>NC_056733.1:852251756-852369256 GCF_019279795.1 Protopterus annectens | reverse complement strand
AACACAGCATCCATGGGACGGATGGTGTCCCCGGCTGTGTGCTTCATGAACTCAACGAGGAATTAAACCCACAGTTAGGACGGCTGTTTAATCTTCGCCCCACCTCAGGTTACGTCCAAGGAGTGGCGCACGGCGACTGTGGTCCCACTTCATAAGGGCGGTGCCTCCACAGACCCTGGAAATTACCGCCCCATTAGCTTGACAAGCCTTATCTGCAAAGCCATGGAGAGGATCATAATGGAACTCATAAATAAAGACATAGGGAACTTGCAGACTTTGGATCCAACCCAGTTTGGCTTTGTCAAAGGCAGATCCTGCCTCTTAAACTTGGTTGACTTTTTCGAGACAGTCACCAAGGCCATTGATGAGGAAAGGCAGTCCATACAGCCTACCTCGACCTGGCAAAGGCCTTCGACACAATACCCCACTCAGGTATCATCGAAAAACTCATCAGCTTGAATGTAAACCCATACATCACAAGATGGGTTGCAAACTGGCTAGCGACAGAACCCACAGGGTCAGAGTTGCTGGAGCCATGTCAGACTCAAAGCCTGTCACAAGTGGTGTCCCACAGGGCTCAGTCCTGGGTCCACTCTTGTTCGGCATCTACTTTTCTGAAGTACAAGCAAACACAGGAGGGTTATGGCTGACAAAGTTTGCAGATGACTGCAAACTGGGCCATAGTCGAAAACACATCTGACACAGATATCCTCCAGAAGGGCCTCACAGAAACGGATAACTGGTGCCAGAGCCATGGCCTGAAGTTAAACGCCAAAAATGCATAGTCATACCCTTCGGGAAAAACAAGGTTACCCCTAGCTACCATATAGGTGACAATCCACTGAGCACAGAAAAAGTCATCAGGGATCTGGGGACCCAAGTTGACAGTAGTCTTTCGCTTGACACTCATGTTGCTAAAGTAGTTAGGAAAACCTTCTATATCGCCCACCTGATCATGAAGGGATTCACATCTAGATCAAGGGAGGTCATCGTCCCCTGTACTCATCACTCATTAGACCTATGATTGAGTACAATGGCCCGTTCGTAATGTATCTGTCCAGACACCTGATGCAGCTTGAAAGGCCCCAAAAGTTCCTCACCAAAAGGTTAAAGGGTCTCAAAATATGTCTTATGCTGCCCGACTGAAAGAACTCCAGCTTTATTCAGTCTCATACCGCTTGCTCAGAGGTGACCTGTGCCTGACATATAAGGCCATGTCAAACCCAGATTTGATGAATATGCTTCACCTCAAAAATCTAGATCCCTCAGAACCACAAGGGCGGGAGACTTAAACCTTGACACGGTTATAAATAGAACGTGCTGGAGGGACAGATTCATCACCCAGAGACTCCCTATGCTGTGGAACAAAATCCCGGTACATGTGAGGCAGAGCACCTCGCTGGCCTTGTTCAAGAGGAATCTTGACCAATGGATGGGAGATCGCAGATATACCCCAGGGATTACTTCAGTGTCACTGCTTGACAGAGGCACAGAAAAATGATAGGCATAGTTTTTATTCAAACTAAAGGGGTGGCGAAAGCCACATAACTATGGGCTAGGCTTATAAATGCCCTTGGGCAGATAGCCTAGTATGAACCTATGAACCTATGAACCTATGAACTTCTTCTTTTATATGGTAGTTACATTTTACTTGCTCATCAAAGGCAACTCTTAGCAGCTTAGTACTGGCTACTACTTTTACATTTCTGTTGGTTTAATTCCTCCAATTCTTTTGGGTTTCTAAATCCATGACAGGAATGGACCCCATTCCTAAGTCAAAGTTTGATTAATGCTGCTGAAATTAGTACTGTTTCAGTCTTTGATGTTAGACAAAAGTGCTCTAAGCAGCACCGGTTATGTGCTCAGAAATTAATCTTCCTGCAATTCGTATGGAGTTACATGTATTGACATCATATCTAAATAAGAAATTAAATTATTTTTTATGAGACCCATTGCTCCTATCACTACTGGAAATGTCTGGGTGCCCTCCTTCCATATTGCCCTCATTTCTGCCTGCAAATCCTGGTATTTTATGACTTTGTGTCTCTCTGTACGTAAGTGCAGTAATTGCTATCCACAACTTCTCCTCTGGTTGATAAAAACATGCCTGACCTCTGCATTAGACTAAAAACATTTTAACTGCTTGTATCTTACTATCAATATCCATATAACAGAGCTTCCATTTTCTCAGTTTTTGTATTATCTTTTGTCTAGTCTCTTCCCACATATCCTTAGATGCCACATCAGTATCATTTTTTATCCATAATCCTAGATACTTAATTTTATCATGTCTTCATAAGTATGGATATTGCTGGACCAATTTATATGTGGGTACATAATTTACTGCTATTGCTTTTGTTATACCTTCATTAATTTTGTATCCCGAAAAGGTCTGAAATGTTCTCAGTGTGTTCCACAGCACTGTAATGTCCCTTTCTGGTTTTGGCAGTTACAAAATAATATCATCTGCAAATAGAACCAGCTTTTCTTGACTACCATACCAATTATATCCTTGAATTTCTGCATCTCTTATTTTCTTTGCCAATTGTTCTAAATATAATACAAATAACAAAGGGGACAGAGGACACCCCTGCCTGGTTCATAGATTAGTACTAGGCTAACTGCCCTTGTTGGCCATTTTAAGCCTAAACCAATTACCCCATGTAAGAATCAAACCCTACACCTTGTGTCGGTAAGACAAACACCTTAACCATTACATCAACCTCCCACCTCTGCTCAAGCACAGATTATCAGAGAGGACCCCACCCACTTTAATTTTTGCCTCTGATCCCCCATATAGCCTCATAATCAACCTTATAATTTTATCAGAGAATACAAGTGCTTCCATTACACTGCTCATAAAATCCCAGCTTACTCTGCCAAATGCTTTCTCTGCATCAGGACCCAGCAACAACAGTGGTATTATCTTACATTCTGCTTCCCTCTGGATCATCACTGTTCTGTTAATGTTGTCAAATGTTTGCCTCCCTTCTACAAAACCACATTGATCCATATCTATCAATTTTGGCATCACATTTAGCCATTATAGATATAAACACTTTATAATCATGATTTAATATCGAAATGGGCCTGTATGAAGCTGGATCTGATGGATCTTTACCCTCTTTAGATATTACATTTACTACTGCTTTCTTCCAGGATGTTGGCACTTCTCCTCTTAAAATACTGTTAAACAAAACCTTCCAGATCTTTATCAGTTTCTTTCCTCCTAGCTTTCACACTTCCCCAGGAATCCCATCTATTCCTGGGGAGTTTCCTGTAGATTGGTTATACATCACCCTTTTTATCTCATCTCCTCCTATCCTGTTAGTAATTGAGCCTCCTTTACCTTTAACCTTGACATATTTAATTCTTGCATAAACATTTCCATTTGTACCTTTTCCTCATTTCCATATTTCTCTGTTTTATACAGACTTTCACAGAATTTCCAAAATATTTCTAATACTTACACAGGATCCCCTTGTTATCTTCCTTGTTATAGGCTCCCTAAACCTGGTGACAGCCCTTTCTACTTTCTGTTGCCTGAGTCATTGTGCTAAATGTTTTTGTGATCTAGAGTTATTATCGAAAAACAGTTGCTTAACAGCATCCTTTCTAAACTCATGCATATTATAGAGGTAATCCCTTATTTTCTATTTAACATTATGCAGTTGCTCCTCTTCTTGTTCTGTGAGATGCCCCTTATTTTGAATACTTTAGCATTTGTCAGTCCCTCTAAATAATCATCGTTACTTCTTAAGTACGTCTTTCTTTCATTTCCACCCTATTTTTAAATTCCACTTTAATATTATTCCACTCCCTAATCATATTTTCAGAAGAAGTTTCTATTTTCTCTAATAACTCTGAATAATTTCCACCACCCATTCCTTAAATTCCTCTCTTTTCAACAGATAAGTGGGAAAGTGCCAGTGTCTCATTTTTATTTCATTACCCTGTGTTTTCATTTCAGTTATTATTGGGACATGATCTGAAATAGTTATCAGGTACATATCAAGATCTTGAATTAAATGCATATGTTCTTCTGAAATGTAAATTCTGTCTAGTCTAGCTCAGTTTTTGTATCTTGCAGAATAATATGTAAATTCACTCTGAACTCCTAGTACTGAAGTCACATCTGCCATGCCAAATATTTTCATAAATGTCTTTAAAAATCTATGTTTATCTTTCTTTTTGGCCCACCTAGACACATCTTTACTGTTGCAAATCAAATTGCAGTCTCCACCTATAAGTAATATTGCTTGCTGAAAGCTGATTATTTCTCCCAGAATTTTCTTAAGCTCCATACATACATGCCAGTGTAATCCTCCTCCCTTGCCTGTAGCTCCTTAGTACTAGAAAGCTACCATCATTGCCTTTTATGTCCTCTTCTATTATTTTTGGGGCTCCTCTCACAATTAATATAAATACTATTCTCTTCCTTTGCCCCAGATATTCCGCTGAATAACTATCCTGAAAAAGTTTCTTTATCAAATTCACATGTTCAGTTCTTTCGAAGTGTCTCCTGTAGCATAGCTATTTGCACTCTACATTTTTTAATACAGTTCACTGCTCTTTCTTTTTTGTATTTACCTGTGAGACCATTAACGTTTACTCCCACCTTTTATGTATAACAGCTTTTTTTGTTAAATGTCTCGTTCCAGCTTTTGTGTCACATGCATGCACTGTTTGGCAGGTTAATCTTTTATACAATTGTTTCTTGTCATAGGTTGGTACTAGGCTATCGGCCCTAAGGCCTATACAAGCCTAGCCATAACAATCCCCTGGCTATTTCTTCCCTCACTATTTACTTCCATGGACCCCTGCCTAGCAGGGAGACTGACATGATCCCCGGAGTGAATTTCCTTTCTCCCATTCAATCATCAAGGTTCCTTTTGAAGAGGGCCAAAGAGGCGCTCTGCTTGACATGTATGGGCAGTCTATTCCAGAGTCTGGGGAGTCTCTGGGTCAGGAACCTATCCCTCCAGCATGTTTTATTTATTGTGATGACAAGGTTTAGATCCCTGGAGCGTGTGCCTCTGAGGGATTGGGATTTCTTTAAGTGTAGCATGTCCAACAGCTCTGGGTTTGACATGGCCTTGTATGTTAAGCAGAGATCGCCTCACAGTAGACAAAATATGCGACAGAGTACAGCTGGAGTTTTTTAAGGCGGTTAGCATAGGGCATCTGCTTTAGGCCTGTGATTCTTTTAGTGAGGTATTTCTGCGGCCTTTCCAGTTGTTGCAGATGTCTTGAGAGGTACATACCAAATGAGGCGTTGTATTCTATAATGGGTCTAATGAGGGATGAGTACAGTGGGACAATGACCTCCTTTTTTCTGGATGAAAAGCACTTAGTGATGAGGTGTGCCACATAGAAGGATTTCCTGACTGTTGTGGCGATGTGGTTATTGAAGGTGAGACCACTTCCACCTGTGTCCCTAAGTCTCTTATCACACTTTCGGTGTTTAGTGTACTGCCACCTATGTGCTAATTCACGGGTACATGTTTTTTTCCTAAAGGGGATAACTATACATATCTTGGCATTGAGCTTGAGCCCATGGCTCTGGCACCAAACATCTGTATCTGTAAGGCCCTTTTGTAGAGTATCCACATCATTTGGGGATTCAATAATGGCTCCCAGTTTGCAGTCATCTGCGAACTTTGTTAGCCAGAGTCCCTTAGTGTTGGCCTGTTCTTCAGAGAAGTAGATGCCAAACAAGAGAGGTCCCAGGACTGAATCCTGAGGTACTCCACTTGTCACTTGTCTGGAGCTGGATTTGGAGTCAGCTACTTTTACAGTGTGGGTTCTGTCAGTAAGCCAGGTGACAACTCATCGAGTGACGTAGGGATTAATGCCGAGCTTAGTAAGTTTATCTATGATTCATCTCCATTTGAGCCTATGTCACATCTTACAGAACTTTTTGTTTTGTTGAAAACCCTCAAACAAAAATACACACACACACACACACACACACACACACACACACACACATACACACACACACACACACTAACCTCCCAAAACCTATTAATTTAATAATAACACACAAAAGTATGTACATCTTCAGAGTAAAGTTTTACCCTTCCAGCAGGAACAAAAGTCCCAAACTGACAGCACACACACACACAGACTCCAGCTAAACAGAAAGATTATCCATGCCAAGACTTGGTACAGCCTAGGATTCTATTAAGTGCTGTCTGGTTTTGCCTCATCTTTATAGCTCTCAGCTGGGAAAACATTTGAATGCTTTCAGAAAACATTTTCTCCAAGCCATTTCTCTTTATCAGACTGTCTGCTAGTGACATGATAACCAGATACAAAACTGTTTACCAGAACAAAAGCCCTACATTATTCAATATTCTTTTGCACTGACTTGCTTTCTGTTAAAGCTTGTTGCTCTATAAAGCTAATGGCCTTAACCTAGTCATTCTGCTATGCAAGAATGAGAAAAAGCACACATTTGTTTGTCATGCTTTTTTAACCAGATCCTTTTTTTTTTTACACTGCAGTGCTTACGTTTCTTAAAACTGAACAAGGAGAAAGAGAGAGAGAGAAAGGGAGAAATAAACACAAATTAAAAACAGGAGCACCTATTTACATTAGTATCCCTGTTACACTTAAAAATAACTAATAAAAATTTACTTTATAACATGCAAAGAAAATCATGCACCACTTAAATAATACTAATAAGAACAAATTTTTGTTTTACTTACAGTTAACTTTCTCCCTCCTCTTCCCCTCTCCTAAGTATTTTTCTGAGCATTAATGATGTTAAGTAGGGCACATAGAGTCCCCTACAAGTTTAACAAAGTCCAAATAAGTCCAGTATTTC
This sequence comes from Protopterus annectens, assembly GCF_019279795.1. Taxonomy (NCBI): domain Eukaryota; kingdom Metazoa; phylum Chordata; order Ceratodontiformes; family Protopteridae; genus Protopterus; species Protopterus annectens. The sequence goes on along the minus strand of NC_056733.1, from coordinate 852,362,424 downwards.
CAGATTTTCTTGTTCTGTCCTGTTTCACAAATATAATTATTGCTCTGCAATCCCACATTGTCAATTTGCAAGTTACTGATTTTAGTCTCCAAACGTTAATGACATGAAGTAGAGCATAGGCATTAAGAGTCCCTTACAAGTTTAACAAAGCTCAAAAAAGTCTAATATTTCCACACTTTCTTGTTCTATTCCTGTTTATCTCCATCTCCAAACCCGTGTCTCTGCTTCAGGTCCAGTGCACTCTTGGTTACTCTAGTCAACTCCTGTGCTTTTTTTTCCTCTCTCGGGCATTTTCTGTTCAAACACTGGGAAAGGTTTCACTGACACAGTCTCTCTGTGATTTTTATTACCAGAAGACCAAGAAGCAGAATATCTGTATGTTTCACAGCTCACTTTTTGTTGGACAAACTTTTGTGCTTCTTCCTTAGCATGTACTTCATCAAAAATTTTTTTTGTTCCTCCAGGGAAAAATATTTTGAAGATAGCTGAGTACAGCAGTTTGAGTTTGGATCTCACTCCTGCTTCTCAACATTCCCTAAATAATGGAATAAATGTATTCCTCTTCAGCCTGGTGTACAATGAGTAGTCATACGACACAAATGCTCTGCTGTCTTCCACTTTTAGTACTTTGTCTTTCTGCCACAGTTTTGTCAGAATCAACTGCAGGTAAGACTGCATTTTATTATTAAAGGTCTATGTTGTTTTCTCATAGCCAGGTATGGAACATACTCAAGATGTGCCCTTTCAATTAACAATTCCTGTTGTGGAATACCACCAGTCCAGTTGCTTATTTGTCCTTTCATGAAATTAATACAGTCTGTTCCTTACAGCTTCTCAGGTATAGCAGAAAATCTCAGGTTTTCCCAATGTGCTTTGTCCTCTAATTCTATTATTTTTTAAACATCTCTTCTTGTGCAGTCTCATATTCAGCCAGCCTCTGGGTTTTGCAGTGTTATCACCTGATCTGCGTATCTATTTAAAACTTCTTCCATTTTTTCCAGCCTTTTATTGTTTGAGTTAATATACTCCTTCAGTGTTTCATTTATCTAGTCAGGTCTGTGTGCAGTTATTTTATAATTTCCTCAAAGTTACTGGAGTCACTTCTGGAGTTTGCACTTCATTTTGCTGAACAGCTACAGTACTTTTCCCAGTTAGTGTTTTTTCATCGCCTTTTGGAGCTGATTTTCCTTCCGGTCCTCTGTATTTCTTTTTTTTTTACTGACATCTAGGCAGTGCACTTACTAGCCAGTTACTGAAATTTGCTCATAAATCCAGGTCCACTGTCTTTCTCTGCTAAGTTTTTGTTTTCACACCGGCAGAGCTAGAATTAAGCTGTTACTCAATATGTAGCCATCTTGGAAGCCCAATGATCAAAGTTACTTTTGTCTTATTTTCATGGGCTACTATATCTGGTTTTCTCACATCTATTTTTTGAACTGTTAGTAATGGGTGATCCCATGTGATATAAACTTCATCATTCTTTATAATGCTTTGTGACAAATGTTTCTAATACTTCTCAGCTACTTCAGTATTGTAATGTTTGCACAATCCCCAAATGCACCAGTATTCCCACAGTAATATGCCATTCAGTATACAGGCCATCTACCATTAGTGCATCACACTCAAAAACAAGATGTGCGACTGTTTCCAGTTCTGTTTTACAGAACCTGCATTTGTCTTTTTCTCCCATATACTCAATGGACTTTGTAAACCAATGTGTATGTAGTCCACTATTCTGGGCCACCAATATTAACCTTACATCTTTTGGTTTAAATTCACCTCTCCTTAACCATTTATGCATCAAATCCTGTAGACATGAGGTTGATCCAGGAGTTTTCTGTACTTGCAGCTAGGCCTTTTCCACATTTCTTGCATTCTCATCTGATCCTTCTCCTTATATTCTTTCTTTTTTTTTTTGTTTATTCAATTGTTACCTGACTTTTGTCTACTTCTGGTTTGGTTTCCATTCCCACTTGACACCAATATGCTTCTGTTAAACTAAGAAAATAAATCATCTTAGACTTGCTCTCTTCATGTTTCAAAATTTTCACTATATTTAGATCTGATGAGGTCGACAGATATGTATGCAGTCCTATGATTGCAGATCTATACATGAAATCAACTTCGAGGAGACTCATATGTTCTTCAGAATGAGGAATATACATAATCTTGGTATACATAGAAAAGGGTGAAGCATTTTTCTTGTTTTCCTGTCTGACTGATCGAATACCTTTTGGGACCAATCACCCCAAAATTGTAAATTAAAAAAGGAAGAGCAAATTGGTTTATAGCTTCAACTTTGGTCCTAGATGTCAGGGATGTTTTCAGTATTAATTTCTTTCTAAAATATTCCTTACTGAGTTTTGTTTTAATTTGTTCATGTTTTATTGTCAATCCAGCATCAGTTCTCAAATACTCCCTCCTGGTCAAGTTCCTTTATATCACATTCCTGTCACAGGTTGATATTTTCTTTGTGCTACAGCTTTCCTGCTTTAAATGTTAACTTTTGCACATCTATCAAGACCAAATGACATTCTTATATCATCTGAGAAACTTTTGACCAATTCCATTTGTGCTTCCAGCTCATCTGATGAAATACACAGTTTTAAATCATCTACAAAAAGAAGATGAAAAGTCTTTATACTTTGTTGTTTTCTGGGAGCCAAACTGTAAACTTGACCTAATCTATTAAATAAACAGCTTAATGGATTAAGAGTAAGGTAAAAGAGCAATGATGGCAAAGAGTCACCCTGGAATATCCTCCTTTGAATTTGCATAGTAGATTGCCACTGTTTCATGGTCACTGTAATGTAACTGAGCAATGCAGGGTGCATCTTACATATCTGTAAGGACTCCTTTATCCATGAATGTGGGATGCTGTCCAATGCTTTTTCGTAATCTATCCATTCCCTTTTTACAGTTCTTCATTATGACTTTAACAAATGATCTTTTGTTCCATATGACTTTCTTTTGTTACGTTTTTGTTCTATTGCTATCATTGAATTTTGTTCTAAACAACTATAGACTCTATCAGTGTCAATTTCAGTGTATAGTTTATACATTATAGGAAGGCAAGTTACTGGTCTATGGTTTTTAGGATAGCTTGAAGGTTCACTCTTAAGAAAGAGTACTGTTTTTCCTGTTGTTAACAGGTTGCTGTCTATTCCTGTTCGGGGTGCGCATATAAGTAGTTCTTACTCGCGTCTAAATCTTAGTGTAAAGATATTACAGTAGAGAGTCAATTATACGAAAATGTCAATTATCTGTGTGATGACCCACCAGTGGAACAGTAATCAAGAAGCCTCAATCTTCACCACCGGCACCAGTGGGGGATGTGCACTGGGAGGATGACAAGGTACACACAAAGTATTATCAGATGCAGCTCTCTGCATCAAGTGCAATTTCCCTTAAGAGCACACAGAGATCACAGTCAGTCCAGGGCTGGTTTCTCCCTCTTGCTCCAGATCCCCAATAAAACTCCCCACTGGCACAGCTATAGAGTTGAGATCTCAGCTGAGAGACCAAGTCAAGAACTCCAGCACCTTCTCTGTCCAGCCAGTGCTTTATGTCCCTGCCCGAGTAGTTGACACACACAGACACACGCAGACACACACACACACACACACACACACACACACACACACACACACACACACACACACACACACACACACACACACACACCTGGGGAAGGCTGGCACAGGTTTACTAGCTATACCCCTTTTGCCCAGACTAAGGTAGTTATCACTGCCACTAGCCAGCTCCTTATCAGCTACTTTAAGGCCCTTAACAAAGGGTGTCTAATCTTACTGTGTAATGTTACTATTAATACAAATGGTAGTTTGACCAAGAGCAAGGCTATTAGGAGTGGCCCACAGTGTCACCAAATAAATATGTAAGTACTCTCAGAACTTAAATATCTCTAGATAGATCAGCCAAAATGAAATGTTTGAATATATTTAACAATAAATAATAGAAAAACAACACAATATTAAATATATATTTACAGTGACATCAGAGTTCAAAATCACAGGAAATATTTAAAACAACTTTGCAGGACAGTCTCAAATAAAGAAAGAAAAATATCTAAGCTAAGCTTTGCTACATTCCTGACTATATCTAAGAGAGTTACTATGCCTAGAAACTTATTTACAGAGCAAGGCAAATGTGTGGTGATTGGGTCTTCTTGTCAGGTCCAAGACTTAATAGAGAATGTTGTGTCTCACTCAGAGACCTCTCAAATTAATATCTCAAATATTACTGCTGGGATAGCTTGCAAAATGACATCATTTCTTGTCATCTGACTATCCCAGGTGAAACCCCCACTGCAGGAAGCTAGCGGGTTTTAGCATCTACCTGTGAAAATACATAGACCTCAGATCTTTGACAGATGTGGGAAGTCATAAAACAATCGCATTCATTCACATTTCAAAACTAGCAATTATTTCACTTTAAAGACAATACAGAAAACTCCCTAGTACAGACATCATGTCTCCTTGCTGCATGGAAACTGAAAGATATCATCTTTTACTGTGTAACCATAAAGTAATTTAATTTCAGCTATTTTTCTAAAATTTACTAGACTGATTAACCTCCTGTGTTCCAGTTTCCACAGTTAAAATATATACATTTAAACAGTTACAACAGTGTATCTACATTTCTGTTCACTTCTAGCAGGGTACATTGTGAATACATCTTTAAGTAGCTCAAACTTTACAAAATAACTTTTCAGCTCATATGTCTGTACCAACCAGTTTGCTATACACATGACATGCATATAACATGCAGTTCTAATACATTTGTAACACAAGCATCTTATATAGATTAGGTTGATATTCATAAGTGATATATAACGATTTACAAAATTCCACATAGCTGTGCTGGCAGTATCTCCTTTCATCACAACCCGAACCTCATCTTCTAAAGTTTTTGGGTAGAAAAAATCATAAAGTCTAAATATGTAAACATTATACGTATTTGCTTGTGCATGTTTTTTTGAACTTGCAGTGTGCTTGTGTGTGAAAAATGTTCTTTATTGTCTACTGGACTTGTTGAAAGGTTGAAAAGTGTATTCCATGAGTGCAGAAAAAAACAAGATTTTAGAAGTTTTTTACCCAGTTCAATGTATGCGTGATTACCCAAACTACCCTTGGTTCCAATTAGTTCAGATAATTGACTCTCTACTGTAATACTTTTAGCCAGAAGTCAGGTACTGCATCTGGGCCTGGAGTTTTCCAGTAAGAAGCTTTTCTTAATTTTGTTTCAATTTCTCTGGCAGTTACTTCATTCCATTTCATATCCTGTACATTTGAACTTTTTACTGTTTCTTTTATTTTTGTGTCCATTCATTATCTTTATTATGTTCCACAGAGTCTTCATAAATACATCTCCAAAATGTGTCTATATCTTCTTTTTTGGTGGTGTTTCTATTCCTTTTGCTTTGTTTACTAATTCTATGTAAAACTTTTTGAGTCATCAATGAGTTGCTTTTTTTGCTTTTCCTTTATATTTATCTGCGCATCTTTTAAGTGTTTCTGCAGGTGCTGGTATCTTTAGTTTATTAATTGCAATAGTGTACAATAAATCCTGGTCTGTTCTAATGCTGCTTGTTGCTTTTATCACGTCCATCTTTCCAAGTATTTTTGCTGATCTGTTCCCTCTTCTATACCCTTAACAGTGGCACTTCTTGTCTTAATTGCTTTATAGTTTTCCCTATCCGATGCTTCGATTATGGCATTTGATTTTTTCCCTTCCTTTCAATTATTGACCAGTATTTCTGTGGCAAGACTATCTATTTTTAACTTAGCTGCATAGTAATACATCCTATTTTTTTTCACATGAATTTCTGCTAATAGCCTTGATTACTATAGTTATTTGTTTTATCAAACTTCTAACATTTTGAGTCTCGATGACTTTTTGTAATCTATTTCTTTCATCGATATTAATACATGCCATCTCTATTAAATCAAGCAACTCTTCCCTCATGCTTTTGCTACATTTTCTTCTAAACTGAGGGCACATTCTTTACTCTCCATTTCCTGCAGTCATTCTACAGAAAGTTCCAGAAAAATCTTGCTGTAACATATCTCTTCAGCTGCAACCTGCAACATCCTTTGGCTCTTTCATATGGGAACTTACTGGCCTATCCCTATACAACATTGACTGTGTCAGAGTTGCCGTTTCCTGCTCCTTCCCTTGGTGTGTAACTCCAACTGAACTTTTGTACTGGTTTCCTGTAGAAGGCTCCAGAACATCTTTATGTGGCAACGAATCATATGCTTCCTGTTCCACCTGTTTCTCCTTAATTTGGGGACTCGCTGTTCTATCATGCTGTGACATTAACACAGTTGGATTTTTTTTTACATTAAATACATCACTTCCTTAACTTCAGTTTCTGTTTCTTTAACTTCTCCATTACCAATCCTCTTTTCTACTTTTCTTCTTTGCTTTCTTATTTTTTTATACTGTAAAATTTTCCATATCTGAATCCCTTTGTCTGTATTTCTCTTCAAATATCTTTGGTGCTCCTTTTTTGTATCAATTAGTTTTGCTTTGCCTTTTGTATAAATACTGCACAATATTAAATCTATTTTTATTTCGTACATCCATATTTCTTCTTCAGATGTCTCCTGCTCCACCTGTTTCCTTATTTTGGGGACTCATTGTTCCATGATGCTGTGATATAACCTGTGTTAGACTTTCCACGCTAAAATCCTTCACATTGCTGGTATTCCATAACTTCAACTTCTATTTGTTTAACTTCTACTTTACTAATCTTTTGTTCTACATTCTCCCTTTGTGGTCTTATTTTTTGTACTGTGAAATTTTCCATATCTGGGTGCCTTTGCCTGTATTTCTCTTCAAATAGCTTTGGCACTGCTTTTTGTATTGATTAGTTTCTCATTTGCACAAATATTACACCACATCAGATCTTTCATTCTTTCCCGTGTTTTTTTTCTATACCTTTCAAAAATATCTAGGTTTTGTTGTTTATACTTCCGCACCTCTACAGTTGCTTCTTTTTCCAACCATCCTAAGGGTGTCTTGCTCTACGTAATGTTTTTTTCATGAATCTGCTGCATTAATGAACACAAATTTCCATTTGAAACTTTTTGCAGTTTTTCCTCAGCAAGTATTTTTCTATCTTCTAATTTCTCCCTTAATCTTTTTGAATATGTTCTATCTGGAAATTCTGGGCTTCTTGCATAATAGTAAAATACATAACTTCTTTCTTATCCTCAACTATGCACTCTATCATCCTTATGGCCTGTCAGTTTTTGTGTTTTTTGTCGAGTACTACTTCCTTCTACAACAGGGGGACCATCCTCCCCCTAAGCCTAGCCTAACCCCATTATAGGAATGACTTCTTGTCTTGAGGATTCTATACCATCATTTTTTCCAGTCCTGGCACCAGTGCGCTTATCAGGATTGGGCACTTTTTTATCCTGGGACTTGTGCATCCAGCTGTCTTTTTTATTTTTTAACCTACTTCTGTCTATGATACACGGTATATAAAATATAGTGTATATATATATATCACTGTTGTCTTAGTGAGATTTTGTAAAATCAGGGTCCATCATGTGAAGGTACTCACCAAGACTTGAGGATGAATTCAATTCCAGCAATACTACTCTCCTTTGCTTGCTGATTTTATCATCTGTGCATCCAGACCCCCTGCTGTTTTAAGAGGTTAGTGAGATGATTATTTTCTTGTTAGAGATATATTTGGGGGTAAATAGGATTACTTTAGATTTTTGGGGGGATTGAGGAACAGTTGGGAGTTGAAGAAAGTACAGTTTTGTACCTACCATAAATGTAGATGTCCGATAGGTATGCATCTGCAGTCCTTACATATGGGTTGTCCTGCCTCAGGCAGCCCTTCGGTCGGCCAGATTCCAAAGTCTGGGTCCGGCGTCGGCTGATGTCGCCCTTTTCCCCGACGTCAAAGTGCCTGGGGTATAAAAGCGTCAGCCGACGCCATCTTCCTCAGTTTTTCTTGCCCCAGATGCCAGGTGCCCTCTAAAGAAGGCTAAATTTTGGAGAAATGAATAAATTCCAATCATACACAGCAATAAAAAACAAATACACCATAAAAGATAACCCCAGCTAGCTAAAATGAGGGATAGGTACCCAAAGAATACCACAGAGGGGTAGGAGGGAGGGAAAACCTGACTGCAGATGCATACCTATCGGACATCTACATTTATGGTAGGTACAAAACTGTACTATGTCCTTCAAGGATGCATCTGCAGTCCTTACATATGGGTAGAATACCATAGCCAAGCTGGGGGTGGTAGGACCTAAGAAAAGGATGGTGTAGCTAACATGCCCTGCAGGACTGCAGTAGCAAAGCCTGCTCTGGCTCTGGAATATAAAGGCAAGTTGTAATGCTTGGAAAATGTATGCACAGAGCTCCATGTAGCAGCTTCTAAAATGTCCTTTGTAGCCACCCCTCTTAAGAAGGCTGTGGAGGTGGCTGTTGCTCTGGTGGAATGAGGTCTAATGTTAGCTGGCACAGCCTTTCCATGAAAAGAGTAACAGAATCGAATGCAATTTCCTATCCATTTTGAAATTGTTTGTTTGGAAATTGCTTTTCCTTGTACACCAGCAGCATATGCTACAAACAGTTGGTCAGTTTTTCTGTAAGTCTTAGTTCTGTCCAAGTAGTAGCGCAACTGTCTGTGAATGTCCAGGGTATGCAGAAGTTTCTCTCCTTTATTTTGTGGATTTGAAAAGAAAGTAGGCAGGTGGATAGCTTGGTTCAGTGAGACCCTGGATACCACCTTTGGCATGAATGAAGGATTGGTTCTCAAAGAGACTCTGTCTTGATGGAAAATGAGAAATGGTTGTACTGCCATGAGGGCCTGTAGCTCAGATACTCTTCTTGCTGAGGTTATGGCCAGAAGGAAGGCAGTCTTCCAAGACAGGAATTGTAGTTCTGAAGATGCTGCTGGTTCAAAGGGAGGTAGAGTTAATTTTTCCAACATGAAGTTAAGGTTCCATGTAGGCACTGGTGGTTTCCTTGGAGGGTTGATGTTTTTTATCCCTCTTAGAAACTGCCTTAGCAGAGGATGAGAAAATACAGATGGATCAGTGTTGTACTCTGCTGAAATAGCTGAAGCATGAATTTTTATGGATGAATAAGAAAGGCCATTATGGAGCATTTCAGCCAAGTATTCAAGGATATGTGGAATGCTCATCACTGTCGGATCCTGACCCTTTGTGGTGCTCCAGGTTCAAAATCTTTTCCATTTTGCTGAATATGCCTTTCTTGTGGAAGGCCGCCGAGCTTCCATGATGATATCCTTTACCCTCTTGGATAGTTTATCCTGGCGAGGAGTCAACGTATTTTCCAGGCTGTCAGCTGCAATGTTTTTAGGCTGGAGTGCAGAGTTTTGTAATTGTGCTGTGTCAGAAGAAGTGGCCATTGTGGTAGAGGCCACGGTTTCGTGCGTGACATGCTCTTTAACAGTGGGTACCAGTGTTGTCTTGGCCAGTCCGGAGCTATCAGAATCACTTTTGGTTGCTCTGTCCTGATCTTCAGTAAGACCTTGGTCATTAACGGAAGAGTTGTGAATGCATATACTGTTAGAGCATTCCAGCTGAAGGATAGGGCGTCCACTTTCCATGCTTGAGGATGGTATGTCCTTGTGCAGAATTTCTTCAGTTGATGGTTGTGGGGGGAGGCAAAAAGATCTATGTCCGGCCTTCCCCATGATTGTGCTATCTGAAGAAAAATGTCTGGATGCAACATCCATTCATGTGGATCCATGGTGTTTCTGCTTAGGCTGTCCGCCAGTACATTGTCCTTTCCTGGTACGAACTGGGAATGCAGCTCTATATTGAGTTTTAGGGAAAGTTCGCAAAGATTCATTGCCAGCCTGCAAAGAGGGTAGGAATGGGTACCTCCTTGCTTGTTTATGTACCACATAACTGTGGTATTGTCTGTCTTTATTAGCAGGTGACCTTGCTGCAGGAAATGTTTGAAGGCCTCGATTGAATGTATCACTGCCAGCATTTCCTTTTGGTTGATGTGCAGGTGCAATTCCTTTTGTGTCCATTGCCCTTGAATACATCTGCCCTTCATGTGCGCTCCCCATCCATGGTCTGAGGCGTCCGTTGTAATGGTTTGGCTGATATGTGGCTTGCTGAAATGCAGACCCATGTTTGACTAGCTTGCTTGTGCCCACCACAGAAATTCCTTTTGAAGGCATGGAATGAGGGGGATCAAAGCTTCTAGGCTGTGACTGTGTTGAGACCATAGACTCCTTAGGTACCATTGTAGTTTCCTCATATGCATCCTTGCTTGTGGAATCAGTAGAATGCAAGATGCCATTAAACCCAGGGCCTGCAGGATTTTCCTTGCAGTCAGCTGGGTTTGTGTTGTCAGATTTCTGAAATAATCCGGTAATTGTTCTTATTTTTCTTCTGTGAGAAAAGCCATTTGGGTGTTTGTATCCAGCTTTGCACCCAGAAAAATTATTTGTTGGGATGGAACAAGTCTTGATTTCTGAATGTTGACTGTGTATCCCAAGGCCTGTAGTAGGTGGATGGCATAGTTCAAGTGTTTTACCAATGTTTGTTGGCTGTCCGCTTGTATAAGGCAGTCGTCCAGGTATGGGTATATTTGAATCCCCTGAAGTCTGCAATGTGCAATTACTGATGCCAGGCATTTCGTGAATACTCTGGGCGCAGTAGATAAGCCAAAGGGCAATGCTGAGCATTGATAATGCTCTGAACCTGCAAGAAATCTGAGGTGTCTTCTGCAACTTTGTCTGATAGGGACATGCAGGTATGCCTCCTTGAGGTCTAGAGTTACCAGCCAGGACCCCTTGCCCAGCATGGGAAGGAGTTGCTGTAAGGTCAGCATTTTGAATTTTGGCACAATGAGATAAGTATTCAGTGCGGACAAGTCCAGAATAGGCCTCCATTGCTTTTCTTTTCTTGGAACAAGGAATAGTCTGGAATAAAATCCTTGGCCTTGTTCTGTGTAAGGAACCTTTTCTATTGCCTTCATTTGTAGTAGTTTGGAAATTTGCTTGAAAGCCTCTGCCCTTTGATTTGGTGGCAGGTTTGGCATGCCTTGTCTTTTTGGTATTGTATGAAAATGGAATCTGTATCCTTTGTCTATTATTTGCAGTATCCATTTGTCCTTTGTAATACTGTGCCAATTTTCTGAGAATAAAGATAGCTTTCCGCCCAAAGGTGCTTCCAATTGAGCCCTGGTTGGCGGAGTCAAAGTCAAGTCATAGAGTTTGTCCTTGCGCAGTAGTTGTAGGTCCTGCACTACCTCTCTGGTTAGGAGGCTGCCATTGACATCCTCTGTAGGAGCCTCGAGCTTGCCCTCTACCTCTGGCACGCCTGTTTTTGCCTCTTTGAAATCTGCCTGTGTCTGGAAAGGACCAATTCTTAGAAGGCCAATTTCTGCTGAATCTTGGTGGTTGGACCTGGAGAAAATCTTTGACTGTTTGTACTGATTTAGCCTTTTCCTCAAATTTCTTTAAGACCTCTTGAGCCGTGGAGCCAAATAACATTTGTTTTTCCAGTGGTGCATCCAGAAGCTTTGCTTTAACATGATCTGGCAGTGTTTGTTCCTTCAGCCAAGCATGTCTACATATGACTGCACCTGTCATTGCTGACCTACATGAAGCTTCCAATGCATCATAACCACACTGTAAGAAATGGTTGCTAACCTGCTGAGAGTTATGTACCAGATCCTAAAGCGCCTTGCGGTCTAGGGGTTCAGGCGAGGATATTTTTTATGCAATTCATCTAACAGATACTCTTGATACTGTATCATATGGAATTGACAATTTAATGCTCTCATAGAAAGAGTGGAAGAAGTATACACTTTTTTACCCCATCTCTCTAAAGCCCTGGATTCCCTTTCATAAGGAAGTGGATTCTTGGCAGTGGTGGTTGTAACCCCTTTAGGGCCCTGGGAAATAGGTTCTGGGTCAGCAGAGTGGCCCTTGTAAAGGTATAGATGTGAGTCCGGGACTCTGTAGTACCTGTCAGGTTTGACAGGAGCCGGAGGAAGGGAGTCAGGGGAAATACTAGACTCAGAGTACACATCTTCTATAACATTTAAAACAGGAGGACTAGCCAAAGGTCTATGCTGAGGTAAATGTAAAAAAGTCCTTAACCTCTTCCTGGAATCAGAGAATTCCTGGCCTTGCCATTTGAAATGCTCTCTCATGGAGTGAAGGGTCTCCCCAAAGGAAAACTCTTCAGGGGGGGAGGCCGAGGGAATAGATTCCTCTGCATCAGAATCCTCGTAGGCCGGAAGGGCCTCCTCCTGGTAGTCTGAAAGGGCAGAGTCATCTGAGGCCTCATCAGAAGACTGGGGATCTGTCTGCTCAACCCTGGGCCTTTTGCCTGGAGGTGGTTGAGAGCCCCTGTCTGGATGTGGCTGAGAGCCCCTGATTAAGGAAATAAGGTCTTCAGCCAAACTTAAAATTTGTGAACCGGTAGTGGATCCCTGAGGAATAGCCTTGGGAGGGAGAGATTTTGGCTGTTTAGCAGCTTTAGCCCATGTAAAGGCCTTAATGGACATGGATACAGGAGGCCTGGCTGCCCCACGTGCTGGAGTAGTTTTATCAACAGAAATGGTGTCGGATATTTTCTGAGCACCGGTTTCAGATGGAAATTCTATGACCGACCCAGTGATGGCCTCCGGTACCGAAGTTACCGGCTGTGCGGTGTCGTCGGTCGGAAGCGGTAGAGATTCGGCTTCAGTAGAGACCGAGACACTCGCGGTAGGCCTAGGCGTGGAGTCGGCCGACACCGCGGACCGCGTGTGTCGGTCCTTATCCTTTCGTTTTTTGAATAAATGAGCTGTGGGAAGCTCCGAAGGCATGATATAACAGAAATTTTCCCCATAAAATTCCTCTGCAAACTCTGCCCGACGCCTAAGAGTGAGTTTATTGAAGGAAGCACAGGCTGAACAGGCCGAGACGTCGTGGTTTGGGCCTAGGCAGGGTAAGCAGTAAGAGTGGAAATCCTTATGAGGTATTTGTTTCCCACAAGATAAACAATTATTAACTTTAACCGTTTGATCTGACATCGGCTGAGGCAAGAAAGAGTCCCCAATGGGGTACTTAGCTTTTTTGAAGACTTCGGTAGCTGAAATCACAGGAGCTGGCCGACCGGCACTTGCAAACTGCTTCTGCTTCGGGCACCTCGCGGCAAGGAAGACTGAGGAAGATGGCGTCGGCTGACGCTTTTATACCCCAGGTGCTCTGACGTCGGGGAAAAGGGCGACATCAGCCGACGCCGGACCCTGACTTTGGAATCCGGCCGACCGAAGGGCTGCCTGAGGCAGGACAACCCATATGTAAGGACTGCAGATGCATCCTTGAAGGACATCCAGGCATTAATGGAGCTGAGAGACTCTTGTGTTAGCTTTTGAAGCTCATTAAAAAGTACAGTTTTGTACCTACCATAAATGTAGATGTTCGAGGATCCACATTGCTGCAGTCCTAACTATTGGGGTAGTCCGCTGTCCAGTCGGCCCGAATACCAAAGTATATGGCTGACGTCGGTCAGGGCGCATTAGACTGACGTCAGTACGTCAGGGTACTAATGCGCATGACCGACGTCATATCCTCAGTCTTTTCTTGCCCCAGATGTCAGAAGACCCTGAAAAGCTAAGGCCAAAACCAAAAATTCCAAACATACCTGCACCAAAAATATGTACAATATATACAAAATTACCAGAATATAACCTCACCTACACAACCACCCTTAAACACAGAGGGAAGGAGGGAGGTAAATTGGACTGCAGCAATGTGGATCCTCGAACATCTACATTTATGGTAGGTACAAAACTGTACTATGTTCTTCATTCCACATTGCTGCAGTCCTAACTATTGGGTAGAATCCCAAAGCAGAGGTAAGGGAGGCTGGCAAATCATAAGGAAGCAGGAACTGACAACATGCCTTGCAAAATAGCTGTGGCAAAACCAGCCCTAGACTTAGAGTAGAGAGGAAGGTGATAATGCTTAGAGAAAGTATGCACTGAACTCCAAGTAGCTGCCTCCAAAATATCCTTAGTGGCCACCCCTTAGAAATGCTGTAGAAGTGGCAGTAGCCCTAGTGGAATGAGGCCTAATTCCAGCTGGAATCTCCTTGCCATGATGGGAATAACAAAATGCAATGCAAAACCCAATCCACCTAGAAATAGTTTGTTTTGACACAGGCTTGCCCTCGGAACCCAAAGCAAAAGAAACAAACAACTGCTGAGACTGCCTAAAATCCTTAGTCCTGCTCAAATAATAACGCAATTGCCTGTGTACATCTAAAGTGTGCAAAATCTTTTCCCCTTTATTTTGGGGATCTGCATAAAAGTAGGCAAATGAATAGTTTGGTTTAAAGCCACACTAGAAACCACCTTAGGCATAAAGGAAGGATTAGTACATAAAGATACCCTATCCTTATGAAAAATCAAAAAAGGCCCTACCGCCATAAGGGCCTGCAACTCAGAAACCCTTCTTGCAGAAGTAATGGCCAACAAAAAAGCAGTCTTCCATGACAAATATTTCAAATCAGCAGTAGCATGAGGCTCAAAAGGTTGTAGAGTAAGTTTCTCCAACACAAAATTGAGATCCCAAGCAGGAGTAGGAGCTCACGTGGGGGTCTTATATTCTTTGCCCCTCTAAGAAATTGCTTGAACAAAGGATGCGAAAACAATGGTGGGTCACAATCATAGTGAGCTGAAATTGCTGCAGCATGAATCTTAATGGAAGAGAAAGACAAACCTTTGTCCAATAACTCAGTAAGATATTGAAGAGCCACACTCAAATTAGGCTCAGAAATCTCCAAATTGTTTGCTGCACTCCAAAATAAAAATCTCTTCCATTTTTCTGCGTACACTTTCCTTGTACTAGGTCTTCTGGCTTCCATAATCACATTTAAAACTTGTTGAGGAAGTTGAGACCTGCTGTCTTTCAAAACAGAATATGCCAGGCTGTTAGATGAAGAGATTGAAGCTTGACATTGAGCAGGTGACCGTCCCTCTGAGACAACAGGTGTGGAATCAAGGGTAAAGGCCATGGAGGCTTCCTTACCAGACTCCTCAGTAATGGGTACCAGTGCTGCCGAGGCCAATCTGGAGCTATTAAAATCATCCTTGGCTTGTCTTGTCTGACCTTTAGAAGCACCTTTGGGAGAAGAGGCAGAGGTGGAAAAGCATACACATGAAGATTTTTCCAACTGAAAGAAAGAGCATCCACTTTCCAAGCTGTGTGATGAAACCTCTTTGTGCAAAAGTTTGGCAGCTGGTGGTTTAGTGGAGAAGCGAACAGATCTATGTCTGGAGTTCCCCATGACACTGTCAATTTTTGAAATACATGAAGATCCAGTTTCCACTCGTGGGGATCCATGATTTGTCTGCTTAACACATCTGCTAAGGAGTTCTGTGCTCCCGGCAGAAACCTTGCCTGAAGAGTTAGTTGCAAGCTGAGCGCAGTTTCCCATAAAATCATTGCTTGCCTGCACAATGGGTAAGAATGTGTTCCCCCTTGTTTGTTGATGTACCACATGACAGTTGTGTTGTCTGTTAGAATCAACACCTGCCCTGGAAGAAGTAACTCCTTGAAAGCCATTAATGCAAACTGGACTGCTAACATCTCTTTCATGTTGATATGTAGATGCTGTAGTCTGGCAGGCCACTTGTCTTGTATCCACTTTCCATTTAGATGAGCTCCCCAAGCAATGTCTGAGGCATCTGTCGTTAGAATCTGACTCGCCTCTGGCCGGGTCACAGAGAGTCCCTTGTTTAGGTGACATTCCTGAGCCCACCACAAAAATTCCTTTTGAATGCAAGGTATTATTTGAATGACAGTGTCCAAATCCTGGCAGTGCTGTGTCCATACATTTTTGAGATACCATTGCAGCTTCCTCATATGCAGTTTGGCATTGGGAAGCACCAGAATACAAGATGCCATGAACCCTAAGGCTTGAAGGACTGTCCTTGCAGTCAGCCCGGACTGAAGAGATAGTTGATGGAAGTAACTGGAAAGATTCTTTTGTTTGTCCGGGGTTAAAAGGCCATCTGGGCTGCTGTATTCAGTCTCACACCCAGAAAGCACATGTCTTGAGAGGGTACTAGACTGGACTTTATTTCGTTCACAGAATACCCTAGGCATCTTAGCACTGCTATGACATAATCCAAATGCTGTAGAAGGTCTTCCTTTTCTTGAGCTAGAATCAGGCAGTCGTCCAAGTAAGGATAGATTTGAATTCCTTTTAGCCTGAAGTAAGCTATCACTGGAGCCAGAACCTTTGTGAATACTCTGGGCAGTGGATAAGCCAAAGGGCAATGCAGAGAACTGATAATGAGAATTTCCAGCGCGAAACGCAGATACTTCCTGCAACTTAGTCTTATAGGCACATGAAGGTAAGCTTCCTTGAGATCTAAAGTTACCATCCAGTGATCCTTGCCCAGCAGAGGTAAAAGCTGTTGTAACATCAACATTTTGAACTTGGGAATGTCCAGATAAGTGTTGAGGATAGATAAATCCAAAATTGGCCTCCACGTGTTCCCCTTCTTCGGTACTAGGAACAGGCGAGAATAAAATCCTAGGCCCCTTTCTGGCACAGGAACTGGCTGAATGGCCCCTATGTGGAGCAACAGAGAAATTTGCTTGTGAGCCTCTTGTCTTTGTAGAGGAGGAATGTCTGGCATGCCTTTGAAAGGAGGCATGGTATGGAAATAAAACCTGTAACCGTGGTGAATGATATCCAGAACCCATCTGTCTTGGGTAATTAAATCCCAATTTTCTTTGAAAAGAGACAGCCTTCCTCCCAAAGGTGCTGCCAGGCGAGAATATACTGGCAGCTGAAAAGGCAGGTCATTGGGTCTGCTTACGAAAGGACTGACCCCTGCCCTCACCAGAAGTCTGAGCAGGGGAACTCCATGTCCTAGGCCTAAAAGAACCTTGAGCTCTGCCCCTACCACGTCTAGACCTACCCCTAGACTGGGAATCATAAGCAGGATAAGTCCATCCCTTAGTAGGCCAATTTCTACTAAACTTCGGAGGCTGCACCTGCAAAAATCCTTAACAGTTTGCATAGACTTAGCCTTGTCCTCCATTTTCTTTAAGACTGCTTCCACAGGCGAACCAAACAACACATCAGACTGCAAAGGAGCATCCAAAATCCTTGTTTTAACATGCTCAGCTAAATTCTGATCTCTCATCCAGGCATGCCTACGAAGAACAGAACCAGTGGCAGCCACCCTCGAGGAGGCCTGCACAGCATCAAAACCACATTGCAAGGAATGTTTACCCACCTGTTCAGACACATGAACTAAATCCTGCAACTCTTTACACTCAATACCTTCTGCCAGAGCATCCACCTTAGATTTCAATTGTGAAAGGAGATAATTCTGATATTTTAACATGTGAAACTGACAATTCAACGCCCTCATGGCTAAAGTGGAAGAAGTATACACTTTCTTTCCCCATCTATCCAAAGCCCTTGCCTCTTTATCAGGAGGAACAGGATTTTTAACAACAGAGGCCTTCACACCTTTAGGCCCCTGAGAGACAGTTTCGGGTCTGCCCTAGGACTCTTAAAAGATACTTATGAGCTTCAGGCACCCTATAGTACCTATCCGGTTTAACTGGGGCAGGAGGCAAAGAATCAGGATTGAGGGAAGCCTCTGCAAAACATCTTCCACCACATTCAGAACAGGAGGTATAGCTAAAGGCCTATGCTGGGGTAAAACAAGAATTCCTAAGCCTCTTCCTGGAATCAGAGAAATCTTGACCTTCCCATTTAAAATGCTCCCTCATGGAATGCAGAGTCTCTGAAAATGAAAAATCTTCAGGAGGAGAAGCTGAAGGAGTAGAATCATCCACATCAGAATCAGAATAAGGAGGAAACTCCTGCAAGTCTTCAGCCGAAGACTCAGAAGCCTCGAACATTGCTCAAAACTCTCAAACTCAGGTTCCACCCTAGGCCTCTTATCAGGAGGGGGCATAGAACCTCTAATCATAGTAATCAAATCCTCTGCCATTTTAAGCATATGTTTCTTAGGCAAAGACCCTGAAGCACTAGGAGAAACCCCCACTGAAGTTAAACTTGGCCTGCCTCTCAAAGAAGCCTTGGAAACAGAAGGGAGGCTCTAACCACCTTAGGAAGAGAGGGAAGAACAGCCACCTGAGAAGCCCCTCAGCCTGGCCTACTTCCTGCGAGGATACATCCTGTAACAGTAAAGTCTCTCCCTGAGACTCCAAAGAAACACCTGGCAAAACCTCCGGCTCCACTGAGCCTTCTAAAGATCCGCCGTCTGGGACTGTCGGTTCATCCACTCTAGGCTTTGCTGTTTTGTCCTTGCGCTTTTTGGCAAGGGCGCCGGAGCCTCCGACGGCATTTTATAATTACAACGCTTCCCAAAACTAACCTGGCACAGGCTAACCTTCTCTTAATAGTGCGTTTGTTAAATCTAGCACAAGTGCGGCATCCAACAACGCCGTGCTCAGGCCCTAAACAAGGTATACACAAAGTATGGTAATCCCTATGAGGTATCTGTTTCCCACAAGAAATACAGTTATTCACTTTTCTGACATCCGGTTAAATACTGAGGCAAGAAAAATCAAAATATTCCCAACGGGTACTTAGCCAACTTTGATTCGGTCTGAAACTCTGACTTCAGAAACTTTCAGAACGCCAACCTGCACTCGCAAAATTGCTTCTGCATCGGACCATGCGGCAAAAAAGACTGAGGATATGACGTCGGTCATGCGCATTAGTACCCTGACGTACTGACGTCAGTCTAATGCGCCCTGACCGACGTCAGCCATATACTTTGGTATTCGGGCCGACTGGACAGCGGACTACCCCAATAGTTAGGACTGCAGCAATGTGGAATGAAGAACATCTTTTAGCTTTGCAGATGAGTGTTGAGCCATCTGCATACTGCACAATGGATGGCATATTTACTGGCTGTGTGTATGCCATTAATGAACACATTAAGGAGTAGGGCTCTGAGAAGAGATCCTTGTGGTACACCTAAGAATCTGGGAGAAAGTATTTGTGGCCTGCCTGACACTGGAAAGGACCAATTTTTAGAATGCCAGTTCCAGCTAAATCTGGGTGGCTGAACCTGTAAGAAATCCTTTACTGTCTGCATTGATTTTGCTTTATCCTCCATTTTCTTTAACACCTCTTCAGCCTTAACACCAAACAAAGTATCATGCTGTAATGGAGCATCCAATAATTTTGCTTTAACATGATCAGGAAGACTCTGTTCCTTTAACCAAGCATGTCTTCGAATGACAGAGCCTGTAACTGCGGCCATGCAAGAAGCCACTAGTGAATCAAAACCACATTGCAAAGTATGCTTTCCCACTTGTTCAGCTGCATGCAATAAATTCTGCATTTCCTTGTTTTCAGGACATTCAGAGTTCGTCAGCATTTTCTGTTTTAGCAGAGACATTAGGTATTGCTGACATTTAAGCATGTGAAACTGGCAGTTTAAAGCCCTTACAGCTAAAGTAGCAGAGGTGTAAACATTTCCCCCATCTGTCCAGTGCTCTAGAATCCCTATCAGAGGGAACAGGGCTTTTTGCAGTAGAAGCCTTGACCCCTTTGGGACCCTGAGATATAGTTTCTGGGTCAGCAGCAGGGTTTTTATAGACATTTGTGTGAATCTGGAACCCTGTAGTACCTATCTGGCTTAACTGGTGCAGGGGGTAAAGAATCAGGAGACAGACTGGACTCAGAAAATACATCATCTACAATGTCTAGCACAGGAGGAGGTCTGTGTTGAGGCAATAAAAGAAAGCCTCTGAGCCTTTTCTTGGATTCAGAATAATCTTGGCTCTCCCAGTGGAAATGGTCCCTCATGGTGTGCAGGGTTTCCCCAAAAGAGTAGTCTTCAGGAGGAGAGGCTGAAGGGATAGATTCTTCAGCATCAGAGTCCTCATAGGGAGGGAGGGAGAGAATATCCCTGTTCTGAAGAGGAATCAAATGAAATAGAAACCAGGTCAGAGGAATCATAGTCAGTGTCTTGCCTAGGCCTTTTATCAGGAGGGGGATGGGAGCCCATGATCAAAGTAATTAGGTCCTCGGCCATTTTAAGCATCTGTTTCGTAGGCATGGATGACTGTCCTGGAGAATGCTGTACTTGTTTCTTTGTCTTTAAATGTGTTTTAGACTTTGCCTTGGCTGCTGAAGTGGTCTTGATAGTAAGCTGTGTAGGTCTGAAAACACCCTCAAAAGCCGATGCCTGCTCAGCGGCTCCAGACCCATCTGATGGAATAGTTTCCGTAGGCCCAATACCTTGAGTTTCCAGAGGCCTAGTTGTCTCCACGTGGGAGTCGGAGGCGGCCTGTGGCTCTGAGGTAGCAGGTGTCAGGGGCTGCGAAAGCGCCTCACTGAGAACGGGCGAACCGGCGACTGGCCTAGAAGAGGCTTCGTCGTCAGTTTTGGACCTCGGATGCCTGTCCTTTTCTTTATCCTTGCGCTTTTTATGAATTCCGGTCATCGGTTGTTCCGACGGCATTACATAGTTAAACCTTCGGCCAAAGTAATGTAAAGCAAAATCGAACCGACGCTTAATAGTGCTTTGGTTAAAACTAGCACAAAACTGACAACTAGCAACGTCGTGGTCAGGGCCTAGGCAAGGAATACAGTAAGAATGAAAATCCTTATGAGGTATTTGCTTCCCACAAGAAATACAATTGTTAACTTTTACTGACATTGGTCTGGAGCAAGAAAAAGTTTCCCCAATGGGGTACTTAGCTTTATTGAAGACTTCAGATCTGAAATTCAATTTTGAAAATCTCAGGAGTCGGCCGACCGGCACTTGCGAACTGCTTTTGCTTCGGGCACCGCGCGGCAAGAAAGACTGAAGAAAATGGCGTTGGCTGCATCTTATATACCCTTGGCGCACTGACGTCAGGGAAGAGGTGACAGCAACCAACGCCGGACCAGGACTTTGGAATTCAGGCCGACTGCGGGTAGCCTGCCAGCAGGATTACCCAAGTGTAATGACTGCAACAGTAAACACGATGAACATCCAGGCATTAATGGAGTTGAGAGACTCTTGTGTTAGCTTTTGAAGCTCATTAAAACTTTTAGCTTTGCAGATGAGCGTTGAGCCATCTGCATACTGCATAATGGATGGCATATTTACTGGCTGTGTGTACGCCATTAATGAACACGTTAAGGAGTAGGGCTCTGAGAAGAGATCCTTGTTGTACACCTAAGAATCTGGGAGAAAGGAGGAGAAAGTATTTTGACATTTTTCAGCCTGTGATTTATCAGACAGGTAGGTTTTGAATGAGAAGAGTAATGATATATACTTTGTTTAAGTCCCCTCTTTATGGAAGTCAGCTGTTACATTAGTATTTGACTGCAGTGCTTAATTTGTGTATGCTTGGTGTAAGAATATGTTTGGGCTACATCTGCTGCAGTTACACTGGACAAATGTGTAAGCTGTCTGAGAACACAGTCCCCGCACCATGTAAGAAGGCCACTGAAAAGGACTTTGTTACAGGTAGGCTTGCTTATGGTGCTAAGTACAGTAAACAGCTCCTTGTTTGCTCTTAGGAGGGTGGCTTGCACATATGACAGAGGTACCTGACTGTTACATCTTGTATGTATGCTATGGGAACATGTTCTATTCAGGTGTACTGGAGTTTTGCTAGGTACTTGCATATGCTAGCACACAGCATGTTACCATAAAATGTAAACATGGCATTAAAATGGACTTTGGTTCAACATGGCTTGCTTATAATGCTAACTACAGCAACTGTATTTGCTTTTTGTTAGCTTCTTGGAGGAGAATCTTACACAGACAGTAACGGTACTACACTGTTTGTTAAATCTCACAGGCATGTTGCATGAATATGTTGTAGCCTGTACTACTTGAGCTGCACTGGGCATATGCATAGCCAGTCACAGAGCAGGTTACCACCCCATGTAAACAAACCAATGGAATGAACTTTTAATGCAGCTTAACTTGTCATGGTGCTAAGTACAGTATCTTTTTTTTTTTTTTTTTTACTGCTTCTTGGAGGGGTAGTTTGTACATATCACAGTTGTACTTGACTGTTTTTTTCTGGATACCTTTTGTCCCCATGCTTGCTTAAAAGTAAAGCCCCCCCCCCCATTCACACATGTCCACCTGATACCCCATCTGGGAATTTCACCTGGGCTAGAGCAGAAAGCTGTCCAGAGGGGCACTATCATCCAGACAGCCATGAGGGTGTTTTGGTGCCTCTCTACCTGTGTTCCTGCTTCAGCTAGTAGCTGTGGAGGTGTGTATCCCTCCTACCATGGCTTTATATGTCTGGCTTTCATAGTTCTGGAACCATGGCATGAAGGAGATTGTTCTCTCTAATTTGGGTGCAACTTAAGGTACCCCCATCCCACCTGCCAAGTGTAACTGGCTTAGGCCCCCAGAGCATTACCACAAAGAATGAGCTATCCTTCTTGCCCTCCTGGCAGACTGGCAGGTACTCCCTCCAGTCAGCAACCTGCATTATGTTGTAGGTGGAGGTGGCATGTTTTCCACTACCCTAACCTCAACCTAGCCCCTCAAATCATCATCACAGGGAATCCAGTGCTTTTCCTCTGATATGCATGCTCATACACTCTCTATAACACACACACACCCTTGGGATTCAAAGCCTTCATTTCCAGAAACTGTTTCATGTAAACCTCTGCAAGCACTGGAGCATAGCTAGACTAGGAATCACCATCCCTCTCTCTGGAATGGATGAGAAAAAATGCTAAATGCAGTAGTTTGACAGCAGGTTTTGGTTAAGAACCTTAGCTTCTATCCAGAAGATCCAAAAAGTGTTTGTATTAAATTCCTTCACATCTTCAAAATAAGTTGTCTTGAGTTGGTGCTCATTTAAAGAAGCTTTATTTTGATACGTGCTTTTGTCTTATAGACTTAAACAGATCAGGAATAACCTATAGTAATACTGGCTAAGGTATTGTTCTTTTACCCTAACTTCAGCACAGAGGCATGGGAGAAGCAGTTGTTATTGTTTTTCCTGTTAGCATTTTAATTGGCTGTAACTAAGGCATCCAGAATGGACTGTGCTTCTTTGCTACTAATCTGTACAATGTTTCAGAATCTTTCCAGTTTAGTGGATCTTTTCTCACTACAACTGTGTTCCCAGCTCCTTTGCTTTACAATTATTCTACATCTAACTTTATACTTGGTTTTTAAGCGAATACAAAAATAATAACCCACTTTCTCTTAATCTACAAGCAGTACAGTCTTATTGTGTGTACCATTCCATTGCTAACTAGGCCTACTTTTTTTTTTTACAATTTTTGTACATTCAAGTTAGCTCTCCTTACAGAAATTGTTGCAATAAATAATTGTTTCTTTAAAAATCATTTTATGGGTCGAGGGTCAAGTAGGTGGTTTTAGATTCTTTGTGTTCCAACCTGTTTAATTTCAGGTGTCTTGTTATTTCATTAGAGCACTCTCTTGCATGCTAATAGTTACCAAATATATTCTAATCTCCCATCAAAAGATGGAAAGAGGCCATATTTACAGGGCTTTCTGTGATTAAAAACACAAAAATGTAACAAAATTCAAAAACATTAGCTGATTAGGCCATGACAATTGTGAATCCCACTTTTATGGGGCTTTAAAAAAATTGTTTATCCTGTGTCAAAGCTTTCTTAGCAAAGCAGTAGTGGTTAGTTAGCCCTGAAAGTTGTAGCACTTTTGCTCACCTGTTAATGAGCTTCATCAGATCCTTGTTTGCAGCAAACTGTTCCAAATATTGTGAAGATTGCATTCTGTTCAGAATGCATAGAATAGTGGTGTTCAGCTTGATTTAGGCCAGGATAATTCTAACAGTCATAATGAGTAATGTACACCAGTACTATTCCCTAATGAGGTAATGGTTTGTACATCGGTACTATTCCCTAATGAGGTAATGACTTATACATTGGTACTATTCCCTAATGTAGTGATGGTTTAGCACACTGGTACTACTCTCTAATGAGGTAATGGTTTTGCACACCAGTACTATTCCCTAATGTGGTAATGGTTTTGCACACTGGTACTATTCCCTAAAGAGGTAATGGTTTTGTACACCAGTACTGTTCCCTAACGGGGTAATGGTTTTGTACATCAGTACTATTCCATAATGGGGTAATGGTTTTGTATACCAGTACTATTTCCTAATGAGGTAACAGTTTTGTACACTGGTACCATTCTCTAATGAGGTAACTGTACACAAGTACTATTCCCTAATGAGGTAATAGGTTCATACAACAGTACTATTCCCTAATGAGGTAATGGTTTGTACATTGGTACTATTCCCTAATGTGGTAATGGTTTTGCACACTGGTACTATTCCCTAATGAGGTAATGGTTTTGTGCACCAGTACTATTCCCTAATGGGGTAATGGTTTTGTACACTAGTACTATTTCCTAATGGGGTAATGGTTTTGTACACCAGCACTATTTCCTAATGAGGCAACAGTTTTGTACACTGGTATCATTCTCTAATGAGGTAACTGTACACAAGTATTATTCCCTAATGAGGTAATGACTTATACATTGGTACTATTCCCTAATGTGGTAATGCTTTTGCACAGTGCTACTATTCCCTAATGAGGTAATGGTTTTGTACACCAGTACTATTCCCTAATGAGGTAATGGTTTTGTACACCAGTACTATTCCCTAATGAGGTAATGGTTTTGTACACTAGTGCTACTTCCTAATGAGGTAACAGTTTTGTACACTGGTATCATTCTCTAATGAGATAAATGTACACAAGTACTATTCCCTAATGAGGTAATGGTTGTGTACACCGGTACTATTCCCTAAAGAGGTAATGGTTTTGTACACTAGTGCTACTTCCTAATGAGGTAACAGTTTTGTACACTGGTATCATTCTCTAATGAGATAACTGTACACAAGTACTATTCCCTAATGAGGTAATGGTTGTGTACACCGGTACTATTCCCTAAAGAGGTAATGGTTTTGTACACTAGTGCTACTTCCTAATGAGGTAACAGTTTTGTACACTGGTATCATTCTCTAATGAGATAACTGTACACAAGTACTATTCCCTAATGAGGTAATGGTTGTGTACACCAGTACTATTCCCTAAAGAGGTAATGGTTTTGTACACTAGTGCTACTTCCTAATGAGGTAACAGTTTTGTACACTGGTATCATTCTCTAATGAGATAACTGTACACAAGTACTATTCCCTAATGAGGTAATGGTTGTGTACACCAATACTATTCCCTAAAGAGGTAATGGTTTTGTACAATGGTACAATTCCCTAAAGAGGTAATAGATTTGCACAGTAGTACTTTTCCCTAATGTGGTAATGGTTTTGTACACAGTTACTATTCCCTAATGAGATAATGGTTTTGTACACAGGTACAGTGGATATAAAAAGTCTACACACCCCTGTTAAAACAGGTTTTTTTGTGGTATAAAAAAAATAGACCACAATAAATCATTTCAAAACTTTTCCCACCTTTAATGTAACCTATAACCTGTACAATTCAATTGAAAAATAAGTCTGTTAGGGAAAAAAATATAAAAAAATAAAAAGTACAATAGCTAGTTGCATAACTGTGTACAGCCTTAAACTAATACTTTGTTAAAGCACCTTTTGATTTAATTACAGCATTCAGTCTTCTTGGGTTCACACCTGCCATCAATTAAAGAGACTCTGATTAACCCCAAATAAAATTCAGCTGTCGTAGTAGGATTTTCCTAACATTTGCTCAGTTGCTGCTACATGGTTTGCACAGAGCTTACAAAGCATCAAAGGGATCTCACTGTTGAAAGGTATCAGTCAGGAGAAGGGTACAAAACAATTTCCACATCATTGGATATACCATGGAACACACTGAAGACAGTCATCAAAAAGTGGAGAAAATATGGGTCAACAGTGACGTTGCAAAGAACTGGATGTCCCTCCAAAACTGATGAAAAGACCAGATGAAAACTAGTGAGGAAGGCTGCTGGAGACCTACAACAACACTGAAGGAGATGCAGGAATTTCTGGCAAGTACTGGTTGCGTACTACATGTGACAACAATCCCCCATACTCTCCATATGTCTGGGCTATGGGGAAGGGTTGCAAGATGGAAGCCTTTTCATACACAGAAAAACATCCAGGCCTGGCTAAAATTTGCAAAACAATACATCAAGTCTTCCCAAAAGCATGTGGGAAAATGAGAAGTTATGTACCTACCATAACATTCCATGTTAGTTGTCTTCTCTCGCCTTCTTTCTTGCTGGATGGGTTCGGAGCCGATCCTCGGCTCTGACTCGGCCACTTACTAAAGCTCGAGAGCTTATTTTACCGGCTCGAGGCAACCCTATATCCCATGATGCTAGGCGTTAACTCCCCAGATCTCGTTTGGAAGCTGAAAAACCTAGCATAGGCCAATAAAACAAAAATCCTCCAACTGGAAGGAGGAGTAAGAGGGATAAAAATCCCCAAAGATAATTATCTACACTATATATATCCTAGGACACCTAGATGGTGAACAAGGGAATAAAAGGACCCTTCAAGGAAGGGAAGATCTTCTCGGTCTGTCCAGGCTAGGGGGATGGTGGGTGGGATGCAAGAAAGAAGGTGAGAGAAGACAACTAACATGGAACGTTATGGTAGGTACATAACTTCTCAATGTTAAGTTGTCAATCTCGCCTTCATTCTTGCTGGATGGGACCGCGTCCCTAGCACCTTCATCCTGGGCGGCTCATTGGAACAGACTCTTAAGAATGGTGGAACCAAATGTTGCTCTGTCCCTGGAGGCCATGTCCAATTTGTAATGTGAAACAAAGGTATGAGGAGAGGCCCATGTGGCTGCCGCACAGATAGTGTCTATTGGTAGTCTAGCTTGAAAAGTTGTAGATGTAGCTAGTGCTTTAGTTGAATGAACTTTTGGCTTAGAAGTTAATTCCCTGCCTCTGAGTTGATAAATAGATGTAATCACAGAAGACAGCCACCTAGATAGGGTTACCTTGGAAACAGGAAGGCCTTTCTTATTTTCTGCGTACGGTAAAAACAGTTGATCAGACTTCCTTATTTGTTTGGTTCTATCCAAATAGTATCGGAGCTGGCGGTGAACATCTAGATAATGTAGCTTTTGCTCCACTCTATTAGTATAGTTTGGGAAAAAAACTGGGAGATCAACTGATTGATTTAAATTTGTCTGCGAAGCCACCTTGGGTAAGAAGGATGGATTAGTCCTTAGAGAAACTCTGTCTTTATGGAAGATTAAGTAGGGAGGACGAATGCAGAGGGCGTGAAGCTCTGATACTCTCCTAGCAGAAGTAATGGCGACTAGGAAGAGTGTCTTCCAGGAAAGAAATTTCAATGAACAGGAGACCGCAGGTTCAAAGGGGGGGAGAATCAAGGATGTTAAGACTAAATTAAGATCCCACTGAGGTGAAGGGTCTTTGATCGGAGGCTTAAGTAAATATACACCTTTAAGGAAGGCTTTGCGAAGCTTATTGGACATGATGTTGTGGTCCGATAAGCATGTATGAAAATTCGATATGGCTGCCAACTGAACCTTTACTGTAGAGGCAGAAGACCCTGAATGAAAAATTTCGGCTAGGAAGTCTAAGACCGAATGAATTGTGGCAGTAAAGGGATCTATATTCCTTGCCTTTGCCCAGAAGGAGAAACGTTTCCATTTACTAGTGTAAATCCTTCTGGTGGAAGATTTAAGGGAAGCTACTATGATATCCCGGACGGGATTAGAAATCATAGGAAGCCTGGCTAAGGACGGAAGTCGAGCTACCAAGCAGTGAGGTTGAGAGAATGTAGGGACTGGTGCAGCTGCCCCGACTGATGGGTCAACAGATCTGGAGCTGGGTCCAGATGCCAAGGCTGTACCAAAAGATAATGATGTAGGAACGGAAACCATATCTGTCGAGGCCAATAAGGGGCAATGAGAATCAACTTGGCTCTCAAGGCGGTTGCTTTCTGAATTACTTGTGGGATTAGAGGAAAGGGTGGAAAGGCATAGAGAAGTCCCGGAGGCCAATCTTGGACTAGAGTGTCTCTGAGGGGATGGCCTGGAAGAGGGTGAAGAAGTCGGGGCATTTGCTGTTTTGGGGTGTAGCAAAAAGATCGCAGCAAGGAAGGCCCCACTTCTGAAAAATCTCTTCCGCTACCGATTGTTTGAGAGACCACTCGTGTGGCATGAGTATAGCTCTGCTCAACCTGTCCGCTATGATGTTGGACTTCCTGGGGATATACGTTGCTATCAGAAACCGCTGAGAGAAGATCGCCCATTGCCAAAGTCTGAGTGCCTCTTGACACAGAGGATAGGACTTGGTTCCGCCTTGCTTGTTGATATACCACACTACGGACATATTGTCCGTTTGAATTGCAATAGTTCCTAGGGGAAGAGTCGTGGAGGGCTTGCAACGTTAAAAGCACTGCTCTCATCTCTAGGACATTTATGTGCAGGTGGCGCTCGAAAGGTTGCCAAGTGCCATGGACCATCCTGCCCTGAAAATGCCCCCCCCACCCGATCAGGGAGGTGTCCGATGTCACCGTGGCGACTGGGGGAGGAGGAACAAAGGGTCTGCCCTGATGGACTTGAGGGGACAATATCCACCAGGACAGATGACTTTTGCAAGTTTGAGTTATCATGATCTTGTGGTGCATGGGGAGTTGCTGAAAAGACCATTGGGTGAAAAGCATCCACTGTAGAAGACGCATGTAAAAACGTGCAAGGGGAAGAAGTGTTATGGCGGCCGCCATAAGACCCAATACTTTCAGGACATACCTGGCCTGAATTTTGTCACTCTGAAGAAGAACATGGACATGGTTTTGAATATCTAAGACCCTTTGATCTGTTAACTTTGCTGAAAGTTGTACGGTGTTCAAGTTGGCGCCTATAAAGGTAATAGACTGACAAGGCGACAAGGCAGACTTTTCGAAATTTATAGAGATTCCTAGCCCTCTGCAAATGTGAATGGTGTAAGCTCTGGCTTGGAGACGTTGATGCCTGGTGGTGGCAGTGAGGAGCCAGTCGTCTAGATATGGAAACACCTGGAATCCTTGCCGTCTCAGGTGAGCCATAACCGCTGCCATACATTTGGTGAACACTCTGGGGGCTGTAGTGAGACCAAAGGGCAGGGCTCTGAATTAGTAGTGACTGGCCCCTAGCCGAAAGCGGAGAAACCTTCTGGAGCGCCTGTGAATTTTGATGTGATAGTACGCATCCTGAAGGTCCACGGAGCACATCCAATTGTCCTTGCCCAGAAAGGGCAGAATGGACTGTAGTGTGACCATCCAGAATCCTGTTCTCTTTACAAACTTGTTTAGTTTGCTGAGGTCTAATATTGGTCTCCAGTCCCCTGTCTTTTTTGGTACCAAAAAGAACCTTGAGTAGATTCCGGATCCTAGTTGGTCTGCTAGGACTGGCTGGATGGCTCTTTTTGCTAGCAGTTTTGATATTTCTGATACTGCTAGTTCCCTTAGACCAGGTGGAACGTCTGGAAGGGTTCCCTTTTGCTGAATTGGGGTTTGGATAAAGGGAATTTTGTAACCCTCGGATATGATCGACTGTACCCATTTGTCTTGAGTAAGGGAAAGCCAGGCTATTGGGTACAGTGACAATCTTCCCCCGACTGCCTCCGAAGGTGGACAATCGGGCAACATCTCAGGGATGCTGGAAGGGTTTGTCAGAGAGAGGCTCCCTGCTACCCTGGTTCTGCGGACCCCCTCTGCCCCTAGGGTGGCGTCTGTTGTTGTTACCCCCTCTGCCTCTGGGGGTAAACTGACCTCTTGCGTCAGGCGTGACTCCTTGAGATTTGCGGAACCACATTTTCCCACCCTTCTGACCCTTAGGGTATGGTCTTGAAGGGGTGGAGAAACGGACTCCTATGGCAGAAAGAGTCTTGCCGTCTTGTTCGCATCTAGTCAAGGTGTCTTTCACTTGAGGTCCGAACAAAGCCGAACCATCAAAAGGGGAATTTGTGAAGGACGCCTTGAAAGGGTCCACGAAATTACACAGCCGCATCCAGGCGTGACGCCTTAAGGCCACTCCTGTGCCTGTGGCCCTACTCGCTCCATCGGCTGCATATGAAATTAGATGCATGGAGGAGTTAACAATCGAGTTCAGGGTTCCAAGCTGTGAGTTTATTTTATCCTGGGACCCAGCAGCTGATGGATCCTGTAAGACTTCTCCCAACTCTTTGAGAATATCTCTCTGAATGCGGGTGAAGTGATACAAGTAATTCAGCGACCGCATGGCAAAGGTCGCTGAAGAAAACATCCGCTTACCATACCTATCCATGGTCCTAGAATCCTTATTAGGAGGATGGATAGGTACTGAAGGATCAGCTAGTTCCTTCTTGGTGGCTGCAGCCACCACCATGGCATCCGCCGGTACACCTTTTGTTAGGAACTGCTTGTCAACTGGTGCTGTGATGAATTTAGATGGCCTCCGAGGGGTGGGTTCCACCGAATCCGGGGCCGACCATGCCTTCCGAGCCACTACTTCCATAAGGGGGTCGAAAGGCGGAGACACCCAGGAGGTGGAGGGTCGAGAACCAAAGGCCTCCAGGTACACCGACTCGTCCTCGGAAGGATTAAGGGAAGACCAGTTCCCCCTCTGCTTCAGGATTTCTAGGATGTCTGAGAAAGAGACATCCTCAGAGGGGGACTTTGGGGATCCCTCCGACTCATCCAAGTCGGTGTCAGATGTAATGGACTCAGGGGAGTCCACATGCTTCCTCTTACATGTCCTCTTACACAGAGGCTCCGCTGACAGGTCAGGAGAAGCCTAAGAAGAAGAAGAAATTCCCAGTGGGGAAACCTGAGGCGTTGGATCTTTGGGTCCGGGAGCAAGAGAGTGGGAAGAGACATCAGCAGGCACTGTAGTGGGAGGAGCTGATGGAGCTGACCGTTGACTATGCCCTGGGGCTGGTACGCTCATCACCTCGAAGGCGCCCCTATCAGAAAGGCCAGAGGGCCCCCACTCCGAAGAGGTAGGAACCCCAGGCCGCACCGACAGGGAAGGCTCCGAGGCCGATGTCGGGGCCGAGCTCACCAGCGCCAATGCTCCGAGAGGGAGAACGAGGTCGGACAATGGTCCGATGCCACTCGCCCCCTTGGAGCCGACGAGAGAGATCAGGCGCCCGGATCCGTCCAATGAAGGTATCAAGGAGGAGATCGGAGCGGAAGACGAAGGAGCCGAAAGGGGAGGTATCGGCTCCGATGCCACAACAGTCACGGCTCCAAGGAGCTCTGGCTCCGAACTCTGACGGAGAGTCGAAAGAGGAAGATTAGGTGGAGTCGTATTAGCTACCGTCTGATGAGACGGGCTAGAGATCATCTGGGCCAATGCCTGAGACTTTAACAGCCTACTTACCACTCTCTCAAGGTCATGATCTGAAAGTCTGGACGACCGAGAAGATCGGCTCCGATGGCTCCGCTCCAAGAGCAGGGGAGACCTTGGAGCCGAATGGATGGACTCCAATGAAGGGGATCTTGACCTCTTCTTAGATGGAGACAACGGTGCCGAGGACACGTCGGCTCCAGCCGGAGCCGATAGCGAAAGCATGGGCTCAGAGGTATCGGCACTGAGTGGTGCCGAGACCGGAACCTGTGACTCAAAGGGATCGGCTCCAGCCGGAGCCAATCTAGGCACAGACAAGGAGCCAGCAGCCAAAGGCTTAGTACTTGGAGCCGACGGTTTTGCTGGTTTCGAGCGCCTCCCCGACACAGACTTAGTCGGGGAGCCCTCGGGCTTTAACAAGCCCCTCAGTATAAGTTTGTTCCTGCGCTCCTGCAGGACTCTTGGACTGAATGCATGACATACTGAACAAGAGTCCTGCAGGTGCAGGTGTCCCAGGCAGTAAACACAAGAAGTGTGACCGACTGTCAGAGACATTTTCTGACAGCACGAGTCACACTTCTTAAAGCCTGAGACCTTAGTTTCCTTTGGTTCCTTTGACATAACAGTGTCGAGGGTTCACAAAGGTAAGAGAAACACACACACACACACACACACACACACACACACACACACACACACACACACACACACACACACACACTCTCAAAAAAAACCTATAAATTAACAATAAAAATGTTAATAGGGATACTGACACACCCAAACACTCCACAGGATCCCTAAGAAAAATTAGGAAAGGGGCAGGCTTAAGGCTTAACCTAAGAGTGGAGGGGGAGGGATATAAGGGGTGACTGAACACTATATATATATAAAGACTTACCAGGAGCCGGTAAAAAAACGCACCTCGCAAGCGAAAATGGCAAACGAGATCTGGAGAGTTATCGCCTAGCATCATGGGATATAGGGTTGCCTGGAGCCGGTAAAATAAGCTCTCGAGCTTTAGTAAGTGGCCGAGTCGGAGCAGAGGATCGGCTCCGAACCCATCCAGCAAGAATGAAGGCGAGATTGACAACTTAACATTGTGTTATGGTCTGATGAGTCCAAGGTTGAACTTTTTGGTCACAATTCCTAAAGGTACATTTGGCGCAAAAACAACACTTCGCATTACCAAAAGAACACCATCCCCACGGTGAAGCATGGTGCTGGCAGTATCATGCTTTAGGGTTGCTTTTCTTCAGCTGGAAGTAGGGCTTTAGTCAAGGTGGAGGTAATTATGAACAGTTCCAAATACCAGTCACTTTTGGCTCAAAACCTTCAAGCATCTGCTAGAAAAGCTGAAGATGAGGAGGAATTTCACCTTTCAGCATGACAATGACCCTAAGCATACATCCAAATCAACAAACGAATGGCTTCACCAGAAAGAAAATTATAGTTTTGGATTGGCCCAGCTAGAGCCCAGACCTAAATCCAATAGAAAATCTGTGGGGTGACCTGAAGAGGGCTGTGCACAAGAGATGTCCTTGCAATCTGACAGATTTGGAGCACTTTTGCAAGGAAGAGTGGACAAATATTGCTAAGTCAAGATGTGCCATGTTGACAGACTCCCAACCAAGAAGACTGAATGCTGTAAAGAAATTAAAAGGTGCTTCAACAAAGTATTAGTTTAAGGGTGTGCACACTTATGCAACCAGCTTAATGGACATTTTTTTATTTTTTATATTTTTTCCCCCTAACAGATTTGTTTTTCAATTGAATTGTACAGGTTATAGGTCACATTAAAGGTGGGAAATGTTTTTAAATGATTATTGCGGTCTCATTTTTTTATATCACAAAAACCTGGCATTTTAACAGGGTTGTGTAAATTAGAAGTTATGTACTCTCCATAACGTTCCATCTGAGTAGGTGTATTCATTTGTCTGCAACCTGTGGGTTATGGATCCGATATCGGATCCGAACCGGCATGGTTTACCAGCTATGGATCCGAGCTCTCAGCTCCTCCCCTCACCCATAATGCCCTGCTCTCCCTACATGACCTCAGATCGAGTTTGCCAACAGCATGAACACCTTGAAAAGGGTAACACATCATATGCAGGAAACTGAAAAGGCCAGGGGGATAGGAGGGCGGGATGGTTGCAGACAAATGAATACACCTACTCAGATGGAACGTTATGGAGAGTACATAACTTCTAAATCTGAAGTAGGAGATTCATTTGTCTGCAACCTGTGGGACAGAGTCCCCAGCTACCTGAATCTTGGGCGGCCATCATGGAAGGATATTCCGGAGCACCGCGGAGCCAAAGGATGCTCTACCCCTAGATGTAAGATCCAACTTGTAGTGGGAAATAAAGGTATGAGATGAAGCCCAAGTGGCTGCTGCACAAATATCATCTAGAGGAATCCTAGCCTTAAAGGCGGCCGAGGTAGAGACTGACCGGGTTGAATGGGCATGTACACCCTTCGGTGTGGGCCTTCCAGAAGCTTGATAAGCCAATAAGATACATTGTGAAATCCAGCGAGATAATGAGACTTTAGAAATTGGCTTGCCCAAATTAAATTTAGCAAAGGAAATGAACAACTGGTCGGATTGCCTATGACCAGCCGTCCTGTTTAGATAAAATCTAAGTTGCCTGTGAACATCTAAGGAATGAAGCTTATATTCACCCTTGTTTTGATATTTAGGAAAGAAAACAGGGAGGTTAATGGATTGATTAATGTTAGCTTCAGAAGCTACCTTAGGAAGAAAGGACGGGTTGGTCCTGAGGTAAACACGGTCCGGATGAAAGACCAAGTAAGGAGGTTTAGCTGATAATGCTTGAAGCTCTGAGACTCTCTTGGCAGAGGTAATGGCTACTAAAAAGGCGGTCTTGAAAGATAAGAATTTCAGATCTACCGTAGCCACCGGTTCGAAGGGGGGGGCGGTCAAGGCCTGGAGGACTAAGGAAAGGTCCCAAGGAGGAACCGCTTGCTTTACAGGGGGCCTGAGAAGGAAAGTACCTTTTAGGAAAATCTTACACAATTTGGCAGACATCAGGGGACTGGAGTCATGACCAATATGATAATGAGAAATTGCCGCAAGTTGTACTTTGACCGTGGAACTGCTGGCCCCATCATTAAAAAGAGTGGTTAAGAAGTCAAGCACCAAAGGGAGAGGAACTGTGAAGGGGTTTAGGCCTTGCCGCTCCGCCCACAAGGAGAACCGTTTCCACTTACTACGGTAGACTTTCCTAGTGGATGGCTTATGAGCTGCCACCAGGATGGCCTTAACAGGGGACGAAATACCGGGAGTCCTGATCAGGAGTGGAACTGGAGCAGCCAAGCCGTCAGCTTCAGGTTGTCCAGGTTCGGTGGAGATAAGCGGGATGGATGAGATATCAGATCCGGAATGGGATCTAGAATCTAAGGAGGATTCACTGAGTGAGACCTTAGGAAAGGGAACCAGATCTGTCGAGGCCAAAATGGAGCAATGAGAATCATTCTGCACCCCAACCGAGAGGCTTTCTGAAGAACTTGGAGCATCAGAGGCAAGGGGGGGATAAGCATAAAGAAGACCGGGTGGCCAAGCATGCACCAGAGCGTCTCTTGGGGCACCTCCGGGAGGAGGTATTAGAGTGAAAAAACTGTCGCACTTGGTGTTTGAGGGAGACGCAAAAAGATCGCAACAAGGAGTTCCCCACTGTGCGAAGATGCATTCCGCTACCTGAGTATTGAGAGACCACTCGTAAGGGGTGAGAATGGTGCGACTGAGTTTGTCCGCCAGGATGTTGGACCGACCCGGAATATGCGTTGCTATGAGAAAGCGGTTGGTGGAGATTGCCCATCCCCACACTCTCATGGCTTCTCGACAAAGAGGGTAAGACCTGGTTCCTCCTTGTTTGTTGATATACCAAACAACAGACATGTTGTCCAATTGAATCGCAATTGTTCCCAAGGGAAGAAAGGCCTGAAGTGCTAGCAACGCTAAGAGCACTGCTCTCATCTCTAGAACATTGATATGCAGTGAGGTCTCTGAATCGTTCCACGTGCCTTGGACCGTCCGGCCTGCAAAATGCCCCCCCCACCCGAGGCGGGAGGCGTCCGTGGTCACCGTGGCGAGAGGGGGAGAGGCACAAAAGGGGCGGCCTCCGTGGAGATCTGGAGAGTGTAGCCACCACAGGAGGGACCGCTTGCAAGCCTTGCTGATTGCAATGGGATGATGCATAGGAAGAGCAAGATACGACCACTGAACTAGGAGTGTCCATTGAAGGATGCGCATATTGAACCTGGCGAGAGGAAGAAGCGATATCGCTGCCGCCATGGACCCTAGGGCCCTCAGGACCAACTCCGCCGGAACTGAGCTTGAGTGGAGAATGGCCCGCACCTGGAGCTGTAGGTTTTGAACTCTGTCCGCAGTGAGGAAGGCTCTCAATCTCCTCGTGTCTAACCTGGCACCTATAAAATCTATGAACTGTGTGGGTGCTAGGTTGGATTTTTTTGTGTTTATCGTGATGCCCAGACGAGGAGCAAGAAGGAGAAAGGAGTCTCGCGCAAAGAGAAGTAGATGCCTTGTTGGGGCGGTGAGAAGCCAGTCGTCCAGGTAGGGAAAGACCTGCACCCCCTGAAGCCTCAGGTGGGCCGCTACCACTGCTAATACTTTGGTGAACACCCTGGGGGCTGTGGTGAGACCAAAGGGAAGGACCCGGAATTGGTAGTGACTGGCTCCCAGCCGGAAGCGGAGAAACCTCCTGGAGCGCCTGTCCATTAGTATATGGTAGTACGCATCCTTGAGGTATACGGAGCACATCCAGTGGTTTTCCCCCAGAAGGGGAAGAATAGACTGCAATGTAACCATTCGGAATTTCTCCTTGGGAACTGCCAGGTTCAAGAGTGAAAGGTCGA
Organism: Protopterus annectens; assembly: GCF_019279795.1. NCBI lineage: Eukaryota > Metazoa > Chordata > Ceratodontiformes > Protopteridae > Protopterus > Protopterus annectens. The sequence goes on along the minus strand of NC_056733.1, from coordinate 852,326,208 downwards.
AAATTGGTCTTAGATCCCCCGTCTTTTTTGGCACTAAAAAGAACCTGGAGTAGAACCCTGATCCGATCTGGTCTGGGGGGACGGGCTGGATGGCTCTTTTCTTTAGCAGATGGCCAATTTCTGCCAAAGCGGCCTCCCACTGACCGGGTGGAATGTCGGGGAGGGACTTCAATTTTGGCATGTGACGAAAAGGGATACGGTATCCTCTGGATATGATCTGGAGGACCCAGCGGTCTGATGTTATGGACTTCCATGCCGCTAGGTGCTCCGAAAAACGTCCCCCGACTGCCTCCAGAGTGGAGCAGCTGGGCAACCCTTCAGAGCTGCTGCGCGGGCTGTTCAGAGAAGGGTTCTCTGGACCCGAAGTTCCTGGGAGCCCCTCTGCCCCTAGGGCGGCGTCCTCCCTGTCCTCCTCTGCCACGGAAGGACTGGTTGTCCGGAGCAGGCTGGGATTGCTGCGACTTCCGGAACCACATCTTCTTCTGACCCTTTTGGTTCCTAGAATAGGGCCTCTGGGGTACAGAGAAGTGGATTCCGACGGCAGACAGCGTCTTCCCGTCCTTCTCGCTCTGGGTCAAAGTGTCACGAACAGTTTTGCCAAAGAGGGCAGAACCATCGAAGGGGGCATTCGCAAATGACGCCTTGAAGGGCTCCGTGAAATCGCAATGACGGAGCCAGGCCTGACGTCTGGTAACTAGGTCTGCCCCTGCGGCTCTAGCGGCACCTTCCGTAGCATGGGACAGTAGCCGCATAGAGGTATTAGTGACGGACCTGAGAGTGGCCATACGGGTGGAGTGCAGCACTTTGCCCTCCTCCGACATGGACTCTGGGGGGGATGCAGCGTATTCTTTTATAAGATCGCGCTGCAACCTAATCACATGTGCCAGGTAGTTCAGCGCCCTCACTGAGAAGGTTGCTGAACTAAACATCCGCTTCCCCAAGCGGTCCATCATCCGAGACTCCTTGCTCGGGGGATGGACTGAGGGACTCTCCTGAGCAAGTTCCCTCTTGGTGGCAGCCGCCATCAACATGGCATCTACCGGAGGCCCCTTACTCCAATGGGCACGGTCAGCCGGGGGACTGAGAATATGGTCGGGCCTTTTTGGGATTGGCTCCACAGTGTCCGGTTCCTTCCACGCCCTGGTGGTAATGAGGTCCACCAGGGGGTCGGCAGGAGGGGACACCCAAGAGGTAGACAGGCCCGCTTCAAATGCCTCCAAGAACACGGACTCATCCGAGGAAGACTTGGGGGCAGACCACCCCCCCCTTATGCGGAGCATTTCCATGATGTCTCCAAATGAGACATCCTCAGGGGGTGATCTTGGGGAGCCTTCCTCTTCCTCCAAGTCCGTGTCTTCTGTGAGAGACTCGGGGGAGTCAATGTGCCTCCTTTTGCACGTATGTTTGCGGGGAACATCCTCCGGGGGGCTGTCAGAGGACTCCTCGCAAACAGTGACCTGTTCCAAGGGAACAGCTTGGGGCAAAGGAGCGGGCTGTCCCAAGGGCCGAATGGTGGAAGCCTGACCCAGTACAGATGGAGCGCGGGACGGAGCCGAAGCAAGTGCCGGGGGTCCGGAGACCCTCAACAGGGCCCTCTCCACTACATCAAACGCCGAAGGGGAGCCGACCTCGACCAAAGGATCCGACAATCGGCTCCCCCTCGGATCCGAGGAGTGGATCGGAGCCGGCGCCGAAGCGCTCGGATCCGAAGGGACAGTGTGCTCCGACACAGACGGCGCCAAAGGAGCACTGATCCCCCCGGATCCGAAGCTCGGATCCAGGCTCTGAGAGGTCGGATCCGAAGCACTCAAGGGCAGGGTCGGATCCGAAGTACCAAGTATTATCAGCGCCGACCCACCCCCGGCTCCGAAGCTGCTCGGCTCCAACTGCTCCGAACCCGGGTAGCGGGTCGGAGAAGGAGCAATCAGTTTAAAGAAAGGGGTCGAGCACCCCCCCAGAGGGGGGGGAGGCAAGAGCACTCCCATCTGCATCTGGGCCTGGATGAACCTTCTCATCATCCGGTCCAGATCAGCATCTGACAAGCTATAGGTCGATCTCGACGAGGCTACCGAGGTAGGCCTTGAGTGCCTCCTGGATAGCCTCGATGGAGATCGGGTCTCCTCCTCCTCAGGTCCCGGTGAAAAGCACACGGGTGACCGGAGCCGAGGAGGGGGAGAACCAGCAGACAAGGAGGCCGGAGGAGAAGCCCGCTTGGCAGGCGGGGCCGAAACAGAGGTCTCGGCCCGCCGCTTATGGTGCTTCTCCCTCCGGTCCTTCCTTCTAGCTTCCCTCTCCTCCGAACCACTACAGGGAGGTTGAGTCCCAGGAGGAGGAGGGGGAGCCGGAGAGGAGGTAACCGTCGAAACGGCTCCCCCCGAAGGAGCGGAGGCCGGAGCCGAATCCGGGGGCAAAAGTCCCGCCAGGACAAGCTTGGACCTCCGCTCCTTCAATGCCCTGGGGTTGAACCCTGCACAAATGGAACATCCAGAAGTGAGGTGTTCAACCCCAAGGCATCGAACGCACCGAGTGTGGCCATCAGCAGGGGAAAGCTTATGGCCACACTCGGAGCACTTAGAGAAAACAGCTTTGAGTTGTTCTGACATCCCCAAAAACTAAAAAGTTACTTAAACTAAAGGTAGAAAAGTAAAGTAACTAAACACACACAACAGGCCCAAACACACACTACGCTACCAGCGAGGGGAGGGAAACTAAGTAAAAATAATATTAAACACTAAACAAGTATAACTATGTAAAAGGGAAACCTAAACTTTCACTCAACTTTCACAAAAAAACTTTAAATTTTACTAGTATAAAACTTGAAAAATTCACTTAGCTGAAGAGCTCAAGAACACTAATCTGGTCACCAGCGCGGCAAACTAGATCTGAGGTCATGTAGGGAGAGCAGGGCATTATGGGTGAGGGGAGGAGCTGAGAGCTCGGATCCATAGCTGGTAAACCATGCCGGTTCGGATCCGATATCGGATCCATAACCCACAGGTTACAGACAAATGAATCTCCTACTTCAGATCTTTTTATATCCACTGTATTATTCCCTAATGAGGTAAGGGTTCCATACACCGGTACTATTCCCTCATGGGGTAATGGCTCCGTACACTGGTACTCTTCCCTAATATGGTAATGGTTCCATACACCAGTACTATTCCCTAATGAGGTAACTGTTTCATACACTGGTACTATTCCCTAATGTGGAAATGGTTTTGTACATAGGTTCTATTCCCTAATGAGACAATGGTTTTGGACACAAGTACTATTCCCTAATGAGGTAATGGTTTTGTACAGAGGTACTATTTCCTAATGAGGCAATGGTTTTGTACATTGGTACTATTCCCTAATGAGGTAATGGTTTTGCACACTGGTACTATTCCCTAATGAGGTAATGGTTTTGTACATAGGTACTATTCCCTAATGTGGTATTGGTTTTGTACATTGGCACTATTCCCTAATGAGGCAATGATTTTGTACATTGGTACTATTCCCTAATGAGGTAATGGATTTATACACAGGTACAATTCCCTAATAAGGTAATGGTTTTGCAGGTTTTGTACACTGGTACTATTCCTTAATGAGGTAATGGTTTTGTAGAGATGCAATTCTCTAATGAGACAATGGTTTTATACACAGGTACTATTCCCTAAGGACACAATGGTTTTGTATACCTGTACTATTACCTAATGAGGTAATGGTTTTGTACACAGATACTATTCCCTAATGAGGTAATGGTTTTGTACACTGGTACTACTCTGTAATGAGGCAATGGTTGTAGAAGGTGTACTATTACGTGGTAATTGTTTTGTACACAGGTACTATTCCCTAATAAGGTGATGGTTTTGTACACTGGTACTATTCCCTAATAAGGTAATAGTTTTGTACACAGGTACTATTCTGTAATGAGGTAACGATTTTGTACACAGATACTATTCCCTGAAGAGGTTACGGTTTTGTACACAGGTACAATTCCCTAATGAGGTAATGGATTTGTACATTGGTACTATTCCCTAATGTGGTAATGGTTTTGTACACAGGAACTATTCCCTAATGAGGTAATGGTTTTGTAGACCAGTACTATTCTCTAATGACGTAACGGTTTTGTAAACCAGTGCTGCTCCCTTCCAGAGGGGGATAAAGGGAGGTATTAACTATTCGTTCTTTTCCCTGGCTGAAGTAATGATTTTGATATAGTGAACAGATCTTTTGAGCTAAACATAGACTACAGATAGAGGGAACCTACCACTGATGACAGCAATGCCTACTCATTGCCTATGTCTCTGACCACAGGGGAAAAATGTTTGTTAATGTACATAGGTCAACATAAATTCACTGGCCCTAGTACATTAAACCTGTCAGGAAGGCACAATTGTTTGAAGAAACAGGAAAAAAGAAAATGTAAAAGATTACAGTGGAATAAATCTGGAAAAACTTTAAACAGAAAAGCAAAATGGTTACAAAGCATGAGCTATGATTTTCTGAACACTGGAAACCACTGTAAAGTGTAACAGGGGATACACTAGAGAAGAAGCAAAGCAAAAGCAAACAAGCAGTCCACTTGAACTTTGGCATTCCAAAGAGTAGCCCTAGTTGCAGCATTAGTCCCATCTGTCAGATGGTAGAAATGGTGAAAATCCTTGGCTGAGCTAAAACCAATGTGGGTGCTGATTGGAGGAAGTGCCTCCCTGCCAAGGCTGGAACAGTTGAGCTGGTTGTATTACTCACTACTATTCCTCCATGCCAACTCATACAGGTGCCAGAGACACTAATCAAACTCTGGTCACCTGAGTCACAGTTAAGGTTTGATTCTTTTAAGGCAGTGTGCTTAGCATAGTGATAATTGACTACTTGCTTAATTTTGTATGAATTATGTGAGAACACATTTAGGCAACTCATACAGGAGCTGCTCTGGGCATATGTAGAGACTGGTTCAAAAAATGATTCCGTAACATGTAAACAGGCCACTGGAAGAAAATTCTGCTCCGGTTGTCTTGTTTATGGTGCTATATATAATATATGCATTGGTGTCTTTGCTATTTTGAGTGACTTGTATATACGAGAGAGGTACTCAACTATTTGTTTATGGTAATTTGCATGGCCAAGAGACAGCAGCTGCACTAAGCATAAATGTAGCATACAAACACACTGCAGGAGTGGACATTTGTTGCAGGTTGTTTCCTTCCTGGTGCTATGTACAGTATTTGTACTACTAATATTGTTTGCTTCTATGGGCAGCTTCTATGTATGATGGTGCTGTTCAAATGATTCTTCATTTCATAGGCACAGTGTGACAACAAACTCAAAACATTTCTACAGGAGTTGTACTGGACATAAGCCTTTACAGAACATTTTTTCATAACATGTAAACAGGCTGGTGGAATGGATTTTATTGCAGGTTGCCTTGTTCATTGTGTTAAACAGGGTATTTTTATTTGCTCCCCCTTTTTATGCTTTTTGGGGAGACTTGTTCATATGTCAGAGGCACTCACCTGCTTGTTTAACTGTTTAATTTAGTATGCATAGTACTGGAACACATTAAGGCCTCTTCTATGCAACTGCACTGGGTGTATGCATAAGCTGGCAATCAGAATTTTTTCTGCATCATGTAAGCAAAATCACTGGAATGAACTTTTGCTGCAGGCTATCTTTTTCAAGGCACTATGTGAAGTATTTAAGTGTACTTTTTTGTTTGCTTCTTGGGAGAACTTGTACACATGATGGTGTTATTCAGCTTTTTAAATTTGCATGCATAGTGCAGGATCACATGAGATGTATATGCCTGTGAAATTACTATCAAATGAGCTTTGTGTGTGCATGTGTGCCTGTATATGTGTGTGTATATGTGTTGTCAGACACTCAACTATTTCTTCATATGGTTGTGTCAGCTGCAAATCAGGCCCTACCTAATTCATAAAGAAGCACCAAAGAATCTCCACAATTTTACATTCTCTCTACAGTCTGCCCATAGTTTCCACCCAATTAACCCCACAATTCCAGCTCTGTTTTACAGTTTTCTAGTTGAAGTGATCATAACATTTGGGATTACCTGCATTATTTGTGTCAATTCTTTAAAAATATTTTCCTGTCCAGAATCAAACTATGTCTCACTTTGACTAGGCATTCTCTTTGGTTTTTCAAGTCAATATTTACCCCAGAGAAGAGTGGTTATAGCAGGCAAATAGCCCTTCTTAGGTTGGGCCAACTGAAGAGCATGTACTCACATCCAATAAAATGAAAATAAATGTGTGTTGATAAAGCCAGGAAGTGACTATAAGTCCTAGCATATAAAAAACTAAACATGTAGATAGAAATAAGTACAGAGGCTTTTAGTGTACAAGTAAAAACATTTTACACTTGTTTCATAGATCTCCTTAGCTGAAGCATAGCTAGGGAGGGGTGCAACTTGTTAGAGGCGCTATTCACAGATGCTAATTGGCTGGTTGCATTCATACTGCTTTGTAGGACTTATGTGTTTTCTTCAGCAGTTCACATGATATGACTTGTAGCAAGCTATTGGCTACAGTTTTTCGATGCTCTTCAGTGTTGCGGAGCACATCATCAGACCTGGCACACCTTAGGAGACAGGTGAAGAGTGCTTGGTTGGATTAGAGAATGGATTTTTTTTTTTTTTGGATCGTCACTTAAAGTTGAGGGGTACCAGATGTGGGAGTGGCACTGAGCACTAGATGAGACAGCTATGGTTCTACTCCTCAACCTTAAGCATACAGGAAGTAGAACTAAAGTAAATTATCTTAACAAAATAGTATGGCAACTCATGTAACAGCCATAAAATAATAAAATACATACACACACTATACACACACACACACATATATATATATATATATATATATATATGTATATATATATATATATATATATACACATATATATATATATATATATATATATATATAAGCAAGGTACAAATAGTGAAAACTTCATAAAGGATTTATACCCAATAGATAAAGGGGTAATACTGGATAATAATGTATCCTAATACAATGCTACTGCAATATAAGAACAGCATAACTTGTACTTGAAAATAATGCACCTTTAAAATTGGATTTTAGTGGAATCCCTTATGGACTATATTAACCATTGAAATATTAACTTTGGATTAACAGGACCATACTGAAACTCTAATAAACTAACAAACCTTGTAATCTCTCTCAGAACCAGTGTAATGTTTAATAACAGTAAGACAGTACAGTGCAAATACAGAAATATAAAAGAAACAAGCTTTTCAGCTGTACACTATAGACAAATATTATTAAATCTAGAAAGGCAACATTTCTAAGCAGACAGCAATACTATAACCGACCATTTTCTAACATTCTTGCTGTTTAGGCACAACAACACCAAAATAATATCAAGTGAAATTTTCCTGCAAACACAGTGCAGCACAGAAGTGCCAAAGATGCTATTTGATTCCTGAAGATAGCAACAGCACTGCCTTAACAGGTAGTACAACTTCCTTGGATTACAGACTATTAGAAGTCTATTTTATTCTCACAGCTAGTGCTTGGATTCATTTCCAGTTACCGAGACTGTAGTGCAGTATGACGGGATGCTGTACTTCTGAGTGTGATGTCCTTTGGTTGAAATATTAAGTACAGTCCCATTTTCTGTAGCTGGTGGTGGTGGTGGTGGCGGCAGAAGTGAATGTAAAAGTTCACACAGCACTTATCAAAAAAGACAGGGAATTTTTCCAAGAGTCCCAGGCAAATTTCCCCTAGTAAATATGAATACCTGCCCCCACCTGAAAAAGAAGACCGCAAACTTTGTAGGACTAAGCTTGTCAAGAAAATAACATAAAACATAAAAGCTCTGCTGGTACAGTGACCTCAGTAATAAGTACACCTGCACACAAATGAACTAGATTTTCTTAGGGAATGCTAATGTAACTGTAAATCATCTCAAGCTGTACAATATTTTTGCCAAAAAGGTAAAAACATGAAAGAAGTGCTAGGCAGACAATACAAAGCAGTTCAACAGGACATGCATGAAATACTGAAATATGGATACTATATATGATGTACATCCACTCCCCCTGTGAGTCCAAACACTGTTCATATTTGTGTCATTGGGTCCTTGCACGTAGCCTGCACTAATTCTATCAGTGTTCCCAGGGCTTTGAACTATCACAGCTCTATCAGTTTTCTTGAGCCTTAGTCATATACTTTCTCAAGACTTCAACAACTTCTCCACTATTTGAATCACTGCAAATACTGGGTTGGTTGTACTGCATCCTGATCTGAAACTGAACTGCTAATCTCTCATCTTACTTTCTACTATTCTGAGTTTTTGTTTACCAATCACCCCCTCCAGCACATCCATGCAGTATGACAAGTGGTTGATACATCTGTATTGCCCAAAGTTGTGAATGTCCCCTTTGCTCTTGTAAACTGGCAATAGAATGCTTATTGTCCCATCAACTGGGATACACCTTTCTCTCCATTCCACTATGGGTACCACAGGAGCCATTTCTCCCTTAACTCACCCAACCTCCTGATCACACCTACTATGACTTCAAATTGGTGTAACTAAGGAAATGATTTTTGAGCTGTGATACAGAACTTGAATTACATAGACATAGTAAGGCCTTGCTGAGTTTAATTCTGGTAGCTACCAAAAAAGCAGTTACTGGAAAATTGAAATCAAAGTCTAAATCAAGCATACTAGAAATTAGTGAATATACTAACAGAGATTAAAAAAATTGGAAGTGGGATCTTTGAAAAGGGTAGGAGCAAATTACATAGACAAAAATGGGAATTGTTGGAACAATACATGCAAAACAATGTTTTGGAGGAGGAATGAGGTTTAAGGAAAGGCAGGAATTGAATGAGTTATGTTTGATTGACAATGACTGTATAGAAGATTATATGTGATGCACAATGTTGCAACTGAAAATATGTCAATACGGTTGTTTTTCATTTATATAAATGTATGATTGCCTAAGTCATAAATGATAATTCAATAAAGATGTTTCCTGTTTAGAAAAAAAAAAAAAAAGAGCTGTTACTTCTTTTAGCGTGGGTTCATCCACTCTTTCATCCTAATGTGTGCCTAGGTACATGATATCTTTAGAACTAAAATACAGTTCTTTATAATTTCTAAACAGCCATGCTACATTACCTTTTCATATAAAACAACATAGTGATTATGGTGCAGCATTTAAATATTGGAATACACCATGTTAATGGCGTCTTAAACAGCTGCTACCTTAGTCATCTATTGTGTCTGGTCAATTGTAATGACTAGATCTTGGACATTTGGAGGTAAGAGGCTGTTCAACAGGTTTTGGTCTTCTTTAAATGTACTCTCTAGAAGATAATTGCTTTGGAATGGTGAAATGGTTGGAAGATATTCTTCCTTCCGATGCTCCTTAATCTTTCCCTGTTCCTACATCCAAAGGTCTGTAGTTGCACCAAACAAAAATTATTTGTAAAAGGGGTATCTAAAACATAGGTGCTAATATCCTCAAGCAAACTTTGTGACAACTAGGCTTGTCTATGTATAACAGTACCTGCCACAGCTGCCCTCATAACTGCATCCACAGAAGCATGGGCACAATTTCTTGTCTGAACATTCACAAAGTCAGCATTTCTGATCACTGTGACTAAATATTCGTTTTCATTATAATTTGGCAAATTTAAAGTATTATGCATCTGTGGTTAAACTGTGTTCTGATGACATAAGTCAGGTAATTTACTGGCCCTGACTGCCAAAAAGTATAAACCTTCTTACCATGCCTGTCTAACTACCTTCCTTTACTACCAAAAGGAAGTAGTCCTGGGGGTACAGAAACTGTACTAGGAAAATCAGACAAAACAGGGATAGCTAAACTGGCAGGATCAGATTCCAAACTAAACTAAAAATAATAATTATTAAACCTATACCAAGGATTATAGAGAAAGATGCCAAAAGTCAGGCTACAGTGATTTTAGCTTCCATAAAATGTGAAAGGCTTTTAAAAAGAAGGAATTCTCTTTACACAGTCTGGTACCTTCAAAGACAGGGATGAACAGTCTCCCAGCGACTTCTGCATCCTTGGAATAGGCTGCCAATTCGTGTGAAGCAGAGCACCTCTATGACACTGTTCAAAAGGAACCCGGACAAGTTGCTGGGGCACCATAAATTCTTACCGGAGATAGTGCCCACAACCCTCCTGGACATGGGCAGTCATTACTAAATACAGTCCTAGGTATTAACTACAGTATCTATAGTACTACGTTGGGATGAAACATCTAGGCTTCAAATGACCTCTGGGTTGATAGCCTATTAACCTCCTATGATCCTATGAAAAATCTGTCAAATTGCTTTACCAATTTTTCTTACAGTACTTATGGTTTCCCTGGAATTACTTATTTTGTTATTGACAGTCAGAGGAATGTGAAGAAAAAAAATCATGGTCTGAAAGGATGTATTGTATGCATGGATGACTGCCAAATTAAAAAAAAAAAAAAACTTCAGAAAACATGGACAAAAAGACATCTGGTCATTTTCTCTTTCTTGTTTAAGGACCCCTGTCAGTACCAGTGTAGGTATAAATGATTTCATCCTAAACTCCAGTCTACATTGGCCTGTAAAATGGATCAGTTTCAGTCTACAAGTTTTCTCTGATGAAGCAAGTACTCTTCCAATTTATTTTAATCTACGGGGTAGAATGTGGAAACAGGGTAAAGGTTTCCTCTAGAAAGGGAGTAAAAAACCTTTGTCAGTGGGGTAAATACTGGCTTTGTCACCACAAAAAACTTCCGGCTGAGTGGCTTTTTGACTTCCCAAATTACTTTAGAAAAACCCATCATTTAGACTGATGTCAGTACTAATGAAGGTTCCTGTTTTACCATGTATTTAATAGGCAGTGATGGCAGTATACAAGCCTCAGAGGGAACAGAAAAAACAGATTTCTTACCATTTGTCTTTGGGGATTTGTGAAAATATAGGACCAGCCTCAAATGTGGTTGAAGAAGGTAACAAAAAACCAGAATCTGACTGAAATGACTAAAAGACTCTACCCTGTTCAGGTAATTTCTTTTTCTCTAATGTTATTGGCTTTATCATATTTTCTCCGCTACTTTTTCAAATTGTAAAAGGCATTTTTCATTAGAAAAGAAGCTAAAGCTTTTTGCCATCTTAATTTTGTAGCATGTTTACATTTGCTTCAACTGCTGTTATTACTGTTTCTCAGATAAATAATATTTCCTTTTTTTGTACTTGTACTTACTCACTCTTATTTTACACTATGCCAATGTTGTTTATCTGCAACTCAGGCTGGGCCAGAAACTGGTTAGCTGTAATCAGCACCCTGCCTCAGTAAACAAACAAGCAAGTAAATAAGCAAATGAACAAACTGTTCACATTCTTCTTTGTTACACGCAGGCCCCTAAACAAAACTAAACTAAAATAAAAAAAGACAATGAGAGTGGAAATCCTTCAGGACCATATGGCCACCAAACTGACTGAGACACCATAAGCGAAATCTTGAAGCAACAATAAAAAAGCAAAACAAAGTACAGTTGTGTACACTTACCATAAATATAGATGTTGAGTGTATTCACTGTTGCAGTCATTACATTTGGGTAATCTGCTTGCAGGTTGCCCTCAGTTGGCCTGATTAACAAAGTCTTGGGTCCTGCATCGGTTGCTGCCCTTTCTTCCATGACGTCAGGTTGTCAGGGGTATAAAACATGCAGTGAACACCATTACATCAATTTTTCTTGCCCAGATGTCAGGTGCCCCCCTAATGGGGAGCAAATAAACATATTTTGGTAGTTAAAAACCGATTTACAGACATTTGTATTTTATCTTTGTCTTTCGGGTATGTGAAAATAATGGTAATGGATCCAACATCAAGAAATGCGGGTTCAGATGAATTACTCAGTCTGACAACATGCGAAACACATTTGAACACCACATTTGTTGGAAACTTTTCTAATAATGATACAAATGGTAAAGGAAATGTTGATGTAAAAGTTTTTACTAAGAGTTTTATTACTACCTTCAACACTGACAGTCACCTCATTCGTGAGATTCTTATGAAAAATTGGCAATTGTTAACTGCCGATTTGTCATTACATTACCATTTTGATTATACTCCGTCAATAGTATACAAAAAAGGAAAAAACTTAAAAAAATGTTTTGAAACTTCACAAACAATCAAATATGGGAAAATGCACAAATGTGGCAGGTGTAAATATTGCTGTTATGTGTTGGAAACTACGTTAGTAAAAATTAATGGAGTGAATATTAGAATAAAGGGGAAGTTCAACTGCAATAGTGAAAAAATTGTATATTGTGCTATATGTTCTGCCTACCAAAATTTCTATGTAGGAAAAACTGAAAGGAAATTGAAAGGCCGAATGGGTGAACACATTCGAGCCATACGCAATGGCATTGAAACTAATGCCTTAGCGAAACATGTCAATATACATACATCTCATTCTTTTAAATTCATTGTTCTGGATATTTTAAATTTGGATACTAGGGGAGGAGCGTGGCAAACGTTATTAGAAAAAATAGAATTACAATGGCAAATCAAATTGAATGCAAATAACTGGCCAGGTTTAAACACTGCCACCTCAATCGCTAGTATTTTAAGATTAAAAACCTTAGAAAGATAATTCACTGTACTTCCCTTACTCTATTTTCACTTCCATTTGACACACTATATGTTTTTTGTATATTATATATACTTACATATTTTAATACTATTAATTATTTATTAATTCATATATTTACCATCTATACAGAATTCATTTATAAATATTTATTATTTATTCACAGTATCTAATCAACAATGAAATTTTAGGTTTTAACTTTAGTCATTTTAATTAGTACACGCATTTAATTATACATTTTTATTGATTCATCTACCAATATAATTAATGTAGATCTTTATGCCCAAAATTATTATGCACATTGCACTTTAACTTATGTACATCTATTACTTTTTCCGGTTAAGTAATCGGTTTTTAATATTAATTGATATATATTTTTTCACCCACCTAGATTATTATAAGTACACCTTCTTATAATAATTTTTATACTTTATATTATTACATGATATGAGAAAACATATGGTTGACAGATCTCGTACATAACATACAAATACAACATATATATATATATTTTTTTTAATTTTTAATATTTCACGTTTCTTGTGTTGCAGTCGTACTACTTTTTGCTTTGTATTGCTTACTAAGTAAGCTTGAGTTTCCGTTCCTTTTAAGGTTGCTTACTAGTCTACTTTTACAGGATTTGTATCCTATACATTGTTGGTGTTTACACAACTGAGAACGCATGTTGCATTTTTTCTTGAGCATACTGTTTTTTATTAGTTGTTCGGATTTGTCTATGTTTGAAATATGATAGAAAAAACTTTTTTCCTATCTTTTATTTACAAACATTGTGGTATTTTCATATACACGAAAGACAAAATACAAGTGTCTGTAAATACGTTTTTAACTACCAAACCATACAAATCAGTGTGGTTAGAGTATTTTAGCGTTTTGTATTCCGCATTGATCTATTACGATTTATCATACTTTTGGTCTATTATATTTACTTGTTATTTATGAACTGTTTGTTGTTTTATTTCAAAAGGTTGGGCATATTTTAGACGAAGTTTTGAAGGTTTATGAACTGATTACATATTCTTAAAACAATAAAAAATGCATTGTGTTCTTTAAATATTCCATAGGAAGTAACACTGTATTACATAATTGTACCTTCACTATTTAATTAACAGGAAATGATGATACTTTGTTTGAAAAAGTTTGGCATAGCCAAACAAAAGCGTTTACCTGGATTGTGTTTTGCATTTGTTTGTATTTTTACTTTGGGCATTATCTTTCACCTTTTATACTTGGAAGTAATAAATTCATTCTCAGCCAGTTCGGACTATTTGTTTTTCGTTTCATTGGTTTATCAATGCTCTCATTGTCTTGGCCTGTTTGACTTTTAGTAGAACTTTGGAAAGCAGAGGTAGTGGGGGGAAGACATAGACTGATAGGTTTTTCCAGATGAAGGACAGATCATCCACTTTCCAGGCTTGTTTGTGGGGAGCCCTTGTGCAAAACTTGCCCAACTGGTAGTTCTGGGGAGAGGCAAATAGAGCTATGTTTGGGCACCCCATTCGCTTGTCAACATGTTGAAAATCCTTGGTTCCAGTTTCCACTCGTGGGTCCATGAGGTTTCTGCTTAGTCCATCCGGCAGTGTATTTAATTTTCCTGGCAGGAATTGAGCTTGTAGGTGCACTTGGTAGCTCAAGGCCGTGTTCCACAATGCCATGGCTAGTATGCAAAGGGGGTAGGAATATGTACCCCCCCTGCTTGTTTACGTACCACATAACCGTGGTGTTGTCCATCTTTACCATTAGTTATCCTGGCAGAATGTAGTCCTTGAAGGCTGTCAGGGCATTCTGTACAGCTAACATTTCTTTTTGATTGACATGTAGGTGCATTTGAGTTGGGTTCCATTTGTCCTGAATGCACTTCCCTGCCAGGTGAGCCCCCCATGCATTGTCTGATGCATCTGTTGTTAGGGTTTGGGTGGCAGGGGGTAGTGTGAATGGTAGTCCCTTGTTGTGGTGGCAGGCCTCTGCCCACCAGAGGAACTCTAGGCTTAGGCAAGGTATGATAGAATTAGAAGTTATGTACCTACCATAACGTTCCATGTTAGTTGTCTTCTCTCGCCTTCTTTCTTGCTGGATGGGTTCAGAGCCGATCCTCGGCTCCGACTCGGCACTTGCTAAGCTCGAGAGTCACTTTTACCAGCTCGAGGCAGCCCCATATCCCATGATGCAAGGCAGTAATTACCCAGATCTCATTTGGTATCTAGCGGAAAAACTGCCTATAAAAACTTTCCACTAAGGAAAGAGAAACACTAACCTAAAAAGGCTGTAAAGGGAAACCAGGTAATCAAGGCCAAGAACTAACTGGTGTCCAAGGAAGAAGAATCTTCCAGAGAAAAGGGGAGATCAAGGTCTGTCCAGGCTAGAGGGACAGGAGTGAGGGACGCAAGAAAAAAGGCGAGAGAAGACAACTAACATGGAACGTTATGGTAGGTACATAACTTCTAAATGTTAAGTTGTCAATCTCGCCTTCATTCTTGCTGGATGGGACCGCGTCCCTAGCACCTCTATCCTGGGTGGCTCAATGGAACAGACTCTTGAGAACAGTGGAACCAAAGCTTGCCCTGTCCCTGGAGGCCAAATCCAATTTGTAATGAGAAACGAAGGTATAAGGAGTGGCCCAAGTGGCTGCTGCACAAATAGTATCTAAGGGTAGTCTAGCCTGAAAAGCTGTAGAAGTGGCTAGACCTCTTGTGGAATGAGCTTTAGGTTTTGAGTTCAGCTGTCTGCCCCTAAGCTGATAAATGTCAGAAATGGTGGAAGATAGCCATCTGGATAAGGTCACTTTAGAAACAGTCCGACCTTTTTTATTTTCAGCATAAGACAGGAAGAGCTGATCGGACTTCCTAAATTGCTTTGTTCTGTCCAAGTAATATCTAAGTTGGCGATGAACATCTAGGTAATGCAATTTTGTTCCGCCCTGTTAGAATAATTTGGAAAAAATACAGGGAGATCAATGGATTGGTTTAAATTTGTCTTAGAAGCAACCTTGGGCAAAAAGGATGGATTGGTTCTCAAGGATACTCTGTCTTTGTGGAAGACCAAATAAGGGGGACGAACACAGAGGGCATGAAGTTCAGGCACTCTTCTAGCCGAGGTAATAGCGACTAGAAAAAGTGTCTTCCAAGAAAGAAACTTTAATGAACATGAAGCAGACGGTTCGAAAGGGGGAAGTATCAAGGATGTCAGCACTAAATTTAAGTCCCACTGTGGTAGAGGATCTCTAACAGGGGGTTTAAGAAGGAACACTCCTTTGAGAAAGGCTTTACAAAGTTTGTGGGACATAGGAAATCCAAGACCGACTGAATAGGGGCAGTAAAGGGGTCTATGTTCTTAGATTTTGCCCAAAAAGAGAAGCATTTCCACTTGCTAGAATAAATCCTCCTGGTAGAGGACTTAAGAGAAGCTACCATGATATCTCTAATGGGGTTAGAGATCATAGGAAGCCTGGCTAAGGAAGGAAGTGGAGCAACCAAGCTGTGAGGTTGAGGGAAGGAATGGACCGGTGCAGTTGACCCGACTGGTGGGTCAGAAGATCTGGAACTGGGTCCAGATGCCAAGGCTGCATCAAAAGATGTCGATGAATGAATGGGAACCAAATTTGTCGAGGCCACTAAGGGGCAATGAGAATCATTTTGGCTCTCAAGATGGTAGCTTTCTGGAGTACTTGTGGTATCAAAGGAAAGGGAGGAAAGGCATAAAGGAGTCCCCGGGGCCAATCTTGGGTAAGAGCATCTCTGGAGGGATGGCCCGGAAGTGGGAAGAGAGAGAAGAAGTCTGGGCATTTGCTGTTTTGGGGTGTAGCAAAAAGATCGCAGCATGGGCGGCCCCACTTCTGAAAAATCTCCTCCAAAATGGATTGCTTGAGAGACCACTTGTGAGGCATGAGAATAGCTCTGCTCAAT
The DNA here is from genome assembly GCF_019279795.1 of Protopterus annectens. Classification (NCBI taxonomy): domain Eukaryota; kingdom Metazoa; phylum Chordata; order Ceratodontiformes; family Protopteridae; genus Protopterus; species Protopterus annectens. Next base: position 852,309,659 of record NC_056733.1, on the reverse strand, counting down.
CTGTCCGCTATTATGTTGGTTTTCCCGGGGATATGCGTTGCTACCAGAAACCGATGAGAGGAGATCGCCCATTGCCAAAGTCTGAGAGCTTCTCGACACAAGGGATAGGACTTGGTTCCGCCCTGCTTGTTGATGTACCACACGACGGACATGTTGTCCGTGTGAACTGCAATAGTCCCTAAAGTAAGAAAGTCGTTGAGGGCTTGCAACGTTAAAAGCACTGCTCTCATCTCTAGGACATTTATGTGCAGGTGGTATTCGAACGGTTGCCACGTGCCATGAACCATCCTGCCCTGATAATGTCCCCCCCACCCGATCAGGGAGGCATCCGAAGTGACTGTGGCTACCGGGGCCGGAGGAACAAATGGTCTGCCTTGATGAACTAGAGGAGAGGAAATCCACCAGGATAGATGGTTCTTGCAGGTTTGTGTCACCAGAATCTTGTGACGCATGGGAAGCTGCTGGAAAAACCATTGGGTGAATAACATCCATTGTGGGAGATGCATGTAAAAGCGGGCCAGAGGAAGACGTGTTATGGCAGCTGCCATGAGGCCCAACACTTTCAGGACCAACCTGGCTTGTGCCCTTTTGCTGGATAGGATCATCCAAACGTGGTTTTGGATATCTAGGATTCTCTGACTTGTTAGGTTTGCTGACATCCGAGTAGTGTCTAGATTTGCGCCTATAAAGGTAATAGATTGGCAGGGTGACAAGGAAGACTTTTCGAAGTTGACTGAAATTCCTAAGTGACCGCAGAGACGTAGTGTGTAATCTCTGGCTTGGAGAAGTTGATGCCTGGTGGTGGCTGAGAGGAGCCGGTCGTCGAGATACAGAAACACCTGGAATCCTTGACGTCTCAGGTGAGCCGTGGCCACTGCCATGCATTTGGTGAACACTCTGGGGGCTGTAGTGAGGCCAAAGGGCAGGGCTCTGAATTGAAAATGACTGGTCCCCAGGCGAAAGCGGAGAAAACTTCTGGAGCATCTGTGAATCTTTATATGATAGTACGCATCCTGAAGGTCTATGGAGCACATCCAGTTGTCTTTGCCCAGAAAGGGCAAAATCGATTGAAGTGTGACCATCCGAAATCTTGTCTTTTTGACAGACTTGTTGAGCCTGCTGAGGTCTAATATTGGTCTCCAGTCTCCTATCTTTTTGGGGACCAAAAAGAACCTTGAGTAGATTCCGGACTCTAAATGATCTTTTGGTACTGGCTGGATGGCCCTTTTCTTTAGAAGCTTTGACACCTCTAATTTTGCAATTTCCCTTAGACCGGGTGGTACGTCTGGAAGGGAACCTCTTTGAGGGAAGGTGCTTTCCACGAAAGGAATCTTGTAACCCTCGGATTTGATCGACTGTACCCATTTGTCTTGAGAGAGGGAAAGCCAGGCTTCTGGGTACAGCGACAATCTTCCCCCGACTGCCTCCAAGGGTGGGCAGTCGGGCAACACCTCAGGAATGCTGGAAGGGCTTGTCAGAGAGAGGCTCTCTGGGGCCCTGGTTCTGCGGACCCCCTCTGCCCCTAGGGCGGCGTCTGTTATTATTACCCCCTCTGCCTCTGGGGGTAAACTGACCACGTGCGTCAGACGTGACTCCTTGTGATTTCCGGAACCACATTTTCCCTCCCTTCTGACCTTTGGGGTAAGGTCTAGAAGGAGTGGAGAAACGGACTCCTACGGCAGAAAGAGTCTTGCCATCCTGCTCGCACCTGGTCAAAGTGTCCTTCACCTGAGGGCCAAACAACGTTGTCCCATCAAAGGGACAGTTTGTGAAGGACGCCTTAAAGGGGTCTGCAAAATTACAGAGCCGCATCCAGGACTGACGTCTGAGGGCCACTCCTGTGCATGCAGCTCTACTCGCCCCATCGGCTGCATAAGAAATGAGCCGCATGGAGGAGTTGGTTATGGAATTTAGGATTCCCAGCTGAGAGGCGATCTTTTCTTGAGCCCCTGCTGCTGACGGATCCTGTACTACTTCACCTAGCTCTTTGAGGATGTCTCTCTGAAGTCTGGTGAAGTGACACAAATAATTCAGCGAACGCATAGCAAAGGTCGCTGAGGAAAACATCCGCTTGCCATACCTGTCCATGGTCCTAGACTCCTTGTTAGGAGGATGGACTGGCACGGAAGGATCTGCAAGTTCCTTCTTGGTGGCGGCCGCCACCACCATGGCATCAACCGGGACACCCTTAGTAAGAAACTGCTTTTCAGCAAGGGCCGTGATAAACTTTGAAGGTCTCCTGGGGACTGGTTCCACCGAATCAGGAGATGCCCACGCCTTTCGAGCTATGACTTCCATAAGGGGGTCGAAGGCGGAGACACCCAGGAGGTGGAGGTCGAGATCCAAAAGCCTCTAGGTATACCGATTCATCCTCGGAGGGATTAATGGAGGCCAGTTCCCCTCTGTTTCAGGAGTTCAAGGATGTCTGAAAAGGAGACATCCTCAGAGGGAGATCTTGGGGACCCCTCCGACTCATCTAAATCGGTATCTGATGTTGTAGACTCAGGGGAGTCTAAATGCTTCCTCTTGCAGGTCCTCTTACGCGGGGGTTCACCTGAAGGATCAGGAGAAACCTCGGAAGAGGTAGTCCTTCCCAATGGGGAAACCTGGGGCGATGGATCTCTGGGTCCGGGAGCAAGAGAGCGGGAAGAGGCATCTACAGTCACCATAGAGGGAGGAGCTAAAGGAACCGACTGCTGGCTAAGCTCTGGGGCTAGCACACTCCTCATCACCTCGAAGGCTCCCCTTCCAGGGAGGGCCGAGAGATCCCGCTCCGAAGAAACAGGGATCCCTGGTCCCACCGAAAGGTAATGCTCCGAAGCAGATGTCGGGGCCGAGCTCACCAAGGCCGAAGCTCCGAGAGGGCGAACGGGGTCGGACAAGGGTCCGATGCCACTCGCCCCCCTCGGAACCGAACAGGGAAGCCCGACGCCCGGATCCCTCCAAGGAAGGTCTCAAGGAGGAGATAGGAGTCGAGGGCAGCGGGCGAAAGGTGTGGTATCGGCTCCGAAGCAGCAACAGTCACAGTACCAATAATCTCCGGCTCCGAACTCTGTAGGAGAGTCGAAGGAGGAATCTCAGGGGGGTGTAGAATACCTGACGTCTGATGAGACGGGCTATGGAGCCATCTGGGCTAGTGCCTGTGATTTTAATAGCCTACTCACCACTCTCTCTAAGTCGTGGTTTGAGAGCCTGGAAGAACTCGATGATTGGCTCCGATGGCTCCGCTCCGAAAGCAAGGGAGAGGCTGGAGCAGAGTGTATAGATTCCAAAGAAGGAGATCTAGACCTCTTCTTGGACGGAGCCATCGGAGCTGAAGAACGTTCGGCTCCAGGCGGAGCCGACAACTTGTCGGCTCCGAGAGGAGACAAAGATATCTCGGCTCCAGCCAGAGCCGAGACATGCTTCGACGCTAGGGTGTCGGCTCCAGACGGAGCCGACACAGGTGCCGAAGCCAGGTACAGAAGCTTCCAACAAGGAAGGATCGGCTCCGGACGGAGCCGATGTCGACTCCGGCGGAGTCGGAACCAAGACCACAGACTTGGACACCGAAGCCTGGGTCTTGGGAGGCTTGGAGGGCTTCCCGGAGCCGACCTTAGCCGGGGAGCTCTCTGGTTTAAGAAGACCCCTGAGGATCAACTTATTTCTACGTTCCTGCAGGACTCTCTGGCTGAAAGAATGACATATAGCACAGGAGTCCTGCAGGTGTAGGGGTCCCAGGCAATAAATACAAGAAGTGTGACCGTCTGTCAGAGACATCTTCTGACAGCACGAGTCACACTTCTTGAAACCTGAGACCCTAGTATCTTTGGACATGTCTCAGTCCTAAAACGCTCACACACACCAATCAGCCCAAACAAAGACACTAACAACTAAAATATTATTAATAACTAATAAATTAGTTATTATTATAACAGTGACACAACACACACACACACCTGAGGGAAATCCTGACAGGAACTGTGAGTGTGGGAAAGGCCTAAGGCCCGAAACACTGACACTAAGTGAACTAAGGGGAAATGGGTATGGAGCTAAGTGAATAAAGTACACTGAAGGATATAAAGACTAAAAGACTAACATTTAGAGTTTTGAGACACCTAAAAACCTTACAAATAGCAAGAAAAATATCACTTACCAAGAGCTGGTAAAAAGGATGACCTCATTAGCGAAGCGGCAAACGAGATCTGGGTAATTACCACCTTGCATCATGGGATATGGGGCTGCCTCAAGCTGGTAAAAGTGACTCTCGAGCTTAGCAAGTGCCGAGTCGGAGCCGAGGATCGGCTCCGAACCCATCCAGCAAGAATGAAGGCGAGATTGACAACTTAACATTCATTGTTTCTAGGCTGGGAGAATGTTGACTCCATAGGCTTTTTAGATACCACTGTAGCTTCCTCATATGCAGTCTTGCATACGGAATTAGAAGAATGCAGGAGGCCATGAACCCCAACGCTTGCAGTATCTGCCTTGCAGATAACAGGGTTTTTGTGGCCACTTGTCTGAAATAGCTTACCAAATGAATTTGCTTTTCTGGCGTGAGGTAAGCCATCTGGGAAGTTGCATTCAAGCTTGCTTCCAGGAATGTAATTCGTTTACAGGGTACCAGTTGTGATTTCCTTTCATTTATGGTGTAACCCAGACAAGTTAGAACCCTTTTGACAAACGCCAGATGATTCAAAAGTATGCCCTGACTTTCTGCCTGAATTAGACAATCGTCCAGGTATGGGTATATTTGGATACTTCTTTGCCTGCAAAATGCAATAACTGGAGCCAGGCACTTTGTGAATACCCTGGGCACAGTAGACAAGCCAAAGGGAAGTGCAGAGAACTGATAATGCGTGTAGCCTGCTTTGAAGCGTAGGTATCTTCTGTAAGATTCCCTGACTGGGATGTGCAGGTATGCTTCTTTTAAATCTAGTGTTGCCAACCAGGCGTCTTTGCCTACCATAGGAAGTAATTGGTGAAGAGTCAGCATTTTGAACTTTGGAATCTCCAGAAAGGTGTTTAGAGTAGAAAGGTCCAGGATTGGATGCCATGACTTGTCTTTTCTGGGTAACAGACAAAGTCTGGAGTAAAAACCTTGCCACTTTTCCTCTTCTGGTACCAGTTGAATAGCCCCCATGTTTAAGAGGGAAAGTACTTGTTTATGAGCCTCTGCCCACTGATTTGGGGGCAGGTCTGGCCACCCATTTGGTGTTGGCAAGGTATGGAAATGAAATCTGTATCCCTGGGACACTATATTTAAAACCCATTTGTCCTGGGTTATGAGAGTTCCCAGTTCTTTGCATGAAGAGCAATCTTTCCCCCCAAAGGGGCACTCAAAAGATAAGTGCTTGGGAATTTTAAAAGGAAGTCATTGAGACTGTTTACCATAGGGGGGGTGTCTTGTTATTTCCAGATTTGGAAGTGGAGGCCCCCCACTGCTTAGTTCTGAGAGTCCCGTGGGACTTCAACCTGGGGTTTTTGCTGTGTCTGGGTTTGGCTTGAGTAGACCTGGATGAGACTGGAAAGGACCAATTCTTAGTAGGCCAATGCCTACTAAATCTAGGTGGTTGCACTTGCAAAAAATCTTTAACAGTTTGCATAGATTTATCTTTATCTTCCATCTTTTTAAGAACTTCTTCAGGCTTGTTGACAAACAGGTGGTCTTGAGTTAGAGCAGCATCCAACAATTTAGCTTTAACATGACCAGGCAAAGATTACTCCTTAAGCCAAGCATGCCTTCTAAGCACAGACTCAGTAACAGCAGCCCTGCAGGAGGCCTCTAAAGAATCAAAACCACATTGCAAAGTATGTTTTCCAAATTGTTCAGCAGAATGCATTAAATCCTGTAAATCTTTATTTTCCACACAGTTAGGAATCAACATCATTTTCTGTTTAAGGAATCCACTGACATGTTGCTGATACTTTAACATATGAAATTGGCAGTTTAAAGCTCTGATTGCCAAGGTTGCAGAAGTATAAACATTTTTACCCCATCTATCCAGCGCCCTGGAGTCTCTATCAGAAAGGGTAAGATTTTTAGCAGTAGAAGCCTTAATGCCCTTGGGCCCCTGAGAAATAATCTCTGGATCTGCAACAGGATTTTTGAAAAAGAACTTCTGGGACTCGAACCCTGTAGTATCTGTCAGGTTTACTAGGAGCAGGAGACAGGGAGTCAGGGGTCAAACTGGACTCCAAGAAAACATCATCAACAATGTCTAGCACAGGAGGTATAGCCAAAGGCCTATGCTGAGGTAGAAGAAGGAAATCCCTAAGCCTCTTTTTTGAATCAGAAAATTCCTAGCTTTCCCAGTGAAAATGCTCCCTTAAAGTATGTAAAGTTTCCCCAAAAGAAAAATCTTCAGGAGGGGAAGCAGAGGGTACAGAATCCTCTGCATCAAAATCCTCATAAGTAGGTAAGGACAAATCCAGGTCATCAGAAGAGTTAGAAGAAACAGAATCCTGATCAGAAGATTCATAATCAAGCTCAGCCCTAGGCCGCTTAGAAGGTGGGGGTTGCCTATCCCTGATTAGAGTTATTAGATCTTCAGCCATTTTTATCATTTGTATTTTAGGCATAGGGGCCTGAGCATGTGGCCTGGACGTCGTTTTTTTAGACATGGATCGAGATTTAGGCCTTAGTAATGAAGGAGGAGTCGATTTAATATGCAAGTCTGTAGGTCTGAATGCATCCTCAGAAGCCGATGCCTGCACAGCAGCTCCGGACCCATCCAAGGTAGAGACATCCGCGGGTTCCATAGCTGAAGCATCTCGCAGCATACCAGACTCCAAATGGGTCTCAGTAGACGCCTGTGAATTAGAAGTAATGGGTATCAGGGGCTGTGAAAGTGCCTCACTGAGTACCAGCGAACTGGCGACTGGCTTAGGAGAAGCGTCGTCGACAGTTTTGGACCTCAACAGCCTGTCTCTGTCTTTATCTTTGCGGTTTTTTTGGAATCCCGGTAGTCGGATGGCTATCTGACGACATTTCTGGATAATTAAACCGAGAACTGAAATATTTAGAAACAAAAATATACTGATGACTGATAGTGCACTGATTAAATAAAGCACAAAACCGACAGCAAGGTACGTTGTGGTCAGGGCCTAGGCAAGGAATACAGTACGAATTTAAATCTTTATGAGCTATTTGCTTTCCACAAATAATGCAATTATTAACTTTTACTGACATTGGTAAGGAGCAAGAAAAAGTTTCCCCAACGGGGTACTTAGCTTTAAGTCGAAGACTTCAGATCTGAAACTCAAAAATGAAAATTTCAGGAGTCGGCCGACCGGCACTTGCGAACTGCTTCTGCTTCAGGCACCACATGCCAAGAAAGACTGATGTAATGGCGTCGGCTGCATATTTTATACCCCTGACGACCTGACGTCACGGAAGAAGGGACAGCAACCGACACAGGACCCAAGACTGTTAATCAGGCCGACCGAGGGCAACCTGCAAGCAGATTACCCAAATGAAATGACTGCAACATGAAACATGAAGAACATTACAGTAAAAAGTATATTTGTGTTGTTAACTTATCATAACATTAGATGTTTGAATAGGTCATTGTTGCAGTAGCCATTACACACAGGGCATAACCTACCAAGGATAGTGTGTGTCCAGTCAGTCTACAAAGCTTTAGGCACCTTCCTCACACACTGTACATCTGCGTATAGTATGAGCAGAGCTGGTAGTGTAAGAGGGTTGTACAGATGCTCCAAACCTCAAAGCTTCCTTGCCAGTCAACTGCTCTAAATCCAGTCTTGTCTAATGTGAAAAAGGATAAGGATACCCACTCTGGCCGGGGAAGGAAGTGGATGGAGGGAGGGTATTAGTAACAGTGAACTACTTGGACATCTACTGTTATGCTAAGTAATCTCCACAACTGTACTGTTCTTCATTAGATCACTGTTACAGTAGCCATTACATATTGTCAAAGCTCAAGACGAAAGGGCGATAAGAAAGAAACATACTCCAGAATTCTCTGAAGAACAGCTCTTGTGAAGCCAGTTCTGTTTCTGGAAACAAAATCAAGCTTGTAATGTTTGTTAAATGTGTGAACTGAGGACCCCGTAGCTCATTTGAGAATAGAGCTAGAGCCTACACCTTTCCAGAAATCCCCAGATATGGCAACTGCTCTAGCAGGATGAGCTTTGACATTCTCAGGAGAATTTTTGCCATGGTTAGAATAGAAGAACTGAAGAGAAATAGGAAACCACTAAACTGGCTGTCCCTTTTTCTTACTATCATAAGATACCAAAAGTTGATAAGGTTTTCTAAAGTCTTTAGCTTAGTTGATAAGGTTTTCTAAAGTCTTTAGCTTTTGTCCAGACAAAATCTCAACAGTTTCTGTATAACCAGGCAATAAAGAATCCTTTCTTCTTTGTTTTCTGGATCAGGATAGAAAAAGTACAGTTTTGTACCTACCATAAATGTAGATGTCCGAACTGGATAGCATCTGCAGTCATAACAAGTGGGTTGTCCTGTCGTCAGGCAGCCCTGCAGTCGGCCGGATTCCAAAGTCCGGGTCCGGCTTCGGCTGATGTCGCACTCCACCCGACGTCATCTCTGTTGGTCTTCGGGTATAAAAGCATCAGCCGGCGCCATTTTCCTCAGTGTTTCTTGCCCCAGATGCCAGTAGCCCTCTTGCAGGCTAAAAATTTGGATAGATGCCAATGTTTCCAAATAGATAGAGGTAAACACAGCAATAAGCATATATGTACATATATACAAACAAATACACCATAAAAGACTCCCCCCCAACAGCTAGCTATTAGGAGGGTAAACACCCTAGGAGTACCACAGAGGGGAAGGAGGGAGGGTAATCCTGACTGCAGATGCTATCCAGTTCGGACATCTACATTTATGGTAGGTACAAAACTGTACTATGTCCTTCATGGATGCATCTGCAGTCATAACAAGTGGGTAGAATACCATAGCCAACTAGGGAGGAGGATAAAAGTAGATTATGGTGTGTTTAGGATCCCTTGCAGTACAGCAGTGGCAAACCCTGCTCGGGATCTGGAATATAGAGGCAAATTATAATGCTTGGCAAATGTATGCACGGAGGTCCAAGTAGCCGCCTCAATAATGTCTTTGGTTGCCACTCCTCGTAAGAAGGCTGTGGTAGTGGCTGTTGCCCTTGTAGAATGAGGTCTTATGTTCTGTGGAATTGGTTTTCCATGGAAGGAGTAACAGTATCGTATGCAATTTCCTATCCATTTGGAGATTGTCTGTTTGGAAATAGCTTTTCCTTCCCTTCCTGTTGCATAGGCTACAAAAAGTTGGTCAGTCTTTCTGCTATTTTTGTTCTGTCCAAGTAGTAGCGTAGCTGTCTATGTACATCCAAGGTATGCAGTATTCTTTCCCTCTGTTTTGTGGGTTGGGAAAGAAGGTAGGTAGGTGGATTGCCTGGTTTAAAGACACTCTGGATACCACCTTGGGCATAAATGTAGGATTAGTCCTCATGGACACTCTATCTTGGTGGAAGATTAGGAAGGGTTGCACTGCCATTAAGGCCTGTAGTTCTGAAACCCTCCTTGCTGAAGTAATTGCCAGTAGGAAAACAGTTTTCCATGACAGGTGTTGTAGGTCTGCTGTTGCTGCTGGTTCAAAGGGTGATAGTGTCAACTTTTCTAGCACAAAGTTTAAATCCCAAGCTGGTAATGGTGGTTTCCTTGGAGGTTTTACATTCTTGATTCCTCTGAGGAACTGCCTGAGCAAAGGTGTGAAAAAACAGGTGGATCAAAGCTGTATTCTGCTGAAATAGCTGGTGCATGTATCTTGATGGAGGAGTAGGACAGGCCTGAATGAAGAAGTTCGGCCAGATACTCCAGAATGTTAGGCATATCTATGTTTGACACATCTTTTCCTCTTTCCGTACTCCAAATGACAAACCTTTTCCATTTTCCAGCATAGTTCCTTCTTGTTGAAGGTCTGCGTGCTTCAAGAATAATGTCTTTAACTCTTTGGGAAAGTTCTGGATTAGCTGCTGCTATGTGATGTTCCATGCAGTCAGTTGCAGCGTTTTAGGTTTGGATGTATGATGCTGTAGTTGTTCTGAGTTAACATCAAAGGCATCAGGGTATTGGCCACATATTGTTCGAGACATGCTCTTCAGTAGTGGGTACCAGTGTTGTCTTGGCCAGTTTGGAGCTATCAGGATTATCCTTGGGCGTTCTTCCTTGTTTTTAGTAGTACCTTGTGTATCAAAGGAAGAGGTGGGAATGCATATGCTGTTAGGCCTTTCCAGTTGAAGGAGAGTGAGACCACTTTCCATGCTAGTGGGTGGAATGTCCTTGTGCAGAATTTTTGAGGTGGAGATTGAGAGGTGATGCGAATAGGTCTATCTGTGGCATTCCCCATTTCTTGAGATGGTCTTGAAGATGTCCGGGTGCAGCTTCCATTCGTGGGCATCCGAAGTGGTTCTGCTTAATATGTCTGCTAGAGTATTGTCTTTCCCGGTACAAATATTGCCTGTAACTGAATGTTGTAGCTGAGTGCCAGGGTCCACAGCTCCAAGGTCATTCTGCATAGGGGTATGAATGAGTGCCTCCCTGTTTGTTGATGTACCACATGACTGTGGTGTTGTCTGTCCTTATCATCAACTGGCCCTCTTTGAGAAATGGTTTGAACTTTTGGATTGCCAGTTTTACTGCCAGCATTTCTTTTAGATTGATGTGCAGGTGAAGTTGATCCTGTGTCCACAATCCTTGCACGCATTTGTCCAGCATGTGGGCCCCCATCCTAGGTCTGAAGCGTCTGTTGTGATGGTCTGGCTTGGTTGACATCTGCGAAAGGGTAGGCCTGGGTTTGACTGGCATGCCTGAGCCCACCATAGGAACTCCTGTTTTAAGCATGGAATTAGTGGGATTTCTGTTTCTAGACTGTGTCTGTGTTGGGACCATAAATTCTTTAGGTACCACTGTAGTTTCCTCATATGTAGTCTGGCAAATGGGACCAAGATTATGCATGATGCCATGAAGCCCAAGGCCTGCAGAACTTTTCTTGCTGTTAACTTGTTCAGTTTTGTTAGTGCCAAGAAGTAAAGAGGAAGTTCTTTTGTTTTCTGTAGTCAGGAATTCCACTTGTTGTACTGTGTCCAATTCAGCCCAAGAATGTCCTTGTTTGGGATGGTATCAGCCTTGACTTTTGTAAATTGACTGTGTATCCCAGTCCTTGTAGCAAGTAAATGACCCTTTGTAAATCTGTTGTCAGCTTGCTTTTGTTGTCCCCTTGTAGCAGGCAGTCGTCCAGGTATGGGTAAATTTGAATTCCCTGTAGTCTGCAATGGGCGATTACTGATGCCAGGCATTTTGTGAATACTCTGGGCGCAGTAGATAAGCCAAAGGGCAATGCTGAGAATTGATAGTGCTCTGATCCTGCAAGAAATCTGAGGTATCTTCTGCAGATTGGTCGAATGGGGACGTGCAGGTATGCCTCCTTGAGATCTAGAGTTTCCAGCCAAGACTCCTTGCCCAGCATGGGAAGAAGTTGCTGTAGGGTCAGCATTTTGAATTTTGGGACAATGATGTATGTATTTAAGGTGGACAGGTCGAGAATTGGTCTCCAACTTTTTTCCTTTCTTGGGACTAGGAATAGTCTGGAGTAGAACCCCTTTCCTTGTTCTGCTGTTGGCACTCTTTCCACAGCTCTCATGTTTGCTAACTCCATTATCTGGCGTAGAGCCTCTGTTTTTTGATTTGGAGGTAGATTTGGCATTCCTCTTTTGACTGGTAAAGTGTGGAAGTGAAACCGGTAACCTTGATCTATGGTTTGTAAAATCCACTTGTCTTTTGTTATATAGTGCCAGTTCTTTGAAAATAAGGTTAACTTTCCGCCTAGAGGAGCTGCTATTTGTTCCCTGGTAGGCGGATTTAGGATTAAGTCACTGTGGTTGTGCTGATGTAGTGGCAGTGGCTGTGTCTGTGCCTCTGTTGTTACCTTGCCACTGTCGTCCTCTGTAGGCACCTCCTCTGGATTGGTTTCTGCCTCTGGAACGTCTATTCCTGCCCCTTTGAAATTTTGTGGAGTCAGGAAAGGACCAATTTTTGGCAGGCCAGTTCCTGCTAAACCTTGGCGGTTGAACCTGCAAGAAATCTTTAACAGTTTGAACAGATTTTGCCTTTTCTTCCATTTTCTTCATAACCTGCTGGGCAGGTGTACCAAACAAACTTGTCTTGTCCATGGGAGCATCTAGCAACTTAGCTTTAACATGATCCGGTAAAGCTTGTTCCTTTAGCCATGCATGCCTTCTTATCACTGTGCCTGTCATGGCTGATCTAAATGAAGCCTCCAGTGCATCATAGCCACATTTTAAGGAATGGTTGCTAACCTGTTGTATGTTATTTACCATCTCTAATACATATTTCTTATCAAGAGATTCATCAGTGGTTAGTTTTTAGTTAACTGATCAAGCATAAACTCTTGGTATTGTATCATGTGAAACTGACAGTTTAAAGCTCTAGCTGAGAGAGTAGCTGAAGTGTAGACCTTTTACCCCATCTGTCTAGTGACCTTGCTTCCCTTTCAGAAGGAATAGGGTTTTAGCTGTGGTCGCTGCTACTGCCTTGGGACCCTGGGATATAGTTTCTGGGTCTGCAAGTGGGGCCTTGTAAAGGTGGTGATGAGTATCTGGCACCCTGTAAAATCTGTCTGGTTTGGCAGGGGCTGGGGGTAAAGAATCTGGAGCGGAGCAAACATCATTGAAAGCATCATCCACCACAGAGAGAACAGGAGGTATAGCTAAGGGCCTGTGCTGTGGGAGGTGCAGAAAGGTCCTAAGTCTTTTCTGGAGTCTGAAAAATCCTGTTGCTGCCATTGGAACTGTTCTCGCATGGCATGCAAGGTTTCCCCAAAGGAGAATTCTTCTGGTGGGGAAGCAGCTGGAATGGATTCTTCAGCATCAGAATCTTCAAAATTGGAGAAGGGAGCCTCAGGCTGGTCAGTTATGTCTGATTCATCAGCAGAATCATCAGAAGACACTGGCTCAGGGGGCTCTGCCCTAGGTCTCTTCTCTGGGGGCTGAGAGGCCCTGTCTGGGTGAGATTGAGATCCTCTAATTAAAGAAATTAAATCTTCTGCTAAAGAAAGCATTTGAGAACTAGAAGAGGGCCTGGATGTGTGGGGTTTAACAGGCACTGATTTAGTAGTCTTGGCTGCTTTAGCCCTGGCGAAGGCCTTAATGGACATGGCAGCTGGAGGCCTAGCAGCACCACGTGCTGGGGTAGAGACATCCAACGGGATGGTGTCTGATAAGTCAACCACCGTAGTGGGTAAAATTTCTGAGGTCGATTCAAGAGTTGTAGCAGGGGCCTCAGTTGTAAGAATAGGTTCAGCTGTACTTTGAGCAGTTTTCTCGGTTTCGGGCGAAACCGAGACACTCATGATTTGCTTTACCGTGGTTTTGGCGAAACCGCGGACCGAAGTGTCGGTCTTTATCTTTGCGTTTTTTGGGGGTAGTCGGAGGATCAGACGGCATAATGTACGCAAAATCAGAACCGAAAAACTGTTCTGCAAACTCCGACCGACGCCTAAGCGTTCGTCGGTTGAAAGAGGCACAGGCCGAACAGGCTGCTACGTCGTGGGCTGGGCCTAAACAAGGCAGACAGTAAGAGTGGAAATCTTTATGAGGTATTTGTTTCCCACAGGTTAAACAATTGTTAACTTTTTCTGACATCGGCTGAGGCAAGAAACAGTCCCCAACGGGTACTTAGCTTTAGAAGTCTTGAGTAGTATTCAGTAGAAGTAATCTCTGGATCCGACCGACCGGCACTTGCGAACAGCTTCTGCTTCAGGCGCGGCAAGAAAGACTGAGGAAAATGGCGTCGGCTGATGCTTTTATACCCGAAGACCAACAGAGATGACGTCGGGTGGAGTGCGACATCAGCCGAAGCCGGACCCGGACTTTGGAATCCGGCCGACTGCAGGGCTGCCTGACGACAGGACAACCCACTTGTTATGACTGCAGATGCATCCATGAAGGACATCAGTGACCTGGATAGTTTGACTAAGAGTAAATTCAGTGATAACCTTATACATTATGGAAAGGCTGGTTCTCAGACTCATCATATTCTTGTGAAACATCAGAAAAGGGTGAACTGACAATAAGGGCTTGTAATTCAGATACCCATCTAGCAGAAGTTAAAGCTACCAGCAAGGCAGTCATTCAGATCAGAAACTTTAGAGAAGAGCTAGCTGCAGGTTCAAAGGGAGGTTGATTTTGTTTTCCTAAACAAAATTCAAATCCCGAAAAGGAGCCACATTTTCTCTTGATGGTCTGATTTGCAAATTCTGCTTTAAAAATTGCTTGAATTGGTACAAAGAGGATAGAGGGGGAATCTGGTGGCAGATAGGTTGAATTTGTCATCCACAGTTAGACAGATTTTGAACTGGGATAAATCAGACATCCCTTGCCCTGTGTGAGCAAGTCCACTCAGTAAGGAAGTTTTTGGTAACCATCTCTTGTCAGCTGTATGAGGATGGAAAACTAGTATTGTCTGGGTCAAAAAGGAGTCACCAGTAACATCTTTTGTAAATCCTTTCTGACCTTTTGAAGGACTTAGGAAATGAGATGGGGAGAAAGGCATAAAAAACATTCCTGTCCAGGGTATTGAAAAGTCGTGCCTTCCAGACATTTTTGCAAGGTGCCCGAAACAGAGCTGTTTTAATTGTCTGTTCAGATTAGAAGCAAACAGATCTAGTTGAGGGAGGGGGAGTCCCCACTGGCAGACTACTTTTTGGAAGACTTCCTAGTGTAGCACCCTCTCATTTTTGTTTATCCTTGATCTGCTCAAAGAATTTTCTACTGTCTTCTGCTCTGTTGGGACTTAAGTTGCCTAAAGCAAACTGTGCTAAATTAATAATGTCCCAGGAAATCTTGGCCAGCGTGCAAAGGAGGTATGATCTTGTTCCGCCCTGTCTGTTTAACTACTACATAACAATGGCGTTGAGTGCCTGGAGACCAAAGCTGACTCAGTTCTTTCAGGACATTTATAAGAACCATCACCTCCTTTAGGATAATGTGTTTTGCACGTGTTGTGTTTAGGATTCCCTGCATCTTAACACCCTGAGAAACTGCATCCCAAACAAAATATGAGGTATCTACAGCTACTGTATTAAAGGAGCTGAGGGGAGACAATGGAGTCCCTGGACTGGAAAGGACTTTTTAGGGCCATCAAAGGAGTTCCTTCTTCAAAAAGTTGAGAATTGTTATTGGGAAGGACAGAAGGTGAGACTGCTCAGTCCAAATGCACTTCAGAAATTACCCGATCTTTTTCATCTGAAGTCTGGTGTGTACAATCATAAGGACAGAAGAAACCATGAAACCTAGAACTCTCAGAAATTGTCTTGCAGTGGACACTTACATTTGAGATAGACTGAGGAGATTATAATAAGTTTGTGTTATGTTGTCTTTGAAGCTAGGAATACAATCTAAAATATTCTGTAGCTAGGGATTCAAATATAACTCCCAGAAAATGTCTTAGAAATGTGTTGATCTATTCTGGACACAATGGACATTGTAGAAACAAACAAAATAGTTGAAAGCAGCAATAAGGATATAACATTGTGGAAAGTGTCAGTAGTAGTGGTTTGAGTACATTATTGGTACTTATTCTGCTGTTACTCTTGTGCCCTGGGCAGAGTATTTCACTTTTATCTCCCTCAACAACCACATATAATGAAAAGGAATGGTATCACGGTTCTTCCTTGTGTAGTTTCACTAAGATGTTCTTCTCTCCTGCTGAAGCTCCAGTACTACAAGCTTTCCTTCAATTCCCTACTAGCTTTTCTGTCATGTTTGTGCCCACATGTAGTTTCTTCAGAGACCTACTTCAATGCAGTGAGATGGAGACACTGCATAGACTCTAGATGTACAAACTAATGGAATACCTCTTGTACAGTATTGTGATAAGCACAAACTGCACCCGACCAGTTTGAGAAAACTTACATAAACCCTTGCCATAACTATCCTGATGCCCTTCCCTTTTCAAGTATTGTGAAGATTGTAATAATCATGGACTAGCTCAATGCTACAGCAACAGAGAATCAACTTCATGGAAATGGTATGTATAACAAACTAGTCACCCCTAGTCCAATGGAATAAAACGTAATTTAACTGTGTTTAAAACATACTGTTTTAGAAAAATCATCTTGCATTGTGTGTGCATGTAGTTCAAGCTTTAACCAAAGCAGATTCATAGCTGGAAGACAACCTTAAGAAATGAGTTCTCATTATCTGAGAATTATGATTTATAAGCATATCAGTAATGCCAACTGATTCTGTGGGTAGAAATGATGTAGACATCTACATACCATTCAGACAAGAGTACATGCCCTGTGATTTCATAACTGCAAAACCAAGCATGGTGTCTGGAAGCTTAGTGTTTAAAGATTTAAACCGATCACATACACCATCGCCATGACATTTTTCCTGAAAAGCTGCCGTGTAAAGCCTCAGAATCTTCAGGCAATTTTAGTTCAAGCTTGTGTGACAGTTACACCGAGAGGGCCAACATGACAGCCTATGGCATTTGGAAAGAGGTTGAGGTGCTGCAGAAAGGAGCCCCCCCCCAAAAAAAATACAAAAATAATTAGAGAAAATAAAACAAACTAGGGTGAAAGGGGTTATATTATGTAGTGACCAGTTTTAGACAGAATACAGACACATTTGGCAAATATCATTAATCTTTTTTAACACCTTTATCAAATTATCACTTAAGACATATGCAAACCACATTAATAGAACATAACAAAGAGGCTGAATGGAAAAAAATTAAAAGAAACATTAAGGAGTTCAAATGTAGGGGATACAAAATGGGATGAAGTACAGGCCAAAGAAATTGAAACAAAATTAAGAAAAGCTCCTGAACGGAAAACCCCAGGCCCAAATGCAGTACCCAACTTCTGGCTAAAAGTAACATCTTTACACAAAATTTATCCCTGAGAAAGAATTACTTACATGAACATCTAGAACAGACACCACCCTGGTTATCAACAGGAAAAACAATAATCTTCCTTAAGAGTGAAACTGTAAGCCATCCTAAAAACTATAGACCAATACCTTGCCTTCCAATGACATATAAACTATACACTGGAACTGAAGCAGACAGAGTTTCTAACCATTTAGAAAAAAAGCTCAATCATGGCAACAGAACAAAATGGTAACAAAAGAAGGTCATATGGAACAAAGGATAATTTATTGCTAAATAAAGCCACACTAGAGAACTGTAAAAGGGGAAGAATCAACATATGGCAAAGCATTTGACAGCATCCTACATATATGGATAAAGGAATGCTTACAGATGTAAAAATACACCCTACAATGATCAATTACATTACAGTAGCAATTAAGCAGTGGCAAACCACTTTGCAGTTAAACCAAGGCAAAGGGCAAATTATAATCCCAGGGATAAAAATTCAAATGGGGATATTCCAGGGTGAATCTTTACCACCACTGTTTCTGCCTTGCCCTTAACCCACTGAGTTTTTTACTTAACATATTAGGTCATGGTTAAAATTTGACTCCCAGAAAGCAACCTTGTTTAAAAGTTTCTAATTTACTTTTTGTGGATGATTTAAAACTATATAGTTCATCAGGACAGGAGTTGAAAGCACAACTGCACGTGGTTAAAACTTTGTCAGATGATGCAAGAATGTAATCTGGTTTTGATTAACGTGCAAAGGCAACATTTAAAGCAGGAAAGTTGCAGTACCAAGAGAAGAGGAGTGTGATATAAAGGAACTTGAGCAGGAAGGACTATATAAATATTTGGGAAGTGATGAAGGAATGTCAACAAAATAGGAACAGATGCAAATAAAACTGAGTAAGGAATACTCCAGAAGATTAAAACTAATATTGAAAACAGCCTTGACATCTAGGAATTAAGTCCAAGCTATAAGCAATGTTCCTGTTCTAATTTACAATTTTGAGGTGACTGGCTGCAAAAGGTACTAGATCCATCTCGACAGGAAAACAAGAAAAATGCTTTAAAATGATATATCATTCCTCACTCTGAAGGAGGACTGGGTCTCCTCAAAATTGATTACATGTAAATATTTGCAGGCATGGGACTGCATACATATTTGCCAACCTCATCAGATCTAAATAGTGAAAATTTTAAAACATGAAGAGAGAAAGTCTAAGAAGACATCGCTGCTTACTTCATCAGAAGCATTCTGTTGTCAACGGAAATGGAAAACAAACCGGAAGTAGATAAAAATCAGGTAGCAACTGAATGTGCCAGAAAAATAAAAGAAAGAACATAAGGAAAAGGGATAGATGAGAAGGAAAGAGATGAGTAATACACATAAATATTGTGGCAAATGCAGACATTTACTGGAACAACATCATGTTGATCAGGATTTGATAAAGGAATGGTTAAGGACAGGTGAGTTGAAACCAAAATATGAAAGGCAGCCCTGGATAGTGGACTACGTACAAGTTGCTTTATAAAGTCCACTGAAGATGTGGGAGAAACAGACAAATGTAGGTTCTGTAAAAAAGAATTGGAAACGACTGGAACATCTTGTTGTTGGATGTAATACACTCATGGCAGAGGGCCGAAAGACACAATAATATGGCAAGACTGTTGCACAAACTGAAAATCATGCAAACATTACAATGTAGAAGTAGCTGGGAAACATGAACCACAAAGCATTATAGAGAGTGATGAAGTGTACATCACATGGGCTAACCTATTACCAACAGTTCAAAAAATAGTCCATGAAAAATAAAAAGACAAAAGTAACACTGACTGCTGAAATTGCTACACCTCCTGATTGCAGTGTGTTACATATACAGAGACAAAAAATCATAAAATATCAGGATTTGCAAGCAGAAATGAGAGCAAGATGTCTAATAAAAAGAATTTACATTTGCACTTATTTTACTGATACATGTAAGTATGTTTGAAATATAAGAGGAGGCATTTCTGGGCACATTGTGGGTACTGAGAAAAGCACTCCTGGCTAACATCAAAGACTGAAACAATACTAATTTCATGAGCTCTAACTGTACTATGACTTAGGGATGGGGTCCATTCCCTTCATGTTATTAGGAACCCATAAGACTTACGGAAATTAATCCAGTAAAAAAAAGAAAACAAACCATATTAATATCTTTTCAATTTACGTACATTATACATCACATTTACAAAGAAAGAAAAGATATATTTTCAGTTCAGCATTAGATAATTTGCTGAATTCCTGCCAGCCCCTCAAACCTCACTCCTTCTCCTCCTGAACATTATTCTGCATGTACTGTTCCCACAATTTCCATTTACTTCTATGTAATATGCTCCTTCCCTTTTCTAAAAATTCCTTTTCCAGTTCTTTTATCTGTTTATAATATCCAGTACTTCAGATACAGCTGGTTTAGACTTTGATTTACATTTGTAGTCACTGCTATCACTGTTCTTTCTTGGTGCCATTCGAATATTCTAGTACAGAAGAAATGGCACCCATAAGATCTTTATTCTTGTCACTTTTACTGTTTGAGTGCTCTACTTCCCTAAAAATGTAAAACATTTTGTGATTGCACATTGTGATACATGGTAAACACTGGACATATTTGTGCTTCAAAGCATATACTGATTTAGCAGCTGGGTTAAAAATTTTCCAAAGTATGAAGGCATGTTCTTTTAAGGACTTATGAAGGTAGTAGTTTTCATACTGGGGAAAGGTAATTTCCTAAACTATGTACCTGTTCAAATTTCCATCCATCAGACATGGTGGAGACCATCTGGGTCAACTCTTCCTCCTGGCACTGCAGCACACGATACACATGTTTTACTGGACCCTAGAAGACAATACAAACAAGTTTTGTAATATAGTATCTATATAATGGAAGTCAACAAATGATACTGTTTCAAGAAGAACTGATACACCTCTGGACTCTTTTCTTTAGAAAGGAACTATCTACTTAAACTATTGTTTTGAAAGGTAGAGTAGTTTTGAAGGGTACAGTGTAGTATGGATAATGTGAGATCATTAATCTACAGATCCCCTCACTGAAAAGCAAACAGGAGAAGATATATACATACAAACAGATAATGACATTGTTACAAAGACTCCATTCTAAGCAAAACATCTTTCTTTCTTTCTCAGAATAGTCATGTTTGACTTATGTACTTCTCAAAATATAGCATGACAATGACATGAGGCAAAATGACAGCAATCTAGTTTTACAACCAAAACCATAAAACAGTAAGAGATGGCTACTTTTCTAAAGCACATACTCCAATAAATTACAGATAAGAAAATTAGGTAATTAGTACGAAATGAGAGACTTGTGTGATGATATAGATGTTCCCCCTCTCTTTCTCTGGGTTTGACCTTCACAGAAGAAATCACTGTGGTACAGTACTGCTCCACACATGTGGAAATGTATACTAAACTGAGGCATCACTATCAATGCAACTGCAGTGCAGGACATGGAAAGTACAGTTTTGTATCTACCATAAATGTAGATGTCCGATAGATATGCAACTGCAGTCATAACATATGGGTTGTCCTGCCTCAGGCAGCCCTCGGTCGGCTGAATTCCAAAGTCTGGGTCCGGCGTCGGCTGGTGTCGCCTCCTCTCCGACGTCACAACGGCTGGAGTATAAAGGCATCGGCCGACGCCATCTTCTTCAGTGTTTCTTGCCCCAGATGCCAGGTGCCCTCCTAGGAAGGCTAAATTTGGTGAATGGATAAAACAATTCCAGACATGCACAACAGTAATAAACAGATACACCATAGGAGATACCCCCAGCTAATAGGAATAGGGGTAGGGACCCATAAAGAAAGTTGCAGAGGGGTAGGAGGGTGGGAAAATCCGACTGCAGTTGCATATCTATCGGACATCTACATTTATGGTAGGTACAAAACTGTACTATGTCCTTCAAGAATGCAACTGCAGTCATAACATATGGGTTGAATACCATAGCCAAGCTGGGGGTGGATGGAACTAAGAGAGGGATGGTGTAGCTAAAATGCCCTGCAGGACTGCCGAAGCAAAGCCTGCTCGGGATCTGGAGTATAAGGGCAGGTTGTAGTGCTTGGTAAATGTATGCACGGAGCTCCATGTAGCAGCCTCTAAAATGTCCTTTGTAGCCACTCCTCTTAGGAAAGCTGTGGATGTGGCTATAGCTCTGGTGGAATGTGGCCTAATATTGGCTGGCACACCTTTTCCATGGAAAGAAAAGCAGAATCTGATGCAGTGTCCAATCCATTTTGAAATTGTTTGTTTGGAGATTGCTTTTCCTTGTACTCCAGCAGCATAGGCTACAAACAGTTGGTCAGACTTTCTGGTGGCCTTAGTTCTGTCCAAGTAGTAGCGTAGTTGCCTGTGTATGTCCAAAGTATGCAGCAGTTTCCCCCCCCTATTTTGAGGATTGGGGAAGAAAGTAGGCAGGTGAATAGCTTGATTTAGAGACACCCTGGAAATTACTTTTGGCATGAATGTAGGATTGGTTCTTAGAGAAACTCTGTCCTGATGAAAAATGAGGAAGGGAGGCACTGCCATGAGTGCCTGTATCTCCGAGACTCTTCTTGCAGATGTGACTGCCAATAGAAAGACCGTTTTCCATGATAGAAATTGCATTTCTGAAGTTGCTGCTGGCTCAAAAGGAGGAAGAGTTAATTTTTCCAAAACAAAATTGAGGTCCCATGCAGGTACTGGCTGTTTTCTGGGAGGTTTGATATTCTTTATCCCTCTTAGGAACTGTCTTAGCAAAGGATGTGAAAACACTGGTGGGTCACAATTGTATTTTGCTGAGATTGCTGAGGCGTGAATCTTTATAGAAGAGTATGAGAGTCCAGTATGAAACATTTCTGCCAAGTATTCTAATATCTGAGGTATACTCTGTAATGTTGTATCCTGACCCTTGTTGGCATTCCAGATGCTGAATCTCTTCCACTTGGCTGAATAGGTTTTTCTGGTGGAAGGTCTGCGTGCTTCCAGTAAGATCTCTTGAACTGTTTTGGAAAGAGAGATAGCTGGAGGAGTCATGGTAACCTCCAGGCTGTCAGATGCAATGTTTTCAGGTTTTGATGGACAGTCCTGTAATTGTGTTGTGTTAGAAGCAGGGGCCATAGGGGCAGAGGCCACGGTCTGGTCCAAGTTATGCTCAACAGTGATGGGTACCAGTGTTGCCTTGGCCAGTCTGGAGCTATCAAAATGCCTGATGGTTGTTCTGCTTTGATCTTCAGTATCACCTTGGTCAGCAGAGGTAGAGGAGGGAATGCATAAATTTTTAGGGAATTCCAGCTGAAGGAGAGAGCATCCGTTTTCCAGGCTAGAGGATGGTGGGTCCTTGTGCAGAACTTTTCCAGGTGATGATTTAAGTGGGAAGCAAAGAGATCTATGTCCGGTCTTCCCCATGTCTTTGTTAGTTGTGAGAAAATGTGAGGATGCAGCATCCATTCGTGTGGATCCAAGAAATTTCTGCTCAGCTTGTCCGCCAGTACATTGTCCTTGCCTGGCACAAACTGGGATTGCAAGTGTATCTTCAGACTCAGGGATTTTTCCCAGAGAAGCATTGTTAGTCTGCAGAAGGGATAAGAATGAGTGCCTCCCTGCTTGTTTATATACCACATGACAGTGGTGTTGTCTGTCCTTATTAGCAAATGTCCTTGTTGTAGAGATTTTTCGAAAGTCTCGATTGCATGTATCACTGCCAACATCTCTTTTTGGTTTATGTGCAGATGTCTTTCCCTTGGTGTCCATAGACCTTGAATGCATCTGCCCTCCATGTGCGCCCCCCATCCATGATCTGAGGCATCTGTTGTAATCATTTGACCTGCTTGAGGTCTGTTGAAAGACATGCCTTTGTTTAACTGACTTGCTTGAGCCCACCACAAAAATTCCTTTTGCAGACATGGAATAAGTGGGATTACGTCCTCTAGGCTTTGGCTGTGTTGGGACCATAAGCTTTTTAAGTACCATTGCAGCTTTCTCATATGAAGTCTTGCCAAAGGTATCAGAAGAATGCAAGATGCCATGAACCCCAGGGCCTGCAGGATTTTCCTTGCAGTCAGCTGGGAGAGTTTTGCTAGGCCTTTGAAGTACTCTGGTAACTGCTGTTGTTTTTCCTCTGTGAGGCAGGCCATTTGAGTTTCTGTGTCCAGTTTGGCTTCCAGGAAAATAATCTGTTGGGATGGCAGTAGTCTTGAATTCTGAATGTTGACTGTGTATCCCAAGGCCTGCAGTAGTTGAATGACATAGTCCAAGTTTGCTATTAAGGTTTGTTTGTTGTCTGCTTGTATGAGGCAGTCGTCCAGGTAGGGGTATATTTGAATCCCCTGGAGTCTGCAGTGTGCCACTACTGATGCCAGGCATTTTGTGAACACTCTGGGCGCAGTAGATAAGCCAAACGGCAATGCTGAGAATTGATAATGCTCTGTCCCTGCAAGAAATCTGAGGTATCTTCTGCAGCTTTGTCTGATTGGGACATGCAGGTATGCCTCCTTGAGGTCCAGAGTGACCAGCCAAGACCCCTTGCCCAGCATGGGAAGGAGTTGCTGCAGCGTCAGCATTTTGAACTTTGGCGCAATGAGAAAAGTATTTAGAGTTGACAAGTCCAGTATAGGTCTCCATTTGTTTTCTTTTCTTGGAACAAGGAACAGTCTTGAATAAAATCCCTGGCCTTGTTCCTGAGGAGGAACCCTTTCTATTGCTTTTATACTTAAAAGCTTTGAAACTTGAGTGAGTGCCTCTGCCCTCTGATGATGTGGCAGGTTTGGCATGCCTTGTCTTATTGGTAAAGTATGGAAGTGGAATCTGTAACCCTTGTCTATTAAATCCAGAATCCAGCTGTCCTTGGTTAAGATATGCCAGTTTTTTGAGAATAAGGATAATTTTCCGCCCAAAGGTGCTTCTCTTTGAGCCTTTGTAGGCGGTATGAAAGTCAAGTCATTGTGATTGTCCTTGTGGTGCAGCTGGGCTGCCTGCGCCACTTCTTTGATTTGGAGGTTGCCATTGGCGGCCCCTGTAGGATCCTCAGTATTGCCCTCTACCTCGAGCACGCCTGTTTTTTCCCCTTTGAAACTTGTCAGAGTCTGGGAAGGACCAATTCTTTGAAGGCCAGTTTCTGCTGAATCTGGGTGGCTGAACCTGGAGGAAATCCTTGACTGTCTGTACTGACTTAGCTTTTTCCTCAATGGATTTCAACACATCTTGTGCATTAGCACCAAAAAGCTTCTGTTTTTCCAGAGGTGCATCAAGTAACTTTACTTTAACATGGTCAGGCAAAGACTGATCTTTTAACCAAGCATGTCTACGTATCACAGCCCCAGTCATAGCTACCCTACATGAAGCTTCCAATGCATCATAACCACACTGAAGAAAATGATTGTTAACCTGTTGAGTGTTATGTATCTGATCCTGCAATGCCTTTCTATCAATAGGCTCAGGAGAGGCTAACTTTTTCTGTAAATCATCCAGTAAAAAATCCTGGTACTGAAACATGTGAAAAAGGCAGTTAAGTGACCTCATGGCTAGGGTGGTAGAGGTATAAACTTTTTTACCCCATCTCTCCAGGGACCTAGCTTCCCTGTCCGCTGGCAGTGGATTCTTGGCAGTGGAAGTAGCCACTCCCTTGGGGCCCCGTGAAATAGTTTCTAGATCCACAGAGTGGGCCTTAAAGAGATGCTTGTGAGTGTCAGGGACCCTATAATATCTGTCTGGCTTGACAGGAGCAGGGGGGAGAGAATCAGGGTTAGCACTGGAGTCAGAGAAAACATCATCCAAAACATCCATAACTGGAGGAATAGCTAAAGGTCTGTGCTGGGGAAGCTTGAGGAAGGTACGCAGCCTTTTCCTGGAATCAGAGAATTCCTGACCCTGCCATTTAAAATGTTCCCTCATAGAGTGCAGGACTTCACCAAACGAGAAATCCTCTGGAGGGGAGTTAGAGGGAATTGATTCCTCAGCATCAGAGTCCTCGTAGGCCTGGAAGGATTCTTCTTGGGTATCAGAATGCTCAGAATCCCCAGAGGCTTCATCTGAAGAGAGGTTGTCAGCCTGCTCAGTTCTGGGCCTTTTCTCTGCAGGTGGCTGAGAACCTCTGTCTGGATGAGGCTGAGACCCCCTGATAAGAGAAATAAGATCTGCAGCAAAAGACATGATCTGTTTATCAGAAGAAGGGGCCTGAGCAGCAGGTTTAGGATGGGCCTTGGCCTGGCTGGCGGCCTTAGCACGTGCAAAGGCCTTGATGGACATGGATACAGGAGGCCTTGCAGCCCCACGTGCAGGAGTAACCTTGTCTACAGAAATGGTATCGGGTAGATCCAGAACTTTGGTTTCCGGAGGAAAATCAACAACCGGCACCGGAGAGATCTCCGAGACCGAAGGACGTGCTAACCCTGTGTCGTCGGCCTGGAGCGGTTGAATTACCGCTTCCGAAGGGAACGAAGCACTAGCGGAGGGTTTAGGAGTTGCATCGGTGGTGGACGCGGGCCGAGGATGTCGGTCCCGGTCCTTTCGTTTTTTGGCAGATTGAGTTGTCGGTTGATCCGATGGCATGATATACGCGAAAGATTCACCGAAAAAGTCTTCGGCAAATTCTGCCCGGTGCCTGAGAGTGTGCTTATTAAAGCAAGCACAGGCAGCACAGGCCGAGACGTCATGGTCTGGGCCCAGGCAAGGAAGGCAGTAGGAATGGAAGTCCTTATGAGGTATTTGTTTACCACAAGACAAACAATTATTAACTTTCTCAATTTGTTCTGACATCGGCTGAGGCAAGAAAAATGTTCCAACGGGTACTTAGCTTTTAGATGACTTCGGTACTGAAAACACAGGAGCTGACCGACCGGCACTTGCGAACTGCTTCTGCTTCGGGCACCGCGCGGCAAGAAAGACTGAAGAAGATTGCGTCGGCCGATGCCTTTATACTCCAGCCGTTGTGACGTCGGAGAGGAGGCGACACCAGCCGACGCCGGACCCAGACTTTGGAATTTGGCCGACCGAGGGCTGCCTGAGGCAGGACAACCCATATGTTATGACTGCAGTTGCATTCTTGAAGGACATCTGGTTATGGCAGTTTACCAAAAAGAAGACAATGGATTTCAAGAGTGGTGAAACAATTCTGGCAAATGAATAATTTGCCCAACGAAATCCAGGGGTTAAGAGCAGCAGGGGCCGAATGCCTGAAACAGGCAAGGCTCAGTCTAATTCACTGTACATAATGGTGGACAGCACTAAAGCTCATAAGGGCAAACAAATTCTATATACTCCTGGAATGGTCATCACTGGTAACCATATCTGAAAGGAGAAATCGGGCAAATAGTGATCCAGAATGTCCCCATGCTGGTTCACTTAAACAATCTGAGAACACTCCGCAGAACATAGATACTTGGGCCTCACCCCTGAAGCCAAGACTGCAGGTGGTAAGCACATGGTGGCTAGGTGATCCATGTAGCTTGACCAAGCTCAGCCTGAAAAAGCTGCTTGTGGCTCTAAAGTGGGCTCATCCACAAAGTGCACTGCCAATCAAGTGGAAGGCAGAAGCAAAATGGTTTAAGTAGACTAAACTCTGACAATCGCAACTTGCTTTTGGAAAGTACAGTTGTGTACACTTCCTATAAATGTATATGTTCAAGTATATTCACTGTTGCAGTCATCACGTGTAGGTATCCCTGCTGTGGTAGCCCTCGGCCAGCCCAAATACCAGAGTGAATGTTTTTCTGCGTCAGCTGCTGTTGCTTATAGACTGATGTCAGGTCGTCAGTGCTATAAAACAAGGCAGCTGATGTCATTACATCAGTTTTTCTTGCCCTAACCAGTCAAAAGCCCCAGGAAATATGGCAAAGTGGTCCTGGTGGTTAACAACCACCTCAAGAAGCTTATGTCTCCCTAAAGAAAGAGGATATAAGGGGGAAGGAGGGAGGGAAACCAGAAATGTGACAGTGAATACACTCTAACATCTACATTTATGGTAAGTATACACAACTGTACTATGTTCGTTGTGTTTCACTGTTGCAGTCATCACCTCTGAGAGGATTCCCAAAGCTGAGGAGAGGGGTGGAGGATTAGTTAGAGACCTAGGCATGGGTAAGCAAGCCCTGCCGAACTGCAGAGGCAAATCCTGCCCTAGCCTTAGAGAAAAGAGGAAGGTGGTAATGCTTTGTAAAGGTATGGACCGAGATCCAGGTGGCAGCTTGCAAGATGTCCCTGATGGAAACTCCTCTGAGGAATGCTGTGGAAGTAGAGGCTGCCCTAGTGGAATGGGTATGAATTGACTTAGGGGGTGGTTTCCCATGTAATCTGTAGCAGAAATTGATACAGTGTGATATTCATTTGGAAAGCTGACAAGAAGTTGGTCAGTTTTCCTGAAGGGTTTAGTACGGTCCAGGTAGTATCCGAGCTGTCTGTGCACATCTAGTGAGTGCAGAATTCTTTCCCCCTTGTTTTGAGGGTTAGGGAAGAAGGTGGGCAGATGAATGGCCTGGCTGAGAGTCACATTAGATACCATCTTGGGCGGTTAGTCCTAAGGGAGACCCTGTCTGCATGGAAAATGATGAAGGGCTCAATGGCCATCAGTGCCTGAAGTTCTGAAAACCTTCTGGCTGAGGTGATAGCTAGTAAGAAAGCAGTCTTCCAGGAGGGGTATTGGTTCGAAGGGTGGTAAAAAGAAGTTATGTCTTACCATAACATTCCATCTGTATTGTTGATCCTCGTTCAGTCATTATGCATGGGTATCGGTTCCAAGTTCGGAACCGAGCCGGCCATTTTCCAAGCTTGCGTCAGCTTCATACTCTTGAGCTAAACTCTTACCCACAATCCCCCTCTCCCTGTTACCTCAGATTGAGTTTGCAAGTTAAAGAAGGTAGAGGCTACCTCTGGTCAAATAACCTAAGAGAACCGGATGGTGAGATCCACTAGAAGCCACAGGAGAGGGAAGGAGGGAGGGTCATAATAACTGAACGAGGAAGGTATGAGACATAGCCCAAGTTGCAGATGCACAGATGTCATGTAAAGAAGCTCTGGCATGGAAGGCAGCAGAAGTTATCACTGACCTTGTTGAATGAGCTTTCATAGTAGTAGGCAACGAGATATTACACTGTATAAATAAAGGTCACACAGTCCTTCAACCATCTAGCTAATGTGACCTTAGCAACAGCAGATCCTAATCTAGGTCCAGAAAAGACCAAGAATAACTGGTCAGATTTACGAAAGGGTTTAGTCCTGTTTAAGTAAAAACGGATTTGCCTGTGTATATCTAGTGTATGTAGGCAATACTCTCCTCTGTTTGAATGATTGGGAAAGAAAACTGGCAATTCAATGGCTTGATTAATGGACATTTCAGAGATCACTTTAGGCAGAAATTACGGATTAGTTCTCAGAGACACTCTATCTCTATGAAAAATCAAGTATGGACTCTTGATACATAAAGCTTGAAGTTCAGAAATACGTCTGGCAGAAGTAATAGCGACCAAAACAAGATTTTCCATGACAAATACCTGAGGTCGCAAGAAGAGGCTGGTTCGAAAGGTGCCATTGTCAGAGCTTGTAGAACTAATGATAAATCCCATGGTTGAACAGGTTCTCTAAAAGGTGGCTTCAGATGATTCATAACTTTTATGAAGGTCTTGCACAATTTATGGGACATAAGAGAGGAATCTTGGACACCCTCATGAAAATTAGAAATTGCAGCCAAATGAACTCTAATGGTAGAGGCCGATAGACCCGATTGAAACAGGTCGGCCAGATAGTCTAGTATTAACAACACTGGTGCTGAAAAGGGGTCTACTTGTTTATCTTTCAGCCAACAGGTAAATCCTTTCCACTTGCTCAGATAAGTAATTCTAGTGGAAGACTTATGAGAAGCAATGAGAATATCACGTACTGGTAAAGAAAGATCATTCTGCCTGGCAATCAGGGGAACTGGAGTAGCCAAGCCATTAGCTTCAGGCTGTTCAGGTTGGGATGAATCAGGTTCTGTGGGTGTGAGATCAACTCCGGGGTTGGATGGAGAATCCATGGTCGATCTAGTAGGCGAGGCCAAAGGAAGGGGAACCAAATCTGTCAAGGCCAATATGGTGCTATGAGGATCACCTTACTCTTCAACCGCCGGGCTTTCTTCAGAAACTGGGAAATGAGGGGAAGAGTGGAAATGTGTAAAGAAGACCCAAGGGACAATCGTGGACTACAGCGTCCCTGGGTGACTGTCCTGGAGGGGGAATCAGGGCGAAGTAGTTGCTGCATTTGTAGTTGGTCGGGGATGCAAAGAGGTCACAGCAAAAACGGCCCCAGCGGTGGAAGATCTCCGCCGCTATCAAGGGATTCACGGACCACTCGTGAGGTTGAAAACTGCATCTGCCGAGTCTGTCTGCTATCACGTTGGAACTCCTGGGAATATGCGTTGCTAGAAGAAAACGGTTGGTAGCCATTGCCCATTGCCATATCCTCATGGCCTCTCGACAAAGGGGGTAAGATTTGGTTCCACCTTGCTTGTTGATGTACCAGACCACCGCCATGTTGTCTGATTGAATCGTAATTGTCCCAGACAGCAGAAGGGGATGGAATGCTTGCAACGCCAGAAACCAAAATGGCTTCGGCTGCATCTTTTATACCCCTGGCACACTCACGTCAGGGAAGAGGCGACAGCAACCGATGCCAGACCAAGACTTTGGAATTCAGGCCGACTACGAGTAGCCTGCCAGCAGGATAACCCAAGAGTAATGACTGCAACAGTTAAACACAATGAACATCGTCTCCCAACCACCTCCAGAGGAAAGGAGTTGGGCTGCTCTTCAGGAGCGCTGGTAGGATTGACCAGGGAAAGAATCCCTGGAACCCTGGTTACGCGGTCCCCCTCTGCCCCGAAAGGAGTGTCTTCCCTGTGAGTTTCCCCCTCTGCCTCTGGGGGAGAACTCGGCCTGTGTGTCACGGAAAGGACCCTGAGATTTCTTGAACCATATCTTCCCACTCTTTTGGTTTCGGGAGAAAGCACATTGAGGGGAAGAATAACGGACATCTATGGCAGAAAGGGTCTTACAGTCCTGTTCACATCTGGCCAGTGTGCTTTTAACTTTGGGCCCAAACAATGAGGAGGGCTCAATGGGGGCATTAAGAAAAGAAGACTTAAAGGGTTCTGCGAAGTTGCACAAGCACACCCAGGCGTGTCGTCTCAAGACCTCAGCTGAACCAGCTGCTCTAGCTGCTCCTTCTGATGCGTGAGATATCAGTTGCATAGAGGAGTTAGATATAGATTCAATGGTGGCCAGCTGAGAGGCCACTTTGCAACAGACCTCATCAGACACGGCACCAGCCAAGGTTTCAGACAGCTCAGAAACCAGATCCCTTTGATGCCTGGTGAAATGTGCCATATAATTCAGGGACCTGAAAGCAAAGGTCGCTGAAGCAAATGTGCGCTTCCCTATCCTGTCCAGGGCCTGGGACTCCTTGTTAGGCGGATGGACAGTCTGGCTTTATATCTTCTGCCAGATCCTTTTTTGTTGTGGCCACCACCACCAAAGCATCCATAGGAAGACCTTTGGACAAATGAGGATCCGAAGCAGGAGGGAACAAGATCTTATCTGGCCTCCAGGGAATAGCTTTGACGATATCAGGAGCCTTCCAAGCACACTGCATGATGAGCCGGACAAGTTCATCGGCAGGTGGAGTAACCCAGGTGGTAGGGGGGCCGGGTGCGAAAGGCCTGCAGGAACACAGATTCCTCAGAGGTCGGATTAGAGGACTGCCAGTCACCTCTCTGTTTCAGGATTTCGAGGATATCACCAAAGGATACCTCAGAGGGTGACCGATGGGATCCTTCCCCCTCATCGAAATCTGTGTCTTCGGTGAGGGACTCCTCTGTGGAGTCCATGTGCTTCCTCTTACACGAACTTTTCCGGTGGACCTCCTCAGCAGGAGAAGCTGGAGAAGACAGTGGAAAAGGGGATTCCTGAGGGAATATGTCCTGTGGCCCTTGCACCCGGAGTCCGCTAGATGCCACTTGTCGAACCAGTGTACCAGAGGAGGGCGGAGGTATAGACAGTCTGGTATAGTCAGCAGCAACGAAAACCTTCTCCATCAGTTGGAAGGCTGGTTCACCCAAAGAGGAGTGTATGTCTAGGGCAGGGGTCACCCCTCCCCTAAGTGGCTCAGCCTGCTGACCTGGAGTCCCTGGATGGCTGTGGAGCAGCAAGCTATGCATGTCACACCTGACATCCTGGGTCATAGCAAAACTTTCCTGCCATGAAGGCAACTGTGGTTCCTTAGTGAGATCCATAAAGGGAACCACAGAAGGGGAAGACTGTGCTATATCCATGGACTTCAAAGGCAATGAAGGAGGAGAATAAGAAGGGGTCTTTGGAGATGGGTGATCACCTCCCAAGGCAGGATAGTTCCTGAGGGGTGGGATACCTCTGGCCAAGACTACCTGGTCCACAAGACGCAACACATCATGTTCAGAAAGGCTTCTAGTGGACCTCACGGAGACTGAGGGAGAAACAGGCCTGTCCACAGAAGAGGCAGACTTGGTGCCCATCTCATCTGACCGTACCAAGGACAACAGTGCCAAGA
Organism: Protopterus annectens; assembly: GCF_019279795.1. Classification (NCBI taxonomy): domain Eukaryota; kingdom Metazoa; phylum Chordata; order Ceratodontiformes; family Protopteridae; genus Protopterus; species Protopterus annectens. Next base: position 852,278,166 of record NC_056733.1, on the reverse strand, counting down.
AAGACTGGACTACGGTTGTCTGCACCAAAGAATTCATCAGTGCCGAGGTCATTGTCTGCACCAATACAGGGATCGGTGCCGAAGTAGCTGTCGGTGCCGAAGATGGAACTTACAAAACTGGAGTCAACAATAAAGGCTTTGGTTCCAAGGAAGATCTTGGAGCCGACACGGTCAAGGCCTGCTCCAACTGAATGGTTGGTGCCGATACGGTGGTAATGGTCTGAACCGAGGAGCCCCTCGGTGCCGATATATAGAAGGCTGCAGGAGAGGACGGAGCTGAAACCACTAATGGAGCTGAAGGTCTAGGCACCGAAAGTACTGAGGCTGACTGAGAAAGCTCCAGAGCTGAAAATTTACCCTTTTTAGGTTTTGGTTGGTGACAGTCCCCAGCCAGGGACGAAGGCAAGGATTTAGCCTTAGTAGAAACATCCATTTTCTTATGGGCTTTAGGAGGGGTTGAGACCTCTGACCCAGGAAATAGCTTCTGAAAAGGGAGATTTTAGAAGTCCCTTCAGTATCAGCTTGTTTTTCCTTTCCAACAAAGTTCTATTAGAAAGGTTCTCACAAACAGTACAGGGTGGTTCAAGAGATAAATGGGAAGCTCCCAAACAATAACCACACAAAGAGTGTGCGCATCAGAAGTAGGCAGTTTGTGTCCACAATCAGAACACCGCTTAAACCCCGGACTACCTTTTTTATCTGCCATGACAGCAAATTAATTAACAGGAAAGTACCAACAATGGTACAAGAGAGTACCCCCGAAGGTATGAGAGAGAAGAGGGAAAAAGATTACCAACGATGGTAAAAAGAGAATAACTCGCGGTAAAAGTAGTAAGGAAAAAACAGAAAAACCTGAGGAAATTATGAACGTTAGCTGTGATAGGGTAAGAGACAATAAAATATCAACTTTTCTGACAGAAAAGTAATTTGTAAAGCAATTAAACAAAAATTGACTGTACTTAGCTCAAGAGAGGTAGCTTGACAAGACCGGATGGCAATACAGCAAATGAAATCTGAGGTAACAGGGAGAGGGGAATTGTGGGTAAGAGTTTAGCTTGAGAGTCTGAAGTTGATGCGAGCTTGGAAAATGACCGGCTCGGTTCTGAGCTCTGAACCGATACCCATGCGTAAGGAATGAACGAGGATTAACAATATCAGATGGTTAGTTTTTCCACAACATAATTCAGGTCCTAGGCTGGCGTGGGTGGCCTTCTGGGAGGTCTGATATTAAAATCCCCTCTAAGGAATTGTTTAATCAAAGGATGTGAGAACAGGGGCTGGTCCGTATCAAAATGAGTTGAAATGGCTGAGGCATGGACATTAACAGAAGTGAAGGAGAGGCCACTACTGAGTAACTCCGCTAGATTGTCCAATAAAAGAGGAACAGAAGGTTGAGAGGAACTGGCCCCTCTGGGCTGGCTCCAGGAGCAGAATCATTTCCATTGCCCTGCATAAGATTTTCTGGTGCTGGGCCTTCTGGCCTCTATGATAATGTCTAGGACCTGTTTGCTTAACAGGTGCCCCTTGCTTGCCTTTACAGTATTAGCCATGCTGACAGTTTGAGAGTCTGCAAGTATGGGTGCAGCAACCCCCCCCCCGCTTGAGTCAAGAGACCTGGGATCAGGGGAAGCTGCCTGGGAGACTGTGATGTCAGGCTGTGCAGCAAGGGATACCAATGCTGTCTGGGCCAATCTGGAGCAATGAGGATGGCCTTTGGTACTTCCTCCCTTATCTTGATCAGTACCTTGGGAAAAAGAGGCACAGGAGGGAATGTGTACATGAAGAGGGAGTTCCAGGGTAAGGTCAAGGCATCCACCTTCCATGCTAGGTGGTGATGCTCCCTGGTACAGAATTTCTTTAGCTGGTGTTTGAGGTGCAAAGCAAATAGATCCACCTCCATATTTCCCCACTCCTGAGTGACTTGCAAAAGTAAAGTATACCACATTTTTTGTCCGACAGTGTAAATGTTTAGTTTTTGTGTTACCTGTTATGCCTTCTATATAGTTCAGACAAATTGTGTATTGTGTATTTAAAGATAGAATACCGGAGCATATGAGGGACATAAGGAATGTGAAGGAGAGCAACGCACTCGCTATGCATGTTAAAACTGAAGGTTCAGGACATAGTTTTAAATTTTTTGTGTTACAGTTAGTTCATATGAACAAGAGAGGGGGTGATTTAAATAGTCAAACAGAAGCTGTAGAACAAGAATGGATAATAAAGCTTCAAGCGGATTGACCACCTGGCCTTAATAGTAAAGTATCACTGAAGCCATTCCTGAAAGCTCGGACTTTAAAACACTAACCCCTCTAAACACGAATGTTTTTAATGTTATAGAGGTATATTTTTATATTGTTTATGCATGTTTTATGCTAATTGTTAGACCAAATTGAATGTACGTATGTCTATGTATACGCATTCATATATGTATCATATATATGTGTGTATATACGTAGATATGCACACATATGCATGTTATTTTTCTTAAGCATTTTATATGCTATGCATTTTAACGCAAGTGAGATTAATGTGCATATAGATATTTTATATAATTTATATATGGTTTTAATGTTTTTTTACTAGATATTATACTTTTGGAAAGATACATGTATACTTTTATGTTGCACTAGCACTTTATTGTTCCCTTGAGTGACTAAGGTCTTGTTTCTCATAGGTTGGGGTATGAATAGGTACTGTAGTGTTTGAAAGATGTATTTATGTTTGCATATTGTACTAGCACTTTAATGTTTTATTGAATGATTAAGGCCTTGCCTCTTATTGGTTGGTGTATGAATAGAGAGACTTTTTAAATGTGATGTTGGTTTAATTCATTGTTAGTCTGAAGAAGAGGAGTCCATCCGAGAAAGCGCTTACTTTAGTCCTAATAAGCAATTTTGCTGTGTGCTACCAACGTCTATTTTTTCCTACAACTCTGTAGTACCTGTCTGGTTTCCTAGGGACAGGAGGTAAAGTATCAGGAGTAAGACTGGATTCCATAAAAAACATCAACAACCTCCAGGACAGGGGGTATTGCTAAAGGTTTGTGCCGTTTCAAATCTAGGAACTCCCTGAGTCTCTTTTTGGACTGAGGATAGTCCTGGCATTCCCAGTGGAAATGCTCTGTTAAGGTATGTAAGGTTTCACCAAATGAAAAATCCTCAGGAGGGGAGGCAGGGGGAATGGATTCCTTTGCATCTGAATCCTCATACGCAGATAAGGGCATGTCTTCATAATCAGATACCTCAGAGTCATCGGACTCCTGGTCTGATGAGGCTGCATGGGACTGGTCTCTTTTCCTCTTAGCAGGGGAAGGCTGACTTCCCCTAATCAGCATAATAAGGTCTTCTGCCATTCTAAGCAATTGTCTTTGAGGCATGGGAGGAGGTGCATGTGCTTTGGTCGTCGGTTTTCTAGGCGTAGTGCATACTCTTGGCCTAAGAAACTCGGTGGTTTTAGATGAAAAAAGAAGTTGTTGGTTTGATTCTAACATTGACAGTGCGAAGAACTGCCTCAGAAGCCAGTGCCTGCTCAGCAGCTCCAGACCCATCCAAGGTAGAGACATCTGCAGGTTCCATAGTTGAAGAAGAGTCTTGCGGCATACCTGACTCCGAATGGATCTCGGTAGAAGCCTGCGAATCCATAGAAGCGGGCATCAGGGGCTGCGAAAGTGCCTCACTGAGTACCGGAGAACTGGCGACTAGCTTAACGGAAGCATCGTCAGCAGCTTTGGACCTATGCTGCCTGTCTCTGTCTTTATTCTTACATTTTTTTTTGGAATATCGGTAGTCAGATAGCTTACCGAAGCCATTTCGGAATGCGGAGATCGAGAGCGAAAGAATTTAGCGACAAACAGAGCCCGACAGTGAATGGTACGGGCGTTGAACAAGGCACAAAACAGACAGTGAGGTACGTTGTGGTCTGGGCCTAAACAGGTGATGCAGTAAGAATGAAAATATCTGTGTGGTTTTTGATTTCCACAGGCAAGACAATAGTTAACTTTTTCTGTCATTGGTTAGAGCAAGAAAAAAGGATCCCCAATGGGGTACTTAGCTTTAGAAGACTTCAGGATTATTTAATTCATAAACGAAAATTCAGGTAGTGGCTGACCAGCACTTGCGAAATGCTTTTGCTTCGGACTACTCGGCAAGAAAGACTGATAATGGCATCGGCTGCCTGTTTTTATACCCCTGACGACCTGACGTCAGTCCTGGAGCAACAGCAACCGATGCAGAAATACTGAGTCTCTGGTATTCGGGCCGACTGAGGGCTACCTGCAGGCACATAACCCAAGTGTGATGACTGCAACAGTGAAACACAAAGAACATCTCCTGCCTTTGGGGCAGAAGTGGCCCACTGTTTGGTTCTCTGCTGTCCATGGGATAGGGGCCTGGGTGGTCTGTCCCTGCGAGGCTTACCTTGCTCCTGTCTGCTAGGTGCAGCAAAAGACCAGTGCTTAGAGGGAAAATTCCTGTTGAATCTAGGAGGTTGAACCTGAAAAAAATCTTTTACTGTTTGCAATAATTTTGCTTTGTCTTCCATCTTTTTAAGCACCTCTTCTGCTTTTTCTCCAAACAAGTGTTCTTTATCCAAGGGTGCAGCAATTAATTTAGACTTGACATGATCAAGGAGAGGTTGTTCCTTCAACCATGCATGTCTCCTAATGACAGATCCAGACACTGCTGGCCTGCTAGAGGCTTCTAGTGCATCATATCCACAGTGTAAAGAGTGTTTGCCACTTGACAAGTACAGTGCAGTAAATCTGCTAACTCTTTAAAATTGGCACAGTCAGGAAAGGTAGAAATCTTTTGCTTTAATACTTCCACAGAAATATTTTACTTTAATAGTTCCAAGGTGTGTTGTTGACATTTTAACATATGTAACTGACACTTGAGTGCTATGATAGCTAAGGTTGCAGAGGTGTAAACTTTTTTAACCCATCTGTCCAGAACTCTGGCATTCTTGTCAGAAGGAGTAGGATTCTTTGCAGAACTAGCCCTAGCTCCTTTAGGTCCCTGTGTAATGACCTCTGGGCCTGCAGCAGGATTTCTGTACAGGTATTTGTGAGAATGCTGTACTCTGTAATACCTGTCAGGTTTACTGGGAGCAGGTGGGAGGGCGTCAGGGGCTACACTGGATTCATGGAAACATCATCCACCACTTCTAAGATGGGGATGGCCAGGGTTCTGTGCTGGGGCAGATCTATAAAGTCTCTTAGCCTTTTCTTAGACTGAGGGAAGTCCTGTGATTCCCAGTGGAAACGTTCCCTGAGGGAGTGAAGGCTTCCCCAAAGGAAAGGTCTTCTGGTGGGGAGGCAGAAGGAATAGATTCCTCTGCATCTGAATCCTCATAAGAAGTCAGATTTATTGTTCCTCTTTAAAATCTGAATAATCAGATTCCTCAGAATCCTGCTCTGTCATTAATTCAGGAGAAGGGTGTCTTCTCCTTTTAGAAGTTGTGGCCTGACTGCCCCTGATAAGGGAGATAAGATCCTCCACCATCTTAAGCATTTGGGCTTGGGTGGGGGAGCAAGAGTAAGATGGTGGCTAGAGGTGGATTTTCTAGGAGTGGCCTGGCTACTACGCCTAAGAGAATCCATCGGTCTGAGAGAAATGGTAGTCGGATGAGAAGACGTAATTTTTTGTCTAGAATCGGTAATGCGAAAGGCCTCCTAGGAATCCGGTGACTGCGCCGCGGTTCAGGACACAACCAAGGCAGAGATGACCAAAGCCTTGAAAGACGAAGAAGATTTCTGCGGCATACTGTACTCCGAAAGGGTCTCGGTAGAGCCCTCCGCAGATATCGCATCGGGCATCAGGGGCTGCGAAAGCGCCTCACTGAATTCCGGATAAATGATGACCTGCTTAGCGGTAGAGTCGTCGGAAAGCTTAACCTTGTATAGTCTGCCTCTATCTCTATCCCTACGTTTTTTCAGAATGTCTACAGATTGTTGGTTGACAGACACCATTTGTGAAGGCGGAGGACGAAAATACCTGTCTACAATAAGAGCTCTATGACGGAATGGTTCTCGCGTTAAAGAGGGCACAGAACCGGCAATGGGGGACGTCGTGGTCTGGGCCTAAACAAGTGATGCAGTATGAATGGAAGTCTTGGTTTAGGATCTGCTTTCCACAGGTAAGACAATTGTTAACTTTTCTGGCCATTGGTTAGTGCAAGAAAAAAGGATCGCCAACAGGGTACTTAGCTTTAGACGTTTTTCAGCTGTGGTAGCAAATGACTGGCCCACTTGTGAACTGCTTCTGCTACAGGCACCACGGCAAGAAAGACTGATATAATGACGTCAGCTGCCTTGCTTTATAGCACTGCTGACCTGATGCAGCTGACGCAGAAAAACATTGACTCTGGTATTCGGGCCAGCTGAGGGCTACCACAGCAGGGATAACCCACAGGTGATGACTGCAACAGTGAAACACGAAGAACATTTGGATCCATTTCAGTGCATGAAGTCAGTATGACAATTAAAGATCTCAAATGGGACAAGAGGAGCACTGCAGATTCCATCCTGGACATGGAATAGTAGATCATCTCTTTGTCCTTGCACAGATAAAGGAGTGGTCACAGGAGTTTTGACAATATAAGTGAACTGAGATCTTTATCCAGTGACTCAATTATTGTTTCACCAGCAGGGGATATTACATCTGCAATACTGCTGTTGTTGCACTCATCTACTAGGCGATCTTCCAATCAAGTGTTTAGTGGATCTGAGAGAAGGCAGATGACAGTGTATTGTGGAATGTACTACGGTAGCGAGGGATCCCAGGGATGTAACTGCATGACACTTTACCTCTGTATTTACGAAGTAAGCTAATTTATATCACATACATTCAAAATGGCTGCAGGACTACTTATGGTGTGTGTCTTTCTTCCATCCTGATTATGATTTTCCGGAAAAGGATCTCTGATAACAACCAAGATCTACACAGTTTATAGACTGTAAAAAAATGTGCTGTTTGGAAATGATGTTACCCTTTTAGCCTCAAGTGAATGTGATTTGTTATGGACTGTGAGGCCAATGAGAAGAAAATCAGCACCTCTAAATCAAAGGCCATGGTTCTCTTTTGGAAAACAGTGAAATGTTCTGTAATGGTGAGAGACAGCAGCCACTTCAAGTGCAGGAGTTCATGTATCCTGGGGACTTTTCACAAGCGAAGGTAAGGTGATTCAAAGAACAATCAATGGAAGAAGGAAACAGCAGCAATACTGCAAGTGTTGTAACAGACTGTGATGGTGAAGCAAGAACAGAGTCATATAATAAAGATCTCAGTTTACCTGTCTGCCTGAGTCACCATCCTCACCTAAATCAAAAGTTTGGGTTGTGACAGAAAAAATCACATCTCAGATACAAGTGGCAGAAATGAGCTTACTTCACATGACAGCTGTAGTCACTTTCTGTGAAAGATTGCTGAGCTGAGCAATCTTAAAGGATTATTAATTACAGCCTATGCTTAGAGCAATCATAAAGCGTTTTTTACCTACATCCACAACCTCAAGAGCTCACTGCAGCAATGTGCTGTGCTGATTGAGAATGACACCATCTACACTGAAGCTGAAGATGAACCAGACTTACTAGATGATAAATTCAGCTCCACCTTCACCCCTCTTTCTCACCTTGTTATCTTACAAGATATTCTAGAAACTGGTACTTCTGCTTTCATCCAGAACCAAGTCCTGAATACACTGTTAAAGACCAGGAAAATTGCACCAAAGGGCCCTGACAATATCCCAATGTATCTTACATAACATGAAGCATGATTATCTGTGTCCCTAACAATGCTGTTCAACCTATACCTCTACACAGTCTTTGTACAAAGCAAATGGAGGACATGCAAGGTCATACCCCTGTACAACAGAGGGCCATCCACACTGACTCTGGTAATTACCAACCCATAAGACTGACTTATCTCATTTGTAAGGCCATAGAAAGATTCACCATGGAATTAATCAATAAGGACCGAGGGAACCTCCAAACACTAGTCCCATCCCAGTTTGGGTTCGTAAAACTCTCGCTTACGCAGCCAAGTAGACCGTTTTGAAAAGGTCACCAAAGCAATGGATAAATGCCTATACATTGAAAACTGTCTACCTAAATCTGGTCAAAGTTTCTACACAATACTTCGCTCAGGCATATTGAAAAAGCTTACCCAGTTGGGAACAAACCTTTGGGGCTTGGGGGGGTTGGCATAAAGGTTAATGTGTTCATATCACAGACAGAAGGTACAGGATTTGATTCCCACTTTTGATAGGGAAAATGGCTAGCTTTAAAATGGCCTGCAAGGGCAGATAGCTTAGTACTAACCTATGAATGTCACCCGCTGGACTGCCAACTGGCACACAGATAGGAAGACTCAACAGGTCAAGATAAGAGAAACTACTTCCACAAAAAAGACCAGTCACCAATGGAGTCCCACAGAGCTCAGTACTTGAACCTCTCATGTTAGATATCTACTTCTCTGAAGTAAAGGCAAAATCCAGGGGTTTCTGGCTGACAAAGTCTGTAGATGACTGCAAGTTAAGAACTGTCACTGAGTCCTCAGATGACTCAGCCATTCTTCCAGAAGGCTTGTCCCAAACAAATAACTCATGCCAGAACCATGGATTAAAACTAAATGCCAAAAAGTGCATTACTGTATCCTTAAGGAAACCCACCACCCTGTAAAATTACCACACTGACAATACACTACTAAGAGTTGTCCCTGTAGTTCAGGATTTGGGAACTTATGTAGACAGTAACCAAACATTCAACCAAGATGTGTCCTCAGTGGCTTATAAGCAAAGGGATAACCTCCAGGTCCAGGGATGTCTTTGTCCTCCTTTACTCTACTGTTATCATCAGGCCAGTCATTAAAGTACAATGCCCCCTTTGGCATGTATCTGGCTAGGCATATACAATAATTCAAATGCTCACAGAGGTTCCTCACAAAGAGAATACAAGGCCTAAAGAATAGTCCTATATGGACCACCTTAAAGTACTATCACTGCACTCAGTATTCTACAGACTACTGAGAGGAAACATGTGCCTGGCTTATAAGGCATCCTCTGATCCAATACTGATGTACCTACTGCACATCCACAAGTCAGATGGTATCAGAAATACTCATTCCAGGGATCTGAACCTCTTCTGTAACTAGAAGGGTTTGGAGAAAAAGGTACGCCTTTCAGAGGTTACCACTACTCTGAATCATACTTCCCCACCATGTAAAAAGTTCACCTCTGTCCCTGTTCAAGCGCAACCTAAATCAATGGATGGGAATGATGAATTTTACCCCTGGACTAGTCCCCTATACTACTTATGGACAGCTGCTCTTCCTACAATATGTTACCTATAAACACTCAATGTTATTCTTTACAAATAATCACTACCTTACCCAGAACTAATCACTGTTCTATGGATAGTATAAAAATATAGACTGTGCAACTACATAATAGCAATTTTAACTAATGGGATAATCTGCTAGGCTTAGAATGGCCTGCAATGCATTTAGTCTTGAATTTCCCAATTCGTACTGTTTTAGGCCACTGAGATCAAAGATGGATCTGAGGTCCATCATTTTCTTGAGCACCAAGAAGAACCTGGAATAGAAGCTGGACCCTTTCTGGTTTGGTGGAAAGTCTTGGATAGCTCTCTTTTGTAGAAGATTGTACACTTCTTGTCTGACCCCCTCTTTTTCACATGGTATCATGCCTGGTAATGGAGGGGAAATTGATCTTGATTTTCCCCAACAGGGAACTGAACAGCCACTGAACAGTACATTCCTCACACCCCATCTTGTGTGAAGGCCAGCTATGCCTCTTGATGGAGGGACTGAAGACCACTGACTGCCTTCAGAGAGTGACAGTCAGGCAAGCCTTCAAATGTTCTGCTGTTGCTTTCCAAGGGAAGAGCTACAGAAACCCTGGTTTTGCATAGCTCCTCTGCTTCAAGGGCAGTGTCGGCTGAAGAAGCTCTCACAATTTCAAGGATGTCTATCCAGTTGTTGCTTGAATGCCTGTGTTGAACCCCAAGGTTCTACAAATTCTTGACAAATTTCTGACTCCCAGAAAAAGTCCTCTGAGGGGCTGAAAATTTGACACCAAAAGCTGACAGTGTTTTCCCTTCCTGTTTGCTTTTAATTAACTTTCATCTTGGGGGCAAACAAGGTCAACCCATTTTGTATGACACTGTTGAAAGACAATTTGAAGTCTGCTGCAAAATCAGAAGCATGGGACCCTATAGAGATGCCTATTCCTGCTGTCCTGGCTGCTCCATTACTGATATTATGGATAAGTGTCAAGAACTGCTATGTGATACAAAACATTGTCAAAACCTGTGGCTCAGCTAATGCCTGTCATCACTAGCTGGCAACCTTTTCAGTTATTCTATATTTTACTTCTGCTAGTTCTCACTGAAAGCTGGTCATATGTGTTAGGTAACTGAGATCCATTCTCTTGAAGGTTTGTGAAGCAAATGCTTTCTTCCCCATGTGGTCCGTTCTTCTAAAATTCTTAACTGCAGAATGGACTGCGGTAATCTCATCAGCAGTCTCCCTGGTTGCAGGGGCTATCAAACTGGAATCCACAAGAGCTGCCTTACTCCACCAAAGCCTGTCCTTGGGAGGATGGAGAATCTTGTCAAATTTTCCTGAAATATGTTCAGTCATTCTGGGTTCTCACCAAGCCTATTCCACAACCAAACCTACCAAATAATCGAAGGGGGGAGAGCTCTACTTAAGATGTAGAGGGTCCATCTGAAAGGCCCTTGCACAGTCTTGTCACCCAGGGAGAGGGTTTGATGGCATAAGATCCCCTCTGTCTCATCAAATCAAGGCTTTCCTAGAACCTGGGGGCATCTGATGAGACTGTGGGGAATTCTTCCCTTCACTAAGCTCTGCATCTGGTATTAAGGATGCAGCTGGGAAGTTCAGGAGCTCTTTTTGTACATCTTCCTTGGAACATTAAGGCTGGACTTACAGATTTATCTTTCAAAGGATCTTCTCCCAAAGGCTGGGATCTTCAATGGCCTTTTTGGATGAGTCTCTGGGACCATGTTTCTGGACATAAGGCTTGGAATTGAGTAGTGTCCTAAGGTGGATATGAGACTAATGGGGCATGTGAACCTACCAAATGTGGAGGTTGCCCAATGGTCATTTCAAAACATTCAAGAGACAATGCTGTTCCCAGAGTTGGTGCTGCCAGTATTATCCCTGATGTCAATGTAAGAGGTAAGGACACCAAAGAACCAGCACTCAAAACACTTGGCTTAGAGGTCCCAAATGGTAGCAAAATTAGTTTTAGCACCAACAAAGTAAATACCAAGGATTCAGACACAGAGAACATCCCCAGAGGAAGGGGGCCCAATAATTATACCAATGTCTGGCTCCTAGAGGTTGGCATCACAAAAGGAATAGGTCAGTTCTTCTAGTGCAAAGAAAGATGACAATGGAATAATGCTTGGCTCCAACACTTCCTGAGCCAAAACTGGGCCGGGGAAGGAGCATGAGAATTTGAGGGAGTTGGTCCCTTTCTCTCCACCCTACAAACTAAGGCAGACAACAGGATACCCATCTTGACCTGAGCCTTAACAGTCAATGTGTGTAGAGGGAGTCCTGACAATTCTAGAAGACTTCATGGTCAAAGAAGATGATGGTCTAGTGGAACAGCTCCCTTTCTGAAGACAAAATGCCCATCTTTTTTCTCAGAGAGGGATCTGGCACAACTATGACCTCCATCTAAGAAATTCTAGATGGAGAAGCCTGAGAAGGTTGAGGAGGACTCTGGGCAAGCTTTGGGGATGGAGGACAGCTGGCAGACCTAGGATCCTCTAGTTGTTTCTTCTCCTTATCATCTTTATCCAGTCTCTTGCCCTCCAAGGGAAGAAGTTAGTTGAGAACAAGCATTTTTGTATGTTCCATGTCACAAATGATTTATATATCTCAGAGTCCTGTCTGAGATGTTCCAGCCCCAGTCAAATGATGCATAGGTTGTGGGTGACCTAGGACAGAAATTTGTGGTTGCAGTAACCACAATTCCTACAGCCTGAGGCCTTTTCCCTATCCATTAAAAGAGAAATGGAAATTCTATGTTGCCTTCAAAGAAAACTTGCTTAGTTCAGAACACACCAAGTACTGTCTAATTGCAAAATTTAAACAAAACAGTAATCAGTAAAATACTTAGCAACCATTTTCTCAAGTAAAAGTTAAAATGGAATTGCTAACTCTCAAAGGAGTGAGAAGGCTGATAGGAAACTAGTTAAGGCAATGTACTTTAGGGGCACAGAAAAGGAGATGACCAAGGAAAACAGCCCCTCCAAGCAAAACTACCAAAAATATCTGTAAATAATATAAGTAAATAATTTTTCAAATATTGTGAGCTCATGGAGTTAGCAGGCCATGTATGACTGTGAGGAGTACAAGCAGGGGAGAAGTCTGAACTATGGTCAGACGTTACCACTTGGTGATGCTCGTGGTAGCCAGTCCTTCAGTGGGAAGTATATGGACTGGATAATAGAATAGCAACAGATAACCACATTGTACCGCTTATAATGGAAGACAGTCACTGAAAACAGACTGAAATGAAGTATATGAAAGCTTTAGACAACGTGGATAAATTACTTGTGCAGGACAGCATTAGTGAGGTCAGTGTTAAATGTTATGATGAATGCATTGAAGAAATATGCTTTAAAGTGTGCAAGTAAAACCAAAAATGATAGCCCAGTGAGTATAATAAAAAGTAGTTCTAATGGGCAAGACAAACTAATTTCACAGACAACAGGTAGTCATCCTGAACAACTCAGTGCAATAAATGTACTGACAGAAGTTGAATGTGAGTGAGACAGACAGTGGGAAGTAAAGTACTTTAAACAGAACATGTACTGATGCTAGTAAAAACACAAGTCAGTGTTCAGTGAACAACAGTAGAGTGCCATATAAAATGCAAAATGTGTACACAGCATTCTCTATGGAAGAAAGGATTTCCGGTGCTAAGCAAACTAGATATTTTTGAGCACACATACGCAATATACAATATTGTTTAAACTTAGATGTATTAAAAAAGTACATACTATCCTACTGATGAGACTGACATAGAAATCACCAACTTAATAATTATTAACAAATGTTTTTTTTTTCTTCCAACACTTGCCCTGTCTACAGCAGGTTAAGTGTGCTGTAATTTTAGGTTTTCAGGCTGCCTTAGGCACCAGTCACCTAGTACAGCCTGAACTAATAAGAAATGCCAGCTTGCTGCTCAGTCTAACAGCCAAAATGTTCCTCATTAAACAGCCATTTCAAATCCCCAGAAAAGGCATAAGGTATAGGTTCATAGGTTTATACTAGGCTATCTGCCCTAAGGCATTTATAAGCCTAGCCCAAAGTTTTGTGGCTTACGCCACCCCTTATGTTAAAAAACACTGTGCCCATTAGTTTGTTGTGCCTCTGTCCAGCAGTGACACAGAGATGATTCCCGGGGTAAACCTACAATCTCCCATCCACCGGTCAAGATTTCTCTTGAACAGAGCCAGCGAGGTGCTCTGCCTCACATGGACTGGGATTTTATTCCACAGCATAGGGAGTCTCTGGGTGACAAATCTATCCCTCCAGCATGTCCTATTTATATTGGTGCTAAGGTTTAAGTCGCTTGCTCTAGTGGATCTGGTAGATTTGGATTTTTTGAGGTGGAGCATGTCCATTAATTCCGGGTTGGACATGGCCTTGTATGTCAGGCACAGGTCACCTCTGAGCAGGCGGTATGCGACTGAATAGAGCTGGAGTTTCTTCAGTCTGGCAGCATATGACAGATTTTGGAGTCCCTTTATCCTTTTGGTGAGGAACTTTTGGGGTCTCTCCAATTGCTGCAGGTGTCGGGTGAGATACATCCCGAATGGGGCACTGCACTCAATCATTGGTCTGATAAGTGAAGAGTACAGGGGAACAATGACCTCACTTGATCTGGATGTGAATCCCTTCATGATCAGGTGGGCAATGTAGAAGGTCTTTCTAACCACTTTAGCAATGTGAGTGTCAAAAGAAAGGCCACTGTCAACCTGGGTCCCCAGGTCCCTGATAACCTCTTCTGTGCTTAATGGATTGCCACCTATATGGTAGCTTGGGGTTACCTTGCTTTTCCCGAAGGGTATGACTATACATTTTTTGGCATTTAACTTCAGGCCATGGCTCTGGCACCAGTTATCAGTTTCCGTGAGACCCCTCTGAAGGATATCTGTGCCCGATGTACTTTCCACTATGGCGCCCAGTTTGCAGTCATCTGCAAACTTTGTCAGCCATAGTCCTCCTATGTTTGCCTGTACTTCTGAGAAGTAGATGCAGAACAACAGGGGGCCAAGGACTGAGCCCTGTGGGACCCCACTTGTGACCGGCTTGGAGTCTGACATGGCGCCAGCAACTCTAACCCTGTGGGTTCTGTCCTTTAGCCAGTTTGCAACCCATCTTGTGACATATTGGTTTACATTTAAGCTGGTAAGTTTCTCTATAATACCAGAGTGGGGTATTGTGTCGAAAGCTTTTGCAAGGTCAAGGTAGGCTGTATGGACTGCCTTTCCCTCATCAATGGCCTTGGTGACTGTTTCGAAGAAGTCAACCAAGTTCAAAAGGCATGATCTGCCCTTGACAAAGCCAAACTGGGTCGGGTCCAATGTCTGCAAGTCCCCTATGTCTTTGTTTATGAGTTCCATTATGATCCTCTCCATAGCTTTGCAGACCAGGCTTGTTAAGCTTATGGGGCAGTAATTTCCAGGGTCCGTAGAGGTACCGCCTTTGTGGAGTGGGACCACAGCTGCCGTATGCCACTCCTTGGGCACGTATCCTGTGGTAAGGCTAAGATTAAACAGCTGCCTTATATGCGGGTTTAGTTCCTCGTTGAGTCCGTGTAGCACACAGCCGGGGACACCATCCGGTCCCATTGATGCTGTGTTTTTAGCTTTAGAGAGAGCAGCTTTCACCTGCGCATTAGAGATGTCTGGGAGGCTACACTCCGCTGGGATAGTTATCTCTCCTTTTGGGGGGGAGGGGGGGGGGTGAAGTTTGCACTGAACCTGTCTGCCAGTATGTTGGCAATGTCTGTGGGTTCAGTGATTTATGTATCATTTTGGACTAATTCTGCGCATATCTGGGAGTTTCCACCCAGGTTTCTAACATAGCTGAAGAAGGCCTTATGATTGTCTTTTGAATCTATTGCAATTTTTCTCTCAAATTTGGCCTTGGATGATTTTATGAGTGCTCGTATTTTTTACTAATAATGATCAAGGGTGTCTTCTCTTTTATGGATTTTGCTCTATCATGTAACAGCTTTCTCCTCTTATTGTAAAGTTTGTTTATGGCTGGGGTCCACCAGACTGGACGTTTGCCCTTGGTGGAAAGAGTCTTGGTTTTATTAGGGATTGCCTGATCCATGCAGTCCTGGAGGTGTTCGTAGAAGGCATTTGTAAGGGCTTCCGCAGCTTGGGTTGTGGTTTCCACTGGCTCGGGGGCCTTGAAGGATACCACACCAGTCTTGAGTAGTGTGAAGTTTGCTTTAGAGAAGTTCTTCACTGTGGTCTTTTTTGTTTGGGGTGGGGGCGGGATGTGGATTTCCAGTAACATAAGTTTGTGATCTGATCTCACCAATGAGGTATAATCACCTTTTTCACTATGGGGGATTATGCCAAAATGCTAGGCTATTCTGAAATATCCCAGTTGAGCAACCCAACTTTTTTTTTTCTACAGAAATTAGAACTCATCACAAGTGCAGCAGACAACTGTGCAAGTTCCACATCCCTGAATGAGAAAGTCGATCATTTAGCAAACAATCAAATAAATAAACAAATAATGTGTTTAAAATCAATGCAGAGGAGATATAGCCCAATAGCCTAGTACCAGGACCCACCCCTGGATGCTTGGTATATATCCCAGCTCAGTCCTATCTCTGTAAAAAAGTACAGGGTGAAAGGTAGAGAACAATTCTTTACAATGAAGTGAAGCCAGACTTGGTGTGAGGCAGTTCACAGTAGGGATTATTTTAAAGTTTGGTGATAAGGTTGTAGCACCTGCTGGCAAAAATGCAAAATGAAGTGAAACTGATACAAGAACACATCAATGTAAAAA
Source organism: Protopterus annectens (assembly GCF_019279795.1). Lineage (NCBI taxonomy): Eukaryota > Metazoa > Chordata > Ceratodontiformes > Protopteridae > Protopterus > Protopterus annectens. The sequence continues at coordinate 852,262,075 of NC_056733.1, read as the reverse complement.
AACTAAATAAATACTGCTAAGGTGAGAAACAACAAAGTTAAACTTGAATGTGATCATGAATTTCTTCGATTAACAACTTTTAGAGGAAACGACCAAGGCTGTTTCACAAGCTATACTTTCCTCAAAACTGGTCATCTATGTCTGAAAAAAGAAATGTCTTTCTTGTCATTGTTAATTAATTAATTAATACATACTTGATTAAGCGTTTCTCACCTGTGAGGTTCTGTTCTCATTGTCCCTTATCCTCTCTTTCACTAGTCGAACCAGTGAAACAATGTTATAAAATTCTGCCTCCTCCAGCACCCCTAAGACAGTAACAGACGCACTTAATTAGCTTGGGGAAAAACAAAATATCTGCTCTCTACTACTTAAAATACATTCAAGAAAAATGGCTGAAATAAAAAAAAAACACTCGACCTCCCAAAAGCCTTATGGTGAGATCATTACTTTTGCAAAGAAAATGCATGCTTAACTGTACTGAAAGTCTAACATGTCAGGAAATAGGCACATTATGATCGTGCCCACTTTGTCAACAAAAGGAAGTGCCACATTGACTGCTTTAACAAGAATGAAATGAAATCAGCAGTATGTAGTTAACCCTCAAATATGAAACTGAACCAACTACTGATAATTTTCTAGAATTCAGGTTTTCCAAAAATAAAAAGTATTAAGTTTAAACATATCAAAACTGTACACTCTCCTTGTAAAAATTATAATCTGGAACCCAGCGTTCGGGAACAGGGTAGTCTCATTTTACTCAGTTTTCTTTTTACAGGTCCCAATCACAAATAAACTACAAATATACAAAGCACGATTTTTCTTTTGTTATGGGACAATGCAAGCACATGTGAGCTTTACTGGTTGGCTCAGGGTGCAGGTCATATCAAACATTCTGCAATTACACTTGTTTTATACTTTTTTATAATAGCAGTCGGCCACATCACATGATGTATGTAACTTGCAGAATTTCCTTTTTTCTGTGACTGCACTAAAGATTTCATCTGTAATCTCAGCTCTTTCTAAACGTACATCATCAGTTTTTGCACCTGATTATGTAAGCAGTCTTGTAAGAACTGAATTAATTTTGTTCTTAATTCCTCAGGCTTAGTAAGTACTAGGGTTGCATGTGGTACACTGGGAGTCAGTCACATATAAAGAAAAGTATACAGCAATCTTGTTTGACGGTATGGATTATATTTTTCTTACATACTGGCTGTGTTCCAAAGAAAGCAGAATGTGATTAGAGTTTTCAGAGAAGCAGGATGCAGCATCTTTTATCCATGTGCATCTGGTCAATGATATTAATTCTGTACTATAGACTTGTCACCAACGTACAGTGCCAGCTTCCCATGAACGCACTTTTTTACCTGTTACTTAGAATGAGCTTCCACAGAATGCATAAAAAAAGTGGCCCCATTTAAAATACATACATCTATCCTTCCACCCACTTCCCATTAAACCCACTTTATTCCATAAAGGTTATTGGGAATGCTGAAGCCACTGGACAAAAGACACTGAAACTTGTTCTGGACTACAGAATGCCCATACACACACACATACATTAAACATACATCTATGGGCAACTTGAAAAAATTGTCAGTCAATGCACCGTATGTCATTGGGAAGAGACAGGAAACCACAGCACCAGTAGAAAACCCATGCTGACTCCTCACAGAAAACACCACAGCCAAGAATCAAACTACAGAACTTCCTGCTGTGAGATGGTAGCATTAGTCACTGTGCCATTAGCCTGTCAAAATTCATTTCAAGGCCCAAAATATTTTCCTTGAATGCTGGGGGAAGTTCAAAAAGGTGGCTATCCAGACCAAGAGCAAATTCAGTCTTTTCTGGTCTTTTGTAATCTTTAATCATGACATGCTAAACAGTGAGCAAAAAGAATGCTGTTTGATAGTTCTGTATTAAAAGTAAATGCAGCACCAAGAAGACTTACAAGGAAAGGGCCAGTCCCTTAATATATTTTTCTTATTTCAACAGACTGGGTTCTGACACACACACACACACACACACACACACACACACACACACACACACACACACACACACACACACACACACACATATGGACAATCTAGAGTAGACAATCTGCTTGCCACGTGTCTTTGGAATATGGGAGATAACCGGAGTACTCGGGGGGGGGGGGCACACATGAACACTGGGAGGGCCAAGCAGACTGCACACAGAAGGTGCCCCAGCTGAGAACTGAACCAGAAAACCTCTTGCTTTGAGGTGACAATGCTATCCATTGCACCACTGAGCACAATCACTATATCTAGCAATATCTAAAAGTACAACATATGAAAGTTTCCACTATAAGTCAACAAGGAAGGGGATTACTTTTCTAAAAAAAAAAATCAAGAAACAAAACATCCTTTAAAAATACAATAAAAAGCTCAAGAAATAAACATAAATGCTAATTGCTTTCTAAGTGCAATAATGTCTTAGCATGGGTATTATTGTGAAATAATGGGCCTTCCAGTGGTATGGAGGCCTATTGCCTGTGGAGTTCGGCCTTACAACACCCATGGGTGGTCCATTATTTCTTTATTGTTTCCATATCCTAATGATGAATTTCAGAAAAATACTGTGGCAAAACATACTATGGGATGGGATGGGATGTGGACTGGTCATCTATATAACTGCAGAATGATTTCCCAAGGTACCACTGCCAGCCTGAAGAGGTGGTACAGTGAATTCCCCTTGTTTGTTGATGTCTGTCCAGGCCAGATCTAAGGCAACCATTATCAGGGTCTGATTGGAGGGTCCTGTGTAAAAGACACAGCTATGTTTGATTTGGTTGGCCCAACTCTGCAATTTCTGTTTGAAACTGGACAGGATGGGGACCATCTCTTACAGGACTGGGCATGTCGACCCCACTTACTTCCGAGATACCACTGTACATTTCATATGTACAGCCTTGATGGGTTACCATTAAGACAGTGAAAGCCACATAACTTAATGCCTCAAGAACTTTCTTTCACTGAGATTTTTAAGATTATAATTTGGAAGTATTCTTTCAGGATCTCTAGCCTGACCTAAGAAAATAAAGCTTACTGGCGACTGTTGTCTAAGAAGGTTTTCAGAAAAATCACTCTCTTAGATTGAGTTACAGTTGAATTGGAGAAAATGAAAAGAAACCCAAGGCCTGAAGGCAGTCCATTATAAATTGCAGTGCACTTTACACCTCCTTTAGGGTCTGTGCTTGAATCAGACAGTCATCTATGTAAGAAAACTATGAACTTCCTTGTTTCTGCTGTATGCAACTGCTTGAACCAGGAACTTTGTGAATACCTTGGGAGTAGTATGCCAATCAAAGGACAACAGGTAAACTGGTAATAGGAGTCCCTAACTCCAAACTGAGAAAGCACCTTTGGTCATTGCTGAAAGGAGCATGTAGGTAGGTATGTGTGAGGTCCAGGATTACCATCAGAGTTTCAGGGAACAGAAATGTTAGCAGGATATACAGAATAATAATTTTGAATGTTGGGACTTTTAGAAAGGTGTTCAAGCCTTGTGATGTCGAAAATGGATCTCTAGGGGCCCTCTTTCCTGACCACTCATAATAACCTGGAGTAGAAACTTTCATTTCATTCCTTTTTTGGTACGTTCTTCATCATAGCTTGCTTCAAGATGTCCTCTGAGAGGAGTAGTATCAGATCACTTTAGTCTTTTGGCAAAGAAGAAACATCTACCATCCTTGTCTCTGTCTATACTCATGGAGCATCTCTTGTAGGATCTACCCATCAGAGTTCGCTGAGAATTAGGCCAACATGCCTGCTATATTGGGGAAGAGGTGAAAACAGCTGTGAATGGTTGGCATGGGAATTTGGATTTACAAATGGGAGAGGCAGAAGCCTGTATCAGTCATAGCTGCTCTCTCTGTGGGATGTGGCTGTGAGACCATCCAAGCACTCTCCCCGAGTCCCCCTGGCACTTTGTCTTACACTATCTTACACTAGCCTTTTTTAAACTACTGCCTGTTTGTACTTACTTTGTTTGCAACAGTAAGTTTAGATGGTTATAATTCCTGTCATATTTTTGGATGACATGAAAAAACTGCTTCACTGACTGTCAAGCTTTCACCCTCTCCTCTACTTTCTTAAATATTTTTGTTACAGGGGTCCCCAAAACAGCTCTTTGTCAACAGGATCATTAATGAGCTGTGTCTTGACATTCTCTGGCATGGTCTAGAACCTCAGCCAGGCATGCCTTCTAATAACAGACCATGTAGCTGCTGCCCTGGATACCGTATCCACAGCTTCATACCCATACTTAATTTTGTGCTTTACAACAAAAGTAAAAGTTGGGGTAGACACCAACAACTTTGCTCTCAGCTCTATATCAGACACCTCCCCTATTTATTCCTCAGCTTGCTGAGGAGTTCTAGTTGGTACTTGGTCAAATGCATCTGACAACTGAGTGCCCTGAAGTCCAGGGTATTAGCTGTGTACACCCATTTCTCAAAGAAGTCAAGGATGCTGCTCTGCAATTCACTGGGAAAAGTATTAGGAGTTGAATCAGTTTGGAAACCTTTTCTGGATTATGGGACAGCACTGCAGAATTAGCAGTTTCATTCTTTTTTTAAACACCTTTATTGAACTATCACTTAAGACACAGGCAAAGATACATTCATATAAAAGAAAACATACCATGTTAACGTTCACATTTATATACATGTCATAAATCCAACATTACAAAAATGTATCAATTCCTGCCTTCCTTCAAATCTCATACAATAATGTTTTGGAGAAGGAGTATATATCGTTCCCACCATTTCCATTTTTTCTACATAATTTGTTCCTACACTTTTATATAGAGCCCACTTCCAGTTCTTTAATCTCGGAAACAATATACACTACTTCAAATAGAGTTGGGTTAATTTTTTTCATCTTCTAGTAATTGCTTTTTTTTTGGCAGCCAGCAGAATTAAACTTAACAAGACTTTAATTTTTTGAGCTGGGATATAGGATCTGAATTGCCTAGATATATTAATTTCCTTAGTTACACCCATCTGCTCACCCAATATTTCTGACAGAATACTCTGTATGGAATTTTTAAAGTCTGCCAGCTCATTACACTCCCAAAGCATATTTTCCCAGTTGCCTCTCTTTCCCATCACACCTCCAACATTTGCCACCTACCTAAGGAAAAATTCTTTGGAGTCTGCTTAGGGTATAAAAATACCTATGTAAACACTTCCAAGCAAAAATCCTAAATCTTCTAGACTTTGTTACATATTTGGGAGCCATAAATATATCCTCCCACTGTTTCCTTGACAACTGTTTATCCAATCTCTCTTTACACTCTTTTCTAATCTCCTCTGATATATTCCTATAGCTATCATGCAATATTTTATACGCCTACTAGTTATCACTTTTTAACAGCAACTTCTGTCCGAGATTCAACTAAAAACTCTACCAGAGCTGGTCTTTCACTTAGGATTCCCTTCTTCTTTTCTCTTTGCCTATACTCTAATATCAAAGCTGTAGGATTCTTGTAAAAAAAAAATTGTGGAATTCATGGCTTCTTTGGGGCAGGGAGATAGGGGCGTGACTCTTCTGAGGCAGCCAAGAAGGCATCCTCTTTGAGTGTCTCCAAGACAAGAAGGTTGAAGTACGTCTTCTGTGCAACTGACATCAGACATCTTTGGCATCACATTTGAAATGATCATTAATTTTGCTAATGGCGTCACCACATGAGACTTCTGAAGGAGAATTAGAGGATATGGTGTCTTCACTGCCTAGCAGTTAACACAAAGGATTAAAGCCATGAAGTGTTAATGAGCTCTTTCCTGTAGTCCAGGGTTTGATTCTCTCAGCTTAATTTCCCTAATGTGACTGCGCAATTCACTTAACAAGACAGTGCTATGGTATGGGGCAATTAGGAAACTGAAATAGGTTCCTTATCACAGGTTCTAATATGCTTGGCAGGAGAAAGTTTCCCAGACACCTCCTTTTTACTCAAAATGTTTAGTTTATCTCCCAACTTCTATAGATCTGTAATAGCTTGCTTTGAAGAGAAGATCGACGTGCGAACATGTGCATATAAAACCAAAAAAATAAAAGATAGACCCCAGATGTCATCCACTGAAAGCCAGGGGAAAGAAGGTTGACATGCTATATAACATGGACATTGACCATGCAGATCTATTACTATGGTAACTACATAACTTTTCTATTTGACATGATACCATCCGTATTCTTTAACATTCAGGATAGAGTCCCTAGCTGAACCCCCTTGGGTGGTATCATGGCAGCATACCTCTTATGACTGCAGCTCTGAAGAAAGACACTGACTTCAAGATCACATCTGGTTTATGATATCTTGCAAAAGTATGCATAGAAATCCATGTTGCACCTGCAACAATTTGGTCTATGAATATATTTTGAAGAAACCCTGAGATTTAGCTTTGCTGAATGTGTTGTGGGTGCAGAAGTCAATTCTGTTATGCTTTGAAAAACAAAACTTAATATAGTCTGTAAGCCATCTAGACATGGTAATCTTAGAAATTTTGGAACCAAGTGGGAGCATGCAAAATAAAAAGCTGGTTATCTTTTCTTAATGACTTAGTTTTGTCTAAATGAAAATCTCAGTCGCCTACACATGTCAAATATGAATAAGATATATTATGTTTTGTAACAGTACTTGGGGAAGAATACTGGTAATTTATACAGCGGTTTAAATTAATTTCTGTGGTTATCTTAGACATAAAGAAAGGGTTAGTACTGAATGGCACTCTATCCTTATGAAAGACTATATAGAGGGACTTGATGCACAGTACATTTTAATTCTGAAATCTACTTGGCTAATATGACTGCTTCCAAGAAAGTACTTTTCAAAGGGCTACATAAACCTTTAAGGAGATTAAATAAGAGTTAGAAAACTCATGATGAAAATTAGACATAGCTGTTAAATATACTTGTCCTCATTAATGCCGACAGCTCTGACTGTACCGTGATGTCAATCACACCTGCAACACTTCTATGGGCTGTCCTCACCATTCATGAGCCAACAACACTTGAAAGGGAGACCACACATAGAAATCTTGTTTTACTGTAATTTAATCCCAGTATATAATTTGTTGTATTCAGTGTTCACAATTAAGCATGTTAAATGTGAGATTACTTCTGAACAAAAAATTCAAAAAGCTGCTTTTCTCATTCAGATGAGAAGACTGTCTCACATTTAATTTTGCTTCTGATTTACAGCTCTAAGCTGTCAGGAGTCTAAACTAATTGACTGCCATCAGGAGTTAATGAGTTAACAGAAGAAGCATTTAAACCTATGTCAAAAATCTGGGAAAGATTAAAAAATAACTGTGCTCATGTCACTTTGTGGTTCAGAGTTGGAAGTGTTTAGTCCCTGAGAAGTGGCCCATACTACAAAAGCAGTTCTCTTATTCATACATCTTTCTCATACTGGGGCTTTGATCAGCTACAGTGATTTGGACAACTGTAGAAAGGTATGCAGCATCCTCGTCTGTCACCTGAAGTGGCGTATCCATATTATCAGGCACCGGGAGGGAATGTCTGGTGAAGCTTGCAGGAAGGGTGAGTTAGAAGTGTTGAGAAGGACCTCAGGAATAGTTGTCCCTCCAGGAGATCAGGGCATAACAGATGGAATCAAACTTGTCAACGTCAAAACAGGACAATGAGAATGACACTGACTGACAACCCTCCACTGGACCAGTAATCAAGGAGCCTTAATCCTCACCACTGGCAACAGTGGGGAATGTTCACTGGGATTATGACAAGTACACACACAGTATTTCCAGATGCAACTCTCAGCATCAAGTGTTATTTCCCTTAAGAGCATACAGAGACCACAGTCAGTCTGGGGCTGGTTTCCCCCTCTTTCTCCAGATCCCCAAAAAGACTCCCCACTGGCACAGCTACAGAGTTGAGATCTCAGTTGCATGACTAAGCCAAGACCTCCAGCACCCTCTCTGTCCAACCAGTGCTTCATGTCCTCGCCCAAATAGCTGAGATTTGATTTACATGCAGACAGACAAGCACGCATGCGCACACACACACACACACACACACACACACACACACACACACACACACACACACACACCTGGGAAAGGCTGACACAGGTTTACTAGCTATGCCCCCTTTTGCCCAGACTTTAAGGTAGTTTTCACTGCCACCAGTCACTCCTTATCAGCTACTTTAGGGCCCTTAACAAGGGGTGTCCAATTTCACTGTGTAGTATTAATATTAACACAAATGGTAGTTTGACCAAAAGCAAGGCTATTAGGAGTGGCCCACACAGTGCCACCAAATAAATATGCAAGTACTCTCAAAAGTTAAATATCTCTACACAGATCAACCACAATGAAAGATTTAACTATATCTAATATTAAATAATAAAATAAGACAATACTAAATATATATTCACAGTGACATCAGAGTTCAAAGCCACAATAAATATTTAAAATAACACTGCAGTACAGGCTCACACAAATAAAGAAAAATAAAATCTAATCTAAGCTTTGCTATATTCCTGACGGTATGTAAGAGAGTTATACTGTTCCCTAGAAACTTACTTAATTAGAGCAAGGCAGATGTGTGGTGAATAGGTATTCTTGTTGTCAGGCCCAAAACAGAATATAGAACACTCTGTCTCACTAAGAGACTTCACAAATTAACATCTAAAATTTTACTGCTGGGATAGCTTACAGAATGACATAATTTCTGGTCAAGTGACTTCTAGTTCCCAGGCCAGAAGGAATAGTTGTGTAAGAACTTAACATAACCATAGATATCCTTCTCTTCTATGTTGCAGTATTCATAACTGTAGGGTGGTCGCTGCTTGCAGCACTGGACATCTGACCAGTATACCACAGTCTTTGGTAAGGGGTACGTTGCATGTCAAAGCCATAAAAGGACATTGACTATATATGTGACATCTGCACATACCCAACTCAGAACGGACTGCCACATACAGTAGTACCCCTGGGATGCTAAAAGAAAGGAAGCTTTCCAGACCCACACATACCACCAGTCAAGGAGGTATTCAAGCTGCAGAGTTATGTTGCAGTTGTTATACCCTTTTTGGATGCAAACCAAATACCTCAAAAGGGAAAAGTGAAAATGAAAAAAAGGATAAAAAGGAGGGTGGGGAGTATTGAATACTGCAACATGGAAGAGAAGAACATCTATGGTTATGGTAAGTTCTTACACAACTATTTTATGTCCTTCTATTCTCATGTTGCAGTATTCATAACTTTAGGGGAGTACCAAAGCTTTAGGTACGAACCTGGCAGGTAGATAGAAGGACAGAATCAATGAGGCCCTGCAAAACTGACCTGGCAAACCCAGCACTAGCTCTAGAAATCAGGTATAGTTTGTAATGTTTGGTGAAAGTATGTACAGAAGACCAAGTGGCCGCTTCCAGAATGGAAGTGTAGTCTACGCCTCTGAAAAAGACTGTGGAAGAGCAGCTGCTCTAGTAGAATGAGCTCTCACATCGGAGGTCAATGTTTTCCCATGAAAGGAAAGGCAAAATGAGACTGTCTTAAAAATCCATGAGGCAATAGTCTGTTTTGAGAATGCCTTCCCCAAGGCCCAAGGGTGAAAGGAGACAAAAAAGCTGGTCAGACTTTCTAATAGGTTTGGACTTGTCCAGGTAATACCTCAGTTGTCTATGAACATCCAGGGAAAGAAAGTCCTTTCTGAGGAGTTCTGAGGCTAAGAAAAGAAAACAGGTAGATTAATGGTCTGATTCAAGGAGAGCTCATTAACCATCTTAGGTTTGAAGAAGTGTTGGTCCTAAGGGAGACTCTGTCTCTATGGAAGATAAGGTAAGGAGGAGTGGACATAAGGGCTTAGATTTCAGACACCCTCCTGGCAGAAGTAAGGGCCACCAGCAAGACTGTTTTCCAGGTACATGGCTTAAAAGTTGCTGAATGTGCCGGTTCAAAAGGGGATAATGTGAGTTTTTCTAGGAAAAAATTAAGATCCCAGGATGGAGGGACAGGCTTATGAGGAGGTCTGATATGGAGGACTCCTTTTAAGAAGAGTTTTACTTCTAGCCTGGAAGCTAGATGAGGTACCAAAGGAAGACAGATGGAGATGGCTGACAAATGCACTTTTATAGAAGAGTACGTCAGTCTTGAGTGTAGCAGCTCACACAAGTAAGAGAGGACCATACGTACTGGAGCAAGAAAAGGGTCACCACCTGGAGAATCTTTTCCATTTACATAAATAATGTCTCCTGGTACTAGGTTTCCTGGCCTCCTACAGGACACTGAGTACATCCTCTGAACACAGGTGTCTAAAGGGGATCAAAATGCT
>NC_056733.1:851929256-851941756 GCF_019279795.1 Protopterus annectens | reverse complement strand
TCTGCCTGACATACAAGGCCATGTCCAACCCAGAATTAATGGACATGCTCCACCTAAAGAAAACCTTATCCCTTCGAGCCACATGCTCTAGGGATCTAAACCTCACCACAACAATAAATAGGATGTGCTGGAGGGATAGATTCCCGTCCCAGAGACTTCCCATGCTGCGCAACAAGATTCCAATCTATATTAGGCAGAGCTCCTCGCTAACTATCTTCAAAAGAAACCTTGACGAGTGGATGGGAAACTAAGTTTACCCCGGGGTTTACTTCAGTGGCTGTGTTGGACAGAGGCACGGGGAACTAATCTAAGGGGGTGGCGAAAGCCAACATATTGTGGCTAGGCTGATAAATGCCTTCGGGCAGATATAATAGGTTCATAGGTAGGTACTAGTCTGTCTGTAACAAAATTGAGACTTAAGAACCTTTTTACAAAACGCACATTTTAAGACATTGAAGTTATATCAACATCCACTGAAAATTCTTTAACATCAAACTGTATACATACATTTTTAAACATTGTTTGGATATATTATGTTTAAATATCATTTGAAATGTTTCAACCAAGCGCACCTTGTATTGTTAAACCTTGTACATTACAGTTTTACAGAACATAGTTTTAAAAGTGCTAAATGTTCAATAAATTGATGTAAATTGTGATGCGAGTGTGGAGTGCTATTGTGAGCTTAGTTTCTTCGGTTATGTAATGCTGCCAAAAACGAGTCTGTTTTTAATAGTAAAAAATTCCCCTAACTGATCTGTATGCAGCAGAAATTTTAACTTTGGTAACCAAAGTAAACATAAGTCCCTGACAACACCACTCAAATGTCGTCGTAAAACTTCACTAATGTTTTAGTGCCAAAACACAACGCACAAGGACAAATTGAAGCACTGACCACATTTATCATTTGCTGAAGTGTTTCAAAAAAAGCAAAGCACTGCTCAAAAAAATTCATCCATGCCACACACTACAAAATTCACACATCCGCAACCCCCCCCCCCCCAAAAAAAAAACAACAGTCCCATCAACCAGAGAGAAATAAAATTCATTCTTACTAGGACAAAAAAGTTGAAAGAATAATCATCTGGTCAGTATGAAAGTTGCAAGCAGTAAATTACCCAATTCAACCATGTTAAAAAAAACTAACATTTGACTAAATGTAGCTGGGTCTGCTTAACAACTCGGATACATTAGATAAATGAACTGTTATTTCAAAAATGAGTATTGACATCTGTGTAATTTGGCTCTTACATGTATAAGTACTCGCTGTCATTTTAAATGACAGAAAGATGAAAATGTATTGTACTTTTTGTGTGTATATGTATGTGTATAATACATACACACACACCGTATTTATTCGTAAATAAGACCTAACCACAGAATAAGGCCTAGCATGGTTTTCCAGGGTGGTCATGATATAACCCTACGCCAAAAATAAGCCCCAGTTAAGATCATCAACAACAGATGGACGTGTTGAATTATAAAATAACCTCAGTCAACAGGTGTCCATTACATCGTACTCAGAGCGCCATTTTCAGACCATTTGCACGCCCAACTTTTTCTCTTTGCAGAAAGTCACAGGATTCTTTCCCTGGGAGTCCTTCACGATTCTTACTGTAACCCTAATCCTCACTCACACTTGATGTTTGAGATCCTTGGCCCATAAACACTGGCAAGTGTACTTTTGGTTAAAGTACAGACCATGCACGTAAAACCTGCGCACTTGATAATGAATGGGTGTGGTTGTGTCTTAACTGTCAACATTTTTATTGCCACTCCTGTTTTGTAAGTCTTCAACCCCCCCCTGACGAGATGAGTGCAGAAGGAAGGAGCTATTCTGTCGAGTACAAGAAAGAATCGTGGAGGACTCACGGAGAAAGAATCTGGTGGCTTTCTGCAAAGAGAAGACGTATCTCTAAATGGTCTGAAAATGGCGAGCAGGGTACAATAACCTTGGTCAACAGTTGGACGAGGGAAATGCAAAGAAGTGCAAGTGTGGATCTGGTTGGCAACCATTATTTCCTGAGCTGGAAGACCTAATCTTTGAATGCATTGCTAACAAGAGAGCAAAGGCTTTGGTTGTGCATAGGGCTGATATTCAAGCATTTGCCCTTGCAATGGCGCCACAGTTAGAAATATCCCCAGAAGAATTCAAAGCATCACAACATTGGCTGGATGGCTTCCTTCAGCAATATGGACCGTCTCTAAGAAGATTGACAACACTGTTGAAGCTAGAAGATACTGAAGTTATTAAATGTGCACTTGGATTCAAGTCCTTTGTTGATGGCATCGACTTTTCTAAATACCAACTCTCCAACAGGATTGGCGAGGCATCCCTCTGATCAACTGTTGCTTGAAATCCTTGGCCCATAAACATTGTAGTTTCATTCATAGCAATCATGAAGTGCAAGCGTTACCTGTATTTTGGCAATTCGTCTAGATGAAAACCCCACCTCTAATTATTAGTAAGGGCAAGAAAGATAAGACTGAACATCTTTCGGGCATTACATTCTTGAAACTGAAAGCCTGGTGCACAAGCATTTATAAGGAAGTGGGTCGGTGTAATGCTGCCACTTGTTTTGTGAAGTGGTGAAAGAGGTCTACTAGTCTGGGATTCAGCCAGCACTCCCCACACTAGACATTAAGAAGTTCCTTGCACAGAGAAGAATAGATCAAATAATTATCTTCACACTCTTGATATTGCAGGAAACAAGCCATTCAAGGACCATTTGTGCATGAAACTCAATGATTTCAGTGAAAGTAGAATGGAGAGAAATCAGCGTGGAAACTTTGAAGCCTAGCCTGCAAGAGGTCGTGACTTGGGTGAAGAATTCATGGGATAAAATCACTGACAGCTGTGTTGCCAATGCACTTCGAGCAGTCTACATGGACAAGTAGTGCTCATTTAAGGAGAGCTCTATTGCTGGGCATGACAGACTTGGGCCAGTGGTTCAACATGAAATTGAGTCGCAAGGAATTCAGGCTAGAGTTAAGTGGTTGGAGATTTTTTTAGGATAATGTTCCAGAAGAAGATGACATGACTATTTTGAATAACTTTTCCGTTACTGGGGCAACAGAATGGATTGCTTCTGCTTTCAGCAAGCTCTTGTCAGTTTTTTTGACATTATTGTATTAAGGTAACATTTCATTATCAAGGAGTAATTACAAAGCAAGGCCACTAGTTAAATGAAAAAAATACGTGAAGAAGACAAAACGACTGCTCACAACAAAAATACGTTTAGTACTTTCATTCGTTTAATCACACTAACTTCTTCAGAACAAATAATAAAGGGGGAAAATACAACAATGAACTGTGCCTTATCTATTCCTATCTGGACTGATTCGTCTGAAATTAGACCGTTTAGCTAGGTCTCTATTACCAATAATAACCTTCCAGTTCCTACTGATAAAGTAGTTGATCATCCTAAGTTTATTTATAGTGTAAAATATGTTAGAAATGGAGTATTCTTCGCCTATTGCAGTTAAAGGAGCAGTTGGAACATACCCCTGCCATAACTGTAAACAATGCAGATATATTGATTCTTCAGAGTATTTATTTTTCACATATTCAGAAACTGGTAGCTAGTAAAGGTAGATTTAACTGTAAAAGTTATGGCATGGTTTGCTTAGCTTCCTGTAGTACTTGTCATAATTTTTTATGTAGGCAAAAGTATAAGTAGTTTATATAAATGGATTTATGAACATTGCCTAGCTATTAGAAACGAAGATGATGCGTTAGATAAGCATGCTATGGAAAGTTCTGAATTTAAGAAATTTGTGTGTTTTCTATTGGTATAAATTTTGACACCTTTTGTCTGTGATTTTTAATACTGCCTTGGAGATTGAGGAGCATAGATGGCAGGTATTTTTAAATGCTGACATTTCTCCAGGTTTAAATGGGACTTTGAATGTAAAATGTATTTCAAATAAGTAAAATCACTATTGTTATGGTTTCTTTGCGCTTCTTTTTACATATTTTATTGTGTGTGGATTAATTATTCAATTATACCATTGCATGGTTAATTTAGTTGCATTTAAATTGAGTATGTGGGTTGACTTGCTGTTAAGTGTTCTGAAGTTCGTGTGATTAAATGAATGAAAGTACTAAACGTATTTTTGGTGTGAGCAGTCATTTTCTTGTCTTAGTTTTCATGTAGTCGATGTGTTTTATTTAAGGCCACTAGTTCTCAGACTTCATTTTTATGACTTTCCGTCGTTCTTTTATTCCTGTTCAAGTAAGGAATAAAGAAAACATCAACACTTAAGTAGCAGTTATTCACCTGTTTTGTTCCCCTCGTCCAAAAAACCATGTATTGAGATTTTTCTGCACTTTCTGTTAAGTATGAAATATTGCACTGTGAAAGCAGAGGTGTAGATATTCTAAAGATGAAATGTTTGTTGCACTGTTTATGTAGAATTCTCACACAGCTGTTTAACGCGTTACCTAGAACTGTTGCCCAGTAATGGAAAAGTACCAAATCAATGTTAACTTACGTACATGAACATTTTTTTTTTTTTTTTTTTTTTTTTTTTTTTTTTTTTTTTCTGTACATGAATGAATGAATAAATGTAAATTGTTGTATGGGGGTGGGGTAAATAAGACATCCCCTGATAATAAGCCCTAAGGCATGTTTCGGCAAGGGAAAAAGTATAAGACACTGTCTTATTTTCGGGTAAATACTGTGTGTGTCTATCTATCTATCTATCTATCTATCTATCTATCTATCTATCTATAATCATCATCCTGTTTCGGTTCTTCCCGTTACTGGTCATCACAGCGGATCATCTGTTTCCATTTCTTCCTGTCCTCTGCATCTTGCGCTGCACACCAACCACCTGCATGTCCTCTATCACCACATCCATAAACCTTATCTTAGGCCTTCCTGTTTTCTGTTACCTGGTAGCTTCATTCTTAGCATCTTTTTTGCAATATACTCTGCATCCCTCCTCAGCACATGTCCAAACCAACGTAATCTTGCCTTTCTGGCTGGGTCTCCAAACCTTCCAAACTTGCGCTGACCCTCTAATATACTTATTCCTAATTCTGTCCACCCTCGTCACACCCAGTGCAAATCTTACATCTTTTAACTCCGTCACATCCGGCTCTAACTCCTGCCTTTTTGTCAGTGCCACTGTCTCCAACCCGTATAACATAGCTGGTCTCACTACCCTCTTGTAGACCTTCCCTTTCACTCTCTTACTGGTACTCATGTGTCTCAAATTACTCCTGACACTACTCCTCCACCCACTCCATCCTGCCTGTACTCTCGTCTTCACCTCTCTTCCACATTCACCATTACTCTGAACTATATATAGAGATATCTATATAGATATATCCACATATATATGTGTGTGTGTGTGTGTGTGTGTGTGTGTGTGTAATATATATATATGTATGTGTATATATATATATATATATATATATATATATGTGTATATGTATGTATGTGTGTATGTGTGTATATATATATATATATATATATATATATATATATATATATATATATATATATATATATATGTGTGTGTGTATGTATATATTTATGGGTCTACTTCATAAGATCGTCAGACCATTTGATAGACATTCATTTAGTCGATAGCCAGTATTTAAGGCAAAAACCTGGGATCTGCCCCCCTTCCCAATGTTGTGCGGCCCTGGAGTTGATATATATAGTTGGGGGGGTGGAGGGCACAGCCCCCCACATTGGGGATGTGGGGGTGAAGCCCCCCACCTATTTTCATTTAAAATGTGTAGTTTTTGTTGTAGTTTTGTTGTTTTTTAAATGGAAGTAGGTGAAGGGGCTGTGCCCCCCTAACTATATATAGAGACGTGTGTGTATGTGTATATATAGATTTATCTAGAGACATGTATCTAATTATATATATATATATATATATATATATATATATATATATATATATATAATCTAGAGACGTATCTATAGATATCTATATATAATATAGGTGTTTATACATGTGTGTGTATAGAGTATAATAAATATATATATATATATATATATATATATATATATATATATATATATATATATATATATAATGTGTGTGTGTGTATATGTATGTGTGTGTGTATATATAATCTACATATGTTTGTAGATATAGATGTATAGAAAGAGAGACAATAGGTGTATATATAGATATATATCTATATAAAACTCCCCCTATCCCACCCCTTTTGGTGTCTTTTGACCAACCCTCCCCTCCCTATCTATTTCTACACTTTTACTGTCTCACAATAAGCTGCCTCCCCCTTACTGGATATTAAGACTGTGTTGCTTCTAACTGCCCGCTAGGTGGCACTCCTCTAACTTCCTACTGTCCCTGCTTCTCCTGCAACTCTCCTCCTCATTTCACCTACCTAGTTCCATAGCTCCTCTTCTGCTGCCCTCTCCCCTACTATCTCTCACTGGACTACCTTTCCACAGTTTTGTCTCCCACTCGGCAAACACCCATCTCAATCCCTTCTCACAACCTACTATCTTCTCCTACTGTCATTCTTCCATATCCATACCCACAACTGTACTTCTCTGACAATCTGTCAACCTACTACACATCTCAGCAAACTTACCTTCTGCGCTCTCTCGATTTGGTTTTCCATCCCTTCTCCTTCTCTGGGCTCTTCCCGCTCCATTCGCCCTACGGGCTCACTCCGCACCCCTACCCCCAATTCCCACCCACCCCCAGTAACCCCAGACTTATACCCGCCTAGCCACTCCCCCAATATTCTCGCCTCCAATCACATTTCCAGCCTCATTCATACCTACTAACTCTCTACTCCTTATTACAGCCACACCCATCCTAATTTCAATTAAGTTCCAACCTTGTTTACTTAATATGCCTTTCACTCTTAAACTACCTTTCTCACTGCTACTCCTTAACATCCTTCTTTTCTACTACGCCCTCACTTCCTACGAGTATCTCACTCTTAACAGATCTCCTAATTTATCTGAACACACTACCGCTGTCCTACCTAAATCTGAACAAACCTTTATTAACCTCCTGTCTACCTGTCCTTTCCTTACCCCTCACTATCACAGAATACTCCATAACAGGTATCTCGCAACAAAAAAGTTCTACCTAATTATACCCTTTAAAAACTCAAAAGCATGTCCACTCCTAACAATCCTACTGTTACACGGGACATTCATCCCAACCCTGGGCCTGATAATCCCCTCAACCACTCCCTCACTAACCAAACTACTAACCTCTTTAGTACACCTTTCTCTCCTAACTCACATACAATGGCACACCTAAACATTCGTAGCGTTAACAACAAAATCACACAACTGCATGCTTTAATTGACCTCTACGCATTTGATATCCTCTGTCTTACTGAAACCTGGCTTAAACCAGGGACCAAAGACTATGAAATTACCCCACCTGGATATAACATTTTAAGGCAGGATCGTCTAAACAAAAAGGGTGGAGGAGTTGCCTTACTCTAAATCTGAACTGCAGGTGTCCTCAATCGACTCCCTGCCTCCCTTCCCTGCAAATGCTGAAATACTCTGCAGCAAATTCCAAATAAATAAAAGCAAATCCATCTATATAATATGTTCCTATATCCCCCCTGGCAGCAACTTAAATACACTTGAAAACATTCTCAACTTTCCCATCCTGGACTGGAACAATAATCACCTCTTATATAAAACTGGAACACTCCCAGACAAAATCAGCGACCATCTCCTCACCTACATCACTAAACAAAAAAATCAGCGACCATCTCCTCACCTACATCACTAAACAAAAAAACAATAACAATCTCAAACAGGCTAGCTATCGTACTATACGTAGCAAAAAAAAACTTTAACCTTCCTTCTTTCCGTAATGAACTCAAAGAATACAACTGGTCAGCTCTAAAATACCTCCCCCTAGATGAAGCTGTTACCCTATTCAACAGCACATTTCTCCATATCCTTGACCATCACGCCCCCTCTCGCTTAATTAGAATAGGATCCAAAGCAGCCCCTTGGCTTTCTAAAGAAACCAAGCAAACCATGCTATTAAGGAACAAACTATGGTCAAAATGGAGAACTACAAAAAACCCGACTGACCATCAAAATTTCAAACACCTTAGAAATACCACAAAAAACTCGCCTATCTTGATAAAAAAAATTGTTGCCTTCAATATCAGCAAAATCAAAATCTTAGTCCTAAAAACTTCTGGTCAGGAATCAACAAACTGCTCCATCCAGGGAATACCAAAACACCTACTCCAACTAACCTAGCTCAAACCCCTCCCAACATAATTGCCAATACATTCAACAACTTCTTCTTTGAAAACAGTCACCTCACTAGCAAACACCATGGCTCCCCCCACTTCCCTTCAAAAGACCTCTCCTCAAATAAATACCCCCACACTAAAATTTAAGACAGTCTCCACTACTTACATACGTAAATTACACATACGTAAATTACTCTCAAAGCTTAAACCATGCACTCCATCATCCGACCAACTACCAGCCGAATATCTACAACTAGCAGCAGCAGAACTAGCATACCCTTGGAAGGTCTCCCACATCATTCCTCTGCATAAAGGAGGAAACACTAATGAGCTTACGAATTTCCGTCCCATAGCCCTTCTATCGCCTCTATCTAAAATTATGGAACATTGTATACACCAACAACTTTTAAATAGTCTCTTACATAATAGCCTACTAGCAGACTCCCAACACGGCTTTAGACCTTTCCATAGCACTTCTACTGCTCTTCTCTCCTTCACAGACAATATCAACAAAAATCGCAATAACAACCTTTTCTCATCTGCTTTATTTCTCGACCTGTCTAAAGCCTTTGATATGGTGAACCATCAACTGCTGCTAGACACTTTGAAATCTCTATCACTTGACTCTATGGCATTGCACTGGTTTGACTCTTACCTGAAGGATAGAAAACAAGCTGTGCTTTGGGCCAGCCATCTATCTTCTCAGCTCCCAGTCACTATCGGTGTCCCTCAAGGATCCATCCTAGGTCCCCTTCTTTTCTCCATATTTATCAGTAACCTATTTCACTCCCAACATCCACATGTATTCAGTATGCAGATGATTCAACTCTCATCTGCTCTGCTGGATCTCCAGCTGAACTCCATTCTTCCACCCAAAAAGTCTTTACAGCAGTAGAAAAATGGTTCCAACATATCTGTCTCCTCCTCAATCCCAAAAAAACAAATGATTACTTTTTTCACCTACCTTAAGTCTACCCCCTTCTCCTTCTCTATTGTTTCTGATAATGGCACTATCATTACACCTGACTTTTCAACTAAACTGCTAGGTTTTACAATAGATAATCAACTGAACTTTGATTCCCACATCGACCTAACCATCAAAGCTGTAAATAAAAAGATAGGTGCCCTCTATAGACTTAAGCCCTTTCTTACAACAACTAGCATGGTGTCTCTAGCCCAAACTCATCTCATCTCTACATTACTGTATGCCTCCCCATCCTTTATCAACCTTTCAAAATCAAACCTTCAGAAACTTGCCACAACCTACCATAACATTGCCAGATTTGCCACAGGTTCCCCATTTCGTACCCATCATTGTGATGATCTCAAAAAAACTCGTCTGGCTTGAACTTCATAATCTAATTCTCCATTACCCTAATAATACACCAATACTTAATAACCTTGTCACCCCCTACAAGAATCTTACTTCCCTCCGCTCAGCAAACAAACTGCTAGTCACTACTGTCAAATCACACAATAAAACTGGCGACTCCTTGTTTACAAATGTTGTTGGCTCTTACTGGAATAAACTTCCCATAGAACTGACCTCCCTAGGCTCATCAAAACTTTTCAAGAAACAACTAAGGTTCATAGGTTTATACTAGGCTATCTGCCCCAAGGCATTTATAAGCCTAGCCCAAAGTTTTGTGGCTTATGCCACCCCTTATATAGAAGAAATACTGTACCCATTAGTTTGTTGTGCCTCTGTCCAGCAGTGACACAGAGATGATTCCCGGGGTAAACTTACGATCTCCCATCCACAGGTCAAGATTTCTCTTGAACAGAGCCAGCGAGGTGCTCTGCCTCACATGGACCGGGATTTTATTCCACAGCATAGGGAGTCTAGTGATAAATCTATCCCTCCAGCACGTCCTATTTATATCTGTGCTAAGGTTTAAGTCGCTTGCTCTAGTGGTTTTGGTGGATTTGGATTTTTTGAGGTGGAGCATGTCCATTAATTCCGGGTTGGACATGGCCTTGTATGTCAGGCACATGTCACCTCTGAGCAGACTGTATGCGACTGAATAGAGCTGGAGTTTCTTCAATCTGGCAGCATATGACAGACTTTGGAGTCCCTTTATCCTTTTGGTGAGGAACTTTTGGGGTCTCTCCAATTGCTGCAGATGTCGGGTGAGATGCATCCCGAATGGGGCATTGTACTCTATCATTGGTCTGATAAGTGAAGAGTACAGGAGAACAATGACCTCACTAGATCTGGATGTGAATCCCTTCATGATCAGGTGGGCAATGTAGAAGGTCTTTCTAACCACTTTAGCAACGTGAGTGTCAAAAGAAAGGCCACTGTCAACCTGGGTCCCCAGGTCCCTGATAACCTCTTCTGTGCTTAGTGGATTGCCACCTATATGGTAGCTTGGGGTTACCTTGTTTTTCCTGAAGGGTATGACTATACATTTTTTGGCGTTTAACTTCAGGCCATGGCTCTGGCACCAGCTATCTGTTTCCGTGAGTCCCTTCTGAAGGATATCCATGTCCGATGCACTTTCCACTATGGCAGTCGTCTGCAAACTTTGTCAGCCAAAGTCCTCCCATGTTGGCCTGTACTTCTGAGAAGTAGATGCCGAACAATAGGGGGCCAAGGACCGAGCCCTGTGGGACACCACTTGTGACCGGCTTGGAGTCTGACATAGCGCCAGCAACTCTAACCCTGTGGGTTCTGTCCTTAAGTCAGTTTGCAACCCATCTTGTGACATATGGGTTTACATTTAAGCTGGTAAGTTTTTCTACAATATCAGAGTGGGGTATTGTCGAAAGCCTTTGCAAGGTCAAGGTAGGCTGTATGGACTGCCTTTCCCTCCTCAATGGCCTTGGTGACTGTTTCGAAGAAGTCGACCAAGTTCAAAAGGCATGATCTGCCCTTGACGAAGCCAAACTGGGTCGGGTCCAATGTCTGCAAGTCCCCTATATCTTTGTTTATGAGCTCCATTATGATCCTCTCCATAGCTTTGCAGACTAGACTTGTTAAGCTTATGGGGCGGTAATTACCAGGGTCCGTAGAGGCACCGCCTTTGTGGAGTGGGACCACAGTTGCCGTACGCCACTCCTTGGGCACGTATCCTGTGGTAAGGCTGAGGTTAAACAGCTGCCTTACGTGCGGGTTTAATTCCTCATTTAGCTCGTGTAGCACACAGCCGGGGACACCATCCGGTCCCATTGATGCTGTGTTTTTAGCTTTAGAGAGAGCAGCTTTCACCTGCATATTTGAGATGTCTGGGAGGCTACACTCCGCTGGGATAGTTATCTCTCCTTTAGGGGGGGAGAGGGGGGTGAAGTTTGCACTGAACCTGTCTGCCAGTATGTTGGCAATGTCTGTGGGTTCAGTGATTTTTGTATCATTTTGGACGAATTCTGAGCATAGTTTCCATCCAGGTTCCTAACATAGCTGAAAAAGGCCTTATGATTGTCCTTTGAATCCATGGCAATTTTTCTCTCAAATTTGTTAATGGCTAGGGTCCACCAGACTGGACGTTTGCCCTTTGTGGAAAGAGTCTTGGGATTGTCTGATCCATGCAGTCCTGGAGGTGTTAATAGAAGGCATTTGTAAGGGCTTCTGCAGCTTGGGTTGTGGTTTCCACTGGCTCAGGGGCCTTGAAGGATACCACACCAGTCTTGAGTAGTGTGAAGTTTGCTTTAGAGAAGTTCTTCACTATGGTCTTTTTTGTTTGGGGTGGGGGCGTGATGTGGATTTCCAGTGAGATAATTTATGATCAGATCTCACCAATGAGGGATATACTTCCGGTGTGGAGCATTTTGTCCCCATGTTTGTGATAATGAGATCTAGTGAGATAATTTATGATCAGATCTCACCAATGAGGGATATACTTCTGGTGTGGAGCA
This sequence comes from Protopterus annectens, assembly GCF_019279795.1. NCBI lineage: Eukaryota > Metazoa > Chordata > Ceratodontiformes > Protopteridae > Protopterus > Protopterus annectens. The sequence continues at coordinate 851,929,659 of NC_056733.1, read as the reverse complement.
TTTTGTCCCCATGTTTGTGATAATGAGATCTAGTATATTTTCTCCTCTCGTGGGAACAGTGACTAGCTGTTCCATGGCATTTGAATTTATGAACTCCAGGAACTGTTGGGCTAGAAAGTTGGGGCTTGAGTAATGTTCCCAGTCTATATTTGGGTAGTTGAAGTCACCCAATATGATGGTGTTTGGAGATGCATTTATACCCTCCAGTGTCTTCAGGAAGGCTGTGTGGGGTTCCTGAGTTTGAGAGGGTGGCCTGTAGCATGCTACAATTTGTAGAGTAGTTTTGCCTATGGTTAGTTGCACCTGGATGGTTTCCGAAGCTTCGTGCGTTGCCACCAACCTGGAGGTGTGGGTATCCTTTATGAATATGGATACACCACCTCCTTTTGTGGTGTGGTCCGGG
>NC_056733.1:851921756-851924256 GCF_019279795.1 Protopterus annectens | reverse complement strand
GTATTGTCACCCTAGGCAGTTTCAGGATTGCAAACAGTGTATCCCCTGCATGTTAAACCCGCTGCACATTTTCAGAAAGCCAAAATACTTTTCGATATCTGTTTTGTTTTGGACTGGTCCAATCTTTGGAATATCCCTCACGGGATAAGTAACCTGTGTAAATAGTAGAATGGGTATGACGACATTATGTCCAATCCTGTAGATATCTGGACACAAGTCAGAACGTGAAGTAGAGGTCCAAGACACTGTCCAGACCTAAGTGGGCATGCATAACCTAGTACCCAGGATAAAACACCTTCCAGTGACGCACGTGTCCTGACACGAATAGGGGGGAGAATATATTGCACACATTCGCATAGTGGCAAATGGCAGAAGGGTGAGGAAGACACCGACATTAACAGGATAACCCTGATTTAGTGTGAGGGATACCTACTGTGTGCAGGCGTGACCAACCATACCTGTCAACCTGTGTGAGCTAGATATCTGGACAGAGCCGTGAATACAAGTGAGACAAAGGTCCAAAAGCAGGTACAATTTGCAAAGATAGCCGTTAGAATTTATTCATTTATGTGCAGTTTGAGTACCCGGGAAGTCCACTGGTCCAAGAAGTGCCCAGTTTCAGTGGAGGCCCGGGGAGAAAAGCTCCATAAGCAATACAAGGAAATAAAGGCTACGTAAGGTGAAATACAAGAGTAAAATTCATACAGTCAGGAAATACACGTACATAAAATGTGCATAATAAGACAGTGCAAATCCAGATTTTTGTAGTGGTAATGCAGATATTTACAACAGTTACATACTTGGAGTGAGTGTCGGCTAAGTCTGGTTAAGCTGGAGGGTGAGTGTCAGCTAAGTCTGGTTAAGCTGGAGGGTAGAGAGGAGCAAGAGTATGGAGAGCTCAGAGGAGTGAGATCCCTAAAATTTATATCAGGTGCAGGCAGGAATATATCCATTTGGATGGATAAACATAAAAATATTATAGAATAACAGTTTGCACAATGGCATTAATGTCCGGAGTATGAAGTCTGAAACTCAATGCCAGCACGTTCCGATTTCTGTCTTAATGCCAAGCTACTGCTGTGCCAGAACACAACAGCGTATTACAGAGGTCCGTACCATACCACTCAACTGTCCAGATATTTGCAGAATGACCAGAGTGTTGGCTCATATTGTTGTGTGCCTCCGACAATTTGCGTCTGTCCGGTAAATAGCTGAGGATTGACATCACTAAATAATGAGGATTAAGTATAAGACTCCACATCCCGCAGAAGTCATGATAATGCCAAACTTAAGTATTCTATCAACGTTCTAAACTTGTAAGGACAATAGTTAAAATGTGTCCCTATTACCCTCCCCATCATGTAGGGTTTGCGCAGATTTGTTGCTCTAAGAGGTTGAGAGGTATGGTCCGTACGTATTTACAGTAACAACCCTTCACATTTGTATAATGTACAACTGCATACCTGTAGTCACATCATGTACAAGGTAATAATCCCCATGTGAATGGGAAAATAAAGGAACAGAACTAGTGATACTAGGGTGGACAGGTGAGAAGAAAGACGTCAGGACAAATGACAAAACATGTATAAGTCTAAAGCATGTACCTCAACCATACCCCTCAACTGTACAGATTTTTGCAGAATATCCAGATTTTTACCTCACATTTTTGGTCCGTTTTTAATAAAATTGTGGTTTTCTGGCAAATTAGTGCCAAATCATTAAAGATGAAAGTTAGAAAATAATAAGACATTTGAGTTTAAGACTTCATATCTTTCAGAAAATTCATGCTAATGCAAAACCTGTTGTTCTATCAAGTTTGTTTGTAAGAGCAATATTTAAAAACTGTCCCTATTTTTGGGCCGTTTTCTCACTTTTAATCATGGCTTTATCCAGGTTTCTTGCTGTAAGAGGTTGAGAGGTATGACCTCGACATATGTTTAATGACAACGTATGCCCTGTGAAAGTCTATGTGGAAGGTAATAGACTCAAAAGACAGGTGTCCCTCAGGGTGTCATGCAGTGTCACCGATATTGTCCCCATACTCATACGTGAGCACTGCCAATGACGTAAAGTGCAAATACCGGCATACACATAAGGTACATGATAGAATAAGTAGTGCGGATAAGCACCTGTTGGCCTCTGTGAGGAATACAACCCTCTGGGTGGGTGTGTCCTGCAATGCATCTGTCCTGTGATGCCTCCATACTTTGTGCGTATTGGTGTAAGAAAATTGATATCCTGTATCAGAAACATACTTCGCAACTGTTCAGATTTACGCAGAATGTGCAGGGTTATGCCCCATATGTTTGGTGTGTTCTTAAAATTTGTACCTTTCTGGCAAATACCCGAGAACTGATGTCATTCAATAATGACAAAACAGTTGAGTTTAAGACTCCAAATCCTCAAAAGTCATACTACTGCAAAACCTATTCGTCAACTATCTACGTTTGTAAGAGCAATATTTAAAATCTGCCCCTATTTGTCCCGCCATCATTTTAGG
>NC_056733.1:851894256-851916756 GCF_019279795.1 Protopterus annectens | reverse complement strand
ATCCTACCATGCCATGTGCAAATGGAATGCTATGTCACTGTTACTTGATGGTGCTGACATAACGCATACACAGCGGTCAGGTGTTACCAACTGTATGTCACATGACACCTGTAGCACCTACATCCTCCCATGTGCATATAGCAGCACAGTTGCCAGACATAGCGTTGGTACACATAATGCGGACAATACCGCTGCATGTCTATCAAACATCTCATCATATGGCAGGTGTATCATTCCCAGCACTGCCATGTGTCCGAATGTGTGACCACAGATGCCACATATCGTGGGGATTACGTCCCAGTTGCACATCCCTGTACACCGTTGTAGAGATCTGTACATACTGCAGTGTGGGAAGCATGACTTCGGCCGTTGTGGTGCATCACACACGTCTGCTATCCATATACACGTCTGGTCACCACAGTGTGTATGTATGTATGGCTTGGTGTGAGGGTGTATGCTAACATACAGTGAGAACCGATCACTAACCCCTCATGGTGACTAACCAGTCATGGTGATGCAGTAAACTACCCTGTTGATGCCATCTGTCCCAGCCATACTGGCTACCTGTGCATGTTCCTTCTCTGTGACACGTCGTGTGGGTGCAAAGTACTGCGAGGGTGATGACCACATAAGCAAGGGTCCCCACCTCAACACTACGGGGTGTGCGTTATAGTGGTGTACACCCCGTGGATGTGGCCATGTTCCCGTACTGTTACAGGGTCTTACTGCTACAGTGTGGCCTCCTGCTATCAAGTGACACCTAATGTCATCATTGGCCAGACCGCTGTGTACAACTTCTGCACCATGTCACCATACCTGTAATGTTTCTTGCTATGTATGTCATGTCTGTCCACCGTAGCCTGTTCCACTGGCCACATGCTTCAGGTGCAGTATAAGTGCGGACATCTGTGTCATGTTAGAGTTTCCAACAGTCAGGTTGGGGGTACGTGTAGCATGTAGATATTGCCAGACGTGCCTGTGAGTACTCAACAGTTACACGTGGGGGACTGCAAACACTGCTACCTGTAGGCACATGCAAGTACACCATAGGAGGGAACCAGGGTATCATTACCAACATGCTGTTACTGATGTAACAGAGACACATACTGTGAGCACATCACAATGCATGCTGCACCTGAACTACATGGTATGACTGGTGCATGTCAACAGTACACAACCTATGTCACATACAAATCTCTCAGTATTCACACACAACCACTGCAACATACACATCCCTCGCTATGCATACACAGGTAATATTACATACACCTCTCACTATTCTGTTCACCCTGTGCATCAGACCATTTGAGCATGTCCTTGCACCGATGGTGTGGATGACAGGGATGCGGCACAGGGTGATATGTTTGCCAGGGGCATAGGCTGCACCAGTGGATGACATTGTGTGTGTGTAAGGGCCGGTGATTTGATTGGACATGTCTTCAGAATGCATGTGGGTGTTGTGGAGCCCTACAGTTGTGTTTGCTGTGTGCGTGTATGTGTGCACACAGTTCCATCATTTGTGAGGCCTACACAGGGGTATTATTGACAGCTCCAGATTGTACAGACCAGGTTGTACAGCTCACTGTGACCGCACGTGTCCTGTGCCTGCCAGGGGTTGCACGGGCACTACCAGGCAGAGGTACAGAATGGCTACTGTCCAACACATGGCCACTGGAACAGTGTCCCTGCCGGGAACGTCCAGGGCCACGTCCATGTGGCCTGCTGTGTCCTGGTGTGGACAGCACAGCACCAGCTGCACTGCTACCTGCACTATGGGAGCGGCCGTGAGGTTGACCTGCACTAGGTGGTGTAGCCGGCCGACGTCCACGTGGTCTATGCCTCACCCCTACCAGATGTTCCAGCACAGACAGCTGACGCTCGTGGATTGCCATGCCACGGTCAATTCTGACCATGTCACCCAATCGCCTGTCCAGAACATCAGCAAGTTGCTGTTAAGCACCTGCGAATGCCTAGATGTTGTTGTTTAGGGTACGGATAGCAGCCCTCTGCAGTCTCTGCCCTTTTCTGTTATGCCGTTCGGCATGTGCCTGTGCTGCCATTACAGTCTGGAACATGCGTCTGGTGATTCCAGCTGCTGCGCTTTGTTCTGCAGGTGCATGTCTGCCAGAGGTCCTCCTATGAGCAACACCAGCCACATGCCTGTGTGGTACATCTGCAGTCAGTACACTGCCATTATGGTGTGGGAACACACCTTCTGTAGCCACCACACGTTCCTGTTCAACCCTAACAGATGCTGACTGTCCTTCCTCTCTGGCCACTGGTGATGCGGTATGTGTTGGCAGCTGAACTGTGTGTGGGGAAGAGGGGGTCATAGCTGGGATGGCAACCGTTGGCACAGATTCCGCCCCTAACATCCCTGCCTATACCTCATGCATATGTTCATCACTGCTAGCATCTGTGGGGACACTTATCAGATGGACCGCAGGAGGGTAACGCACCTACATCACCTGTGAATGCAAAGAAATACTATAGATTACAATAGACCCACACCGACACGCACACTGACACACCATGCATGTGATATGACAGATGGCATGCAGCATGCTTGTGATACAGCTGACAGCATGCAGCCCAGACATCAGTAGTGTTAAAGTATACCCCCTGGAATGCACACCACAGCAGGCAGGTGTCATATCATTATCCATGCAATGCACACGTACATGGTAGTATGCATGCATCCCCGTGATACACCATGTGGACCAGAACAGGATAACAATACACATGGCTGACGTGACTTTGACATGTAATCTGCTGACGGGTGCATTAACATGCATGCATGCCTGACACAATGGTGTCGTGACACATGTACAGCGTCGTACTGGGTATGACATTGTGGTGTTGCCCATATGCCCTACAGATAGACTGAATGTTGAGCAAATGGGCATGGTAGGGGACCGTGAGCCGTCTACATTGCTGTACAATGTGAAGTACAGACACTGTGCCATTGCATGGCATCATGAGGCGTCTATATTGCTACACAATGCATGATCTGTACACCTTGCATATCCAGATCTGCATGCATACCCATGACATACATGTGGATTGTGACCCACGATGCTGAGGTGTATACACGCCAAACCATGCTGTCATGTGACAGGTCATTGGAGGACATAGATGACACCCTTGCACGATGACTACAGTGTGTTAGCTGCCTGGCAACCATGTCCACACATAGCGGACCTGTCACATCACAATTTCACACATGACATTGATGTACCACGCACACAAGGTGCACAGCTAACAGTGATGTCCTACGGCAGCAAGGGAAATGTACAGTATCTGTGGCCTGGTGTCACTGTTGGTGGAATCTGAAAAGGTGACTACTGTCATGCTATGACACAGACAGCATGTTCAACGCATCTTATGGGGTAGACGTCACTGACACCTCCACTAGCTGTGCACAGGCATTTAAGATGTGCAGTGTACCACATCACCTGTACAATCCGTCTAGTACGGCTGTAAATGTCCCACGGGTGGACAGAGTGGGACAGGGTGTACCCACATCCCATCTACTGTGTGGCTACGTGTCTCCGGCCATCCCTCATGGCCATGTGTAGGTCATGTATGTGATGGCAGTCTCTCACACGTCTGTGTTATCCCATATGACATACACCCATAAACGTTGGATATGTCACCATCCACAGGGATATGCAGACAAGAGGTGTATGTGTGGTATGGGTTATGGGAAAGTGGCAATATTGCAACCAAAATGCTACGTGTCTGAGACACATGTGTGAACCCATTGCAGGGGCATATAACACAGTGGTGATGCCTGTGGTCTGCCCATATCACTGCTCACTGTGCGGTACTGTTTTGTGTACCACACGTGTTGTTCCACTGTATAGTACATATGCCTCCATTGTAGAACACCTCCACCGTTGTATGCACAGCTGGACACATGTAGCACTGACAAATACTGTAGTTTCATGTCTGTGTGTCATGTCATTTGTATATATTGCACATAGGTGGCCTGTGTTGATGGGTGAAGCAACCTGTATATCCATGTATTAAATGGCCACATGGCGTATAGATCAATGCTTTGACATGCCTGATACCAATGGCAGTCACACCTGCAACAGACTCTTGTGTGTGCGGCACGCCAGAGGTACCTGTGTAGGGTGACACAGCAGTATGAACATTATCCATGACTGTATGACATCACAGGGTGCACAGTGCAAGTTAACACATCCGCCTGTACAATAGCATTTAGGAAGAACATGTGTGCACACCATACATCTGATCCTCTTAGAACAATAAATGTGGACCAAGCCTACTATGACGGACAAATAGGGACAACTGTGACATATTGCTCTTACAAACGTAGAAATTTGCTAGCCTAATAGATTTGCATGCACATGGTTTTACACGGAATGTGCAGTCGTAAACATGGTATGTTATGTGATCCTATCTCGCCTACATTCTGAATGATGGGTTCGGAGCCGATCCCTCGGCTCCGACTCGGCACGCTTATGCCAAAGAGCGAAGTCTCTTATTGGCTGAGCTTACTATATCCCAGGATGCACCACCATCAGTCCCCCAGATCTCGTTTGCCGCTTAACTGCAAGGACGTGGTCTCGAGCTGGCTGGGCTGAGTAGCTTTTATTAACTACTTTTTCTGTCAGTTTTTGTGCTTGTATTTCACAAAAGCCGTTTTAACGGCTATTGCTACCTTTTGCTGCCTATTGTGTTCGATTGAGTAGTGGTTTTTCTTGTGTGTGACTGGGTAGAGTTTGTTTTGGCCCCCCTTTCAATCCAGGGCCTTTTCGGTCAAACTTTATAACTGAATTTTTAGTGTTTTAAAGTTCCCGGTTATTATACCTAAGGTTGTGTTTTTACACAGTTTCTGTAAGCCTTCGGTTTTTTGTCATAGGCGATTCTACAGTGGTTAAATTTCCTGTCAGAAATTGTTAACATTATGTCTCAAGCCCCTAGGCCTTCGGGCTTTAAAAAATGTACTAAATGTGCTTTTAAGATGTCTGTTACTGATGACCATCTACTTTGTGTTTATTGTTTAGGGGCAAAGCACTTGCAGGAGTCATGCAGCGCAGCGTATGTCACGCTTTTTCCTCAAGGGTCCTCCAGGAGAGGAAAAATAAATTGATTCTCAAAGGGTTAATTAAACCCTCTTTTGAAGAAGCCTTGTCTTCCGCTCCTACTCCTGCCAAAAGAAAAGGGCTTGGCTCACCAGTCCGTCGGATCCGACTGCCAAGAGACCTAGGCAGGCCTCCTTCGGCTCCAAAGACTTGAGCCGAGGTCGAACGGTCTGCCTCGATGCCACCAGTATCGACTCCTCGGGCTTCGGGCCGATGGCTGGGCATCGAGGCGGGTCACCTTCGCCGGCTCCACTGCCTCGGAGCCGACAAGGGTCGCCAGACACTTCCTCCTCGGCGCCGAAGTCTACCTCGGCACCGATGGAATCTGGTGTGCGTTCCTCCTCGGCCGATTCTCATCGAGTCGAGTCGCCGAGCCGGTCCCCTAGTCCCTTGGGGCCGAGGAGAGGTCTTCTCGAACCCGTTCTGTTTCCTCTCGGTCTTGAGAATGTCGGATTCTGATATAGACAGGGTGCTCCAAAGACTTTTCCAGTCCCCAGTCTTCCAAAATTTGTATCGGCTCCGACCCAGTTGGCTTGAGCCGATGGCCATGACCCATCCCATTGCTATTCCTCCTCCGACTGCTTCGGCTCCGGGAGCAGGTGCTCTTGGCGGTGGTGATCTCAGGGTCGGCTCCGACCCTTACTCCAACCCGGCCTCGGGTCCGAGTTTGGTACGCTGGACTTCTTCGGCTGGACCCGGGGTGATGTTTGGGACCGATGCTGGGTTCCGAGCCTCCCTCGGTGCTTCGGCGGGACTTCCGTCTACTATCATGGCCCGGAGACTGGACGCTCCCAGGATTCTGGAGGTCCGCTTTCAGAGCCATGAGGAGTGCCTTGGCCAAATCCTCTTGCCATCTCCGGTTTTACCAGCACCTTCCCTGGGCGTGGAGACTGGGTCTTTGGTAGTTCCCCTGTCTGTGGCCAGCGGAGCCCCGAGGCCTGAGGTTACCCCAGTGGGGTTCCTCTTCCTGAGGGTTCTTGAGTCATCTCCAGAGGAACCCCCAAGGAAGAGATCGCAAGAGGAAGCACGTGGACTCCCGAGTCTATCACATCGACACGGATGTGGATGATGCAGAGGGGTCCCCTAAGTCGTCCTCGGATGATGACACCTTTGCAGACATCTTAGAGATCCTCAAACAACGAGGCGGCTGGATGTCCAAACCCCCCTCTGCGGACGAATCAGTGCTCCTCAAGGCCTTTGGGGCTCAGCCCTCCGCCTCCTGGGTATCTCCGCCCTTGACGAGCTTCTGGATTTAGTTTGTCAAGGCGTGGGAACACCCGGATACTGTGGAACCAGTCCCTTCTCGTCCAAACAAATTCTTATCTGCTCCCCGAGAAGGAGTTCCTTACTAAAGGCGTGGCTGTAGATGCCATGGTGGTGGCATCTGCTACACAGCAGGACGTGGCAGAGGCTTCAACGTCCATCCATCCTCCTAATAAGGAGTCTAGGAGTATGGATAGGTGCGGAAGCACCCTGACTTCAGCGGCCTTTACCTTAAGGTCTCGGAATTATGTGGGACATTTTAGTAGGCTCCAGAGGGATCTGGCCAAGGAGTTGTCAGACTCCGGCGCGGGTAACCTACCTGAGCAGCTAGCCCAGCCCGTTAGCTCTCAGTTGGCTATCCTTACGCCAATTGCTAACTCGTCCATGAGGCTCATATCCTATGCGGCCGAAGGCGGGTAGAGCGCAGGCACAGGCGTGGCTCTCGTGAGACAGGCCTGGCTCCGCTTGTGTCAGTTTGGAGGCCTTCAAGTCTTCCTTCGCGACGCTCCCTTTGATGGGTCCTCATTATTTGGACCCAAGGTGAAAGACACCCTTACCGCTGTGAGCAAGAGGGAAAACGTTATCTGCCGTGGGGCCCGTTATTCCACTCCCTTCGGCCTTACCCCAAGGCCAAAGGGGGAAAATGTGGTTCGGAAATCTCGCAAGTTTTCTCCCAACAGCAGGAAGATTCCCGTCCAGAGGCAGAGGGCGGGAAATTTTTCAGGGAGACGCCGTCCCAGAGGCGGCAGAGGGCCCCGCAATTCTGGAGACCGCGAGTCCTTTCGTGGCTCTTCAGCCTCCCACACGACATGAGGGATTGCCCGGCTGTGCTGCTCGGAGCCAGTCGGGTGTCGCTTTGCCAAGCACCTAAAAGCCTGGGAGTCAATCACTCAGGACAGATGGGTGCTTCGATAATTGCCGGAGGTTACACCATCCCATTCAAATACTCACCCCTCCGTCCAAGAGAATCCCGGACCCACCACCCAGTCAAAGGGAAATAGCAGCCGCAGAAGCTTCAAAGCTGCTACAAAAGGAGTCATCCAACCGGTCCCCACAGACCAAATCGGATCAGGAAATTACTCCAGGTTCTTTTAGTGCCAAAAGACAGGGGACCTGAGACCAATATTGGATCTCAGCAGACTGAACCTATCCGTCACGAAATCCAAATTCAATGGTCACGTTGCAATCCATTCTCCCGTTGTTGGAGAAGGATGTTTGGATGTGCTCCATAGACCTCAAGGACGCCTATTATCACATACCGATACATCAGGCGTCCAGAAGGTATCTGCGCTTCAGCCTGGGAGCCAGTCATTACCAATTTTGTGCTCTGCCCTTTGGTCTCACCACAGCCCCCAGGGTGTTCACCAAGTGTTTGGCAGTAGTGACGGCTCACCTGAGGAGCCTTGGATTCCAGGTGTTTCCCTATCTCGACGACTGGCTCCTGACTGCCACCACCAGGCATCTACTTATGGACAACCTCAAAGCCACCATCTCCCTGGGTGTTTCCTGGGGATTACATTCAATTGGTCAAAGTCTGTCTTGCTGCCCTCTCAGCGCATAAAGTTTATAGGAGCAGAGATAGACTCAAGATTGATGCGTGTCTTTCTTCCTGCCGAAAGGATCCGAACCTTACAGGGCCAAGTTCAAGCTCTGATCTCGAGATCCAAAGCCCCAGCCAGGATGGTCCTACAAGTTCTAGGCTCAATGTCTGCCACGGTACTTTTAGTTCCTCTAGCAAGGTTACACATGAGGATTCTTCAGTGGCTCTTATCAACTCAATGGTCCTTTCAAGATCTTCCCCTCAATTATCACATCATGATTACGGAATTATGCAAAAGGGACCTGCGCTGGTGGCTTCAGACATCCAACTTGGATCAGGGAAAACCCTTTGTTCTCCCCCCTCCAGTGGTTACCCTGACGACAGATGCCTCCCAGATAGGGTGGGGGGGGGCATTGTCTGGGCAGGCTAGTTCAGGGCTCCTGGCTTCGATTTAAGCTCATCTCCACATCAACGTGTTGGAGATGAGGGCTGTACTTCTATCCCTACAGGCCTTACACAAGTTCCTTCCTCAGGGCATCATCGCCATCCACACAGACAACATGTCGGTGGTTTGGTACCTGAACAAACAAGGAGGGACCAGATCGTATCCCTTTGCAGAGAGGCCATGAGAGTGTGGGAATGGGCTGTAGCTACCAACCGCTTCTTGGTAGCGACCCACATCCCGGAAAGTCAAATGTATTGGCGGACAAATTAAGCAGGACAATTCTCTCTCCTCACGAATGGTCTCTAAACCGCACAGTAGCAGCCCAGATTTTCAAGAGGTGGGGAACGCTGCGACCTATTTGCGACTCCACAAAACACCAAGTGCCAAGGTTCTTCTCCTTGATTCCTCATCAGGAAGTACCGCCATGGATGCTCTAGCACAACCCTGGCCAACAGGGTTGCTTTATGCTTTTCCTCCAATTCCACTCCTTCCCAAAGTCATTCAAAAAGCTTCTCAGCTAAAGTCTTCAATGATTCTGATTGCCCCATACTGGCCTCGTCAGATATGGTTTCCTTACCTGAAAAAGCATGCAGTGGACGATCCGTGGACCTTAGACCTGATCCCGGATTTGCTAATCCATCAGTCGGGACATTGGCATCAGTCCCTTCAATCTCTGAAATTGACAGCTTGGCTCCTCCACTTCCGACCTTAGTTAGAAGTCACACACTAGACCCGGAAGTTGTTCACATTTTGTCTTCGGCCCACAAACCCACCACTAACAAATTGTACCTCAGTAAGTGGAAGAGGTTTGCTATCTGGGCTCAACTCAAGGGCTTAGACCCTATCACTGCTCCTGTCCCAGAGGTTTTGAAATTCTTAACATCCCTATTTAATCAGGGATCTTCTGTCTCAACTATTAAAGTTCAACTAGCTGCTATCTCTAAATTCCATGAATCCACGGATCCTCCTTTGATGAGCAGCAGGCTATGCAAAACATTCATTAAAGGTGCGAGTCTGTTAAGACCACCAGTTTTTCATCCTGCACCTCCGTGGGATCTTGATTTAGTGCTTCGCGCATTAACATCTCCCCCTTTTGAACCGGCTGCTACATGCGAGTTAAAATATCTGTCATGGAAAACGGCATTCTTAGTGGCTATTACTTCGGCAAGAAGAGTCTCAGAGCTTCAAGCCCTGTCTATTAAACCACCATATCTGATTTTCCACAAAGATAGAGTATCTCTTAGGCCTAATCCATCCTTTGTCCCAAAGGTCTGCTCTAGTTTCTGTCTTCAACAATCTCTAGAACTACCAGTTTTCTTTCCAAAATTCTCTAATGAAGCAGAATACACTCTCCATAAATTGGATGTTCACAGGCAATTACGCTTCTATTTAGACAGGACTCAGCAACTTCGTAAGTCAGACCAGTTGTTTGTGTCCTTCTCAGATAATAAATTGGGCCAAACTATCACAAAAGCTACAATCTCAAAATGGATTAGAGATTGCATAACTCAGGCCTATTCTTCTTCAAATAAGCAACTTGCATCATCTATCAAAGCTCATTCTACCAGAGCTATGGCTACTTCTATAGCTTTTCATTCCAAGCTCGCTATTTCGAAATTTGTGCTGCGGCTACTTGGTCCAACCCGCACACTTTCATTTCCCACTACAAATTGGATGTGGCATCTAAAGGACGAGCTTCATTTGGTTCCACGGTACTCAGGAGTGTTTTCCAGTGAGCCACCCAGGATTCAGGTGCTAGGACGCTGTCCCATCATTCAGAATGTAGGCGAGATAGGATCACATAACATCTTTTAGTTATGTACTCACCATAACTTCAGATGTTTGGGATCCATCTCGCCACATTCCTGATACCCACCTCCTTCCCCTGCCTTGCAGATCAGAAGAGATAGAACGGTTTTGAGCTCCACTGTTTTTATCTTGTTTCATCTGACGATGTTATATAAGCAGGGTATGCATGTGTGCATGTATGCGGACAAACTAGATCTGGGGGACTGATGGTGGTGCATCCTGGGATATAGTAAGCTCAGCCAATAAGAGACTTCGCTCTTTGGCATAAGCGTGCCGAGTCGGAGCCGAGGGATCGGCTCCGAACCCATCATTCAGAATGTAGGCGAGATGGATCCCAAACATCTGAAGTTATGGTGAGTACATAACTAAAAGTTTACACGGAATGTGCAGTCGTAAACACAAATGTATGTCATCATTTAATGACTCCATTCCTTGGCTATTTGCCAGAAAGGGAAATATATTAAGGGGAACACACCGACAATATGAAGTAGACATCTGGACATCATGCAAATACGTGTACAGTTCAGAGGTATGGTGCATACACAGGTTAGCATAATGTAGCATGCAGCATGTGTGTCCACATACCTTGCATATGTTACATTACATGCTGTACACTGACACATGCACATAGGTGGGATATACTGGCCATATATTCAGTACTGACTTGCTGGGCAACTCCAGGCTCATTGGTTGGGAGACGCCCACCTCCACAATGACAGCTAGTGTTTCTGGGAGCTGTTCCAAGGGTGTCCCCAGACTGGCCAGTAGCTCCTCTCTGTGTGTGTGTGTGTGTGTGTGTGTGTGTGTGTGTGTGTGTGTGTGTGTGTGTGTGTGTGTGTGTGTGGAGGCTGGCCCACCACCTGTTCCACCTTGTTCCCTGGCGATTGCAGTGGCACGCTGTTTTGCATGACTAATCAAATCCATGCAGTGTCTGCGCACCTGCTGGTAGGGGCAGTTGTGGCCACCCACTTTGACCCTCCTGCGAAGATCCTGCCACAGGTCGTCCTGCTGCTGTACGTGCTGTGGCACGTGGCTAAATAACACCTCGTAGTTCTCATGGAGGTACGGGATTAGGACTTCATCCTCCGGCTGTAAGCAGGTAGGCGTGTACGGGGCATTATCTGTAAGGCATGATGATGGTGACAGATCACATCTACAGACATATACAGTGATACCGCTGCACATATTTTTCTAGTACATCTGCACAGTTATCTTTGCAAATCAACATGACACTAACACGACTGGCATGTATGTGTCACACACGCAACACCCATTATGCATTGGATATCGTCTCTATATGTGTGGCACCTCATTAGTGTTCCTACTGCATGTGATGTCTGTCTTCATGTGGGCATGTCTGTTTGCCTGCACTTGATGTTCTTACCTATCTACACATGCCTGGATGTATCCACGGTAATGCTGTTGACCTTGATGCTGTGTACATGTCACATAACACAGACACGGCCTTAATGGACTTGGGCAGTGACAATGCAGCAAGTACGCATGGAAACCTGTACATGCATCCGTTTTGCCAACAGATCGCCTGTGTTGCACATGTGATAGACATGGGACAATGGCTAGTCGGGCGTCATTCGCAGGTAAGGTTATCGGCTACAGCATGTACGTACTGGGTTTACTAGCTGAATCCAACACCCATTACGCCACCATGAGGGGCATCAGTGACACACTAATGATCCAGATAGTTGATACATGGTGTGATGGCGGTATGGTAGATGTAGTATGACAGGGGATGATGTGTGCAGCTCTGTGGACAGGGCTGCATGGTATGACGGGAGAATGTCACAGGTATGGCACAGGGATCTGTCCAGCATGTGGCCATCCTAGTCGTAGGACGGTGGTTGTCCATGATGTATGTCTTTCAGATCAGGCTATGGACATGTAGCATGTCCAACAGCATAGTGTGGCATATGTCTGTATGCAAGGTGGATAGCATGCTGCATACTGGAGGTGAGTATTGTGGAGGCTGGTATCGGACAACCACGCATGTGCCCTACCCCTGGAGGGTGATGTGTTCCAATATTGGTCACATGGGTGCTGTGTATGGCTGTCCAATGATCTCTGTGCTCATGGATACCACCCTATCATGTCATGGGTACCTCTGATGACTACCTAAAGGGCCAGGGAGACGTCTCCAGCTCAGGGAGGTGTTGTGCACTACACCATCCCTAACAGTGTCCATAATGTTGACCACAGCCTAGATGTTACATACTGGGGACAGGGGTATTCCCCTAGTGGTGTCATTGCTCACATCATCCACCAGAATGTGCACATGTCACACACCCAGCCCATTCTGTATGTTCACAACACTGTGACTATTGCCCATAGGTCATGGCCATTCACATCCTCACATACACAGCTGGCTGACATTTGTCTGTGTGGTATGGCCTACAATGCGGGTCGGGTACGACACATTACCCTGGTTTACTGTGGCTGACACCATGTGATATGCACATATCACTGTAGCACCTTTAGTAGTTGTGAGTCTGTCAACAGGCCACTAGTGGAACACTCCTGTGACATACCAAGGCATTTGAAGTCAAACATCCGTACTGTCTTGTACATCTGTACTGCTAACATCTGCATTGATAATAGTCGTGGACCTGCAGAACATACCCGGCACTGTTCTGATGTGGTGCCGCCAATCATGACTGTCGTCAACACTTGTGGGTTGATATTATCCAATACCCTCTCTGTACTGTATGGGCATGCTCAGCACTTGTTCGGAGCTTTTTGGCACGTTATGAGCTACTGCTTAGTTTAGCACCCATTTCACACCAGTCCTCACAGGTAGACTATCTGTCCATACATTTCCAGCTTGCTTACAGTACAACAGCTGTTGTACACACATCACTCGCATATTTCATGAGACATGGTGGTTCATACGGCGTGTCCAGCTGGCACGTGCCACTTATATACAGGCATGTCCAAGTGGCACGTACCACTGCTATTGCCTATCACTGTGATGACTATGTTGTACATGTGGCAATAGAGCTATTCTCATGTACACAGTCAATGCACACCCCCCAACATAGAGTACAGCCTGTGGGGGATGCACATATGCAGCCCTGCTGGGGGTTATACTGTCACCAACCCTGACTGCACCTGACAGTCATGTGGGATATGCAACATTCGCAACACACCCTACTCATCACATAGTTCCACATGATCCCCATCACAGGCCACACATATGGAGACACCTTGTACAGTACTCCTCCATACTTTGTGTGGACACCAACTGCAGCCTATAGCTCACAGACACGTGTGCCCATCACATACGGCCAATAGGGTGTCGTAATATACACAACACACCTGTCATAGGTGGCTGTCGGCGGTCACACTGCTGTTCCACTCAGCAGGCTACACAAGGCGACAGTCACTTGCATCATACTGTCAAGTAACTGGTTCTGCAACATAACCTATGCACACATGCCACAATGCAGCAGGTACGATGTGACACTCATTTTCCATGTTTGTGTGACTGAAGTTGTATCTCAGGGCACAGACTGTGTGCAGGGACATGCATTAGCCCACCAGTGTTGTAGCCCTGATGGTGTGGTCCAAGCCCTGGGGAGCATTTTGCGGTCATCCGGACCGGTTACCACTGTACAACGAGCGACTGTCACTCCCAACAGTTGTCCATGCTTCTGCTGTCATTCCACAGGCGTCTGGTATATGTCCACTTTAACAGACATGGTCAAACATGATGCTGTGGCGCAGTTGACCTGCACCTGTCAGCTGTGGGTGTACGGATCACATGTTGGACTCTTGCTGCTTTTGTACTGCCCGTCTTGCACAGTGTCTAATAACCGTCACCAGCAGAACGGAAACTGGCTAGCAAAACATGTGGTCATGTAACAATGCCTGACATCATCCTCGGTGATGCACACAGGCAAGGCACACCTGATACTGCACCACTTCAGTATCTGTGCTGTAACTCGGACCTGCCTCTTGGCTCTGCAGAGCAGACCTGCAATGACTGGTTATAGACGGACCATTCCTCTCAGGCACATACCTGGGCTGGCACACCCAAGGCTGAGGTGTTCCCATATTCCACTATGTTGTACACACATCCCGGCTGGTTATTCCGCACAATGCATCACAGGTGCTCCACGTGCAAATAACTGTGTCCGGAACTGCTATGCACAGTATTACCAGCTGCAGATTCAACAAACCCTACGGCTACCACACCTAATTTCATGGTGTACTGGACAGTTGGGCTCACACTGCTGCTACTGATGTGAGACTGACAGTAACCCACACTTAACTGTGATAGCCGCACATGTGCCGATACATTCGGCGTACACTGTCCGTGAGTCATAACCTCCGCTTGGCTGGTTCGACCAATTCACTCCACCTCCAAGACCAACAGTATCGTTGTCTTGGACACTACCAACATGTGACTGCTGTTCCACACCTGGGGTTATCCCCTCATTGGTGGTATCCGAACATATGTTACTCACCCTTGTTAGCCATATACCAGCACCACACACTTCATGGCATACACAGTAGATGAGTACTACAACACCTACTACAGATGTCGTTTGACAGCGGTAGTTGACATCACGACACACGTGCAGGTGGACTATGCACATACAAACTTAGAGACATACCCCAGTGCACTTCATTAGCATGTACACCCCAATATAGATCATGCTATGCCACACAGAGCCATGATGGTACACACCAGTGTTAAGACGCCACTCTAGGGGTGCGGTTCCATGGACATACTTTACAACAAGTGGGGGCTGTTGCACAGTGGTGTACATTTCCATGGGTGGGGTATGTCACTGGTCGGCCTCTGTAGGGCCACGGGATCCCTCATCACATACTCCATAACTAGCAACGTACACATTACTGCGACACATTCCGAGATGTACCACCAGGCATTATGGTGGTATGTCAGTAGTCGTATGCAATACCCACATCTGCTGACACACACAACTGTCACTCTGAAACAGGACAGTAACAGGTGATGGCAACATGCTGCCAGATGGCTTCACTGCTAACATTACACCCTGTCACTCCCTACGGGGCCACGTTCCTAGCAGGAACATTGCTGTGTACCTGCGGTCACACCTACACAGTACTAACCTGCACTCTATATGTCCTAGTACACTGGCCCCTTGTCACCCAACAACATTCCAGGCTGTGATGTCCACAGACCTCTGAATGACCAGTCTCCCCACTGGGACACAATATTCAGTAATAGCCTTGTACCAGACATTGTGGCCCCTGCCCGGCACACACCGACCGTTACAGTCCACACAGCTGGCGCCACAATGCACGACTGGGACTTTTGCCCTACACACCTCACTGGACTGTTATGGACATCATTCGCTGAGTCTTTGTTGTGCTCCTGTCCTTTGATACCAGCTGGGTTGGTGTTGGGGCCACAGCATGCCCCACGCCTGTTCAGACACCTTTCGTAAGGGCGCCAGAGTAGTTGATGACGACACTGGGGTCCACACTGCCTACATTGTCTTCTCGCTGCCTTTCAGCACCGTTCTCCATTCTGGTATTGACAACATACACATACACCTGCACATAGGCACACGTCTCAGGATGTTATGCACAGTGGATGATGGATGGGACACGCACACTGAGGTGGCATACCATATCATATACTGCATTCCAGTTACACGTGGCATACCACAGTCCTCAGTCATGGGGCGCTCATGTTCGGTGTATGCTTTCCTGAGGTACAGGCTACAACTGAGGGGATTTCCCTGCCTGGCTGTACGGACCACTGCATACCAAGCGCCGTTGTGGATCCACCAGCTGTTACAGACCCCATCCATACAGGTGTCACTGTGATGGATACCTGATATGAGCATCATGGCCTCAACCTGCATGACAGTTGGTATGAACATCACCTTTGCAGTACACCATCCACCCACTGGTTATCACCTAGGTGTTGCTCCCTTACATACATGTCGCATTGTACGTGTTCGTACTACACATGTATGTCGCACACACTCCTGTGATTACCACATTGCCACAGTGATGTGGATATCCTACGTGTCCAAACTTGTCTGTACTGGGTGTGTAGCTGGTACATAGGCACCCATTGTACCTCTGCACACCGGACTTATACACACATCCATGGGTACAACACCCCACTTAAGGTGTACCTTAGACAGCAGCTACACCTTTACATAACTCAACATTAGAACGCCATGATGTTTATTGAGCTACACCGGTTAACATTCGCGGCTGCAGTGCAGACAACACGTCTGTACACATTTGTTGGCTACATACTCAGGGGTGACGTCTGCTGCATACACAGGGCCCATGTCTACAAATATGTTATTGGAAATACTCCGCATACGCGACATAAACAATAGCCACTGTGAGCATGATGCCCATGGATATGGGCACACACGCGACAGTGTGTGGGATGTGCTTGGGGGGTTGCATTCCCAGACCGGACACTCACCATACTTTGGGACAAGATTCCTATGTACATCACGCATGGACAGTCAGTAGCAGTGTTCATGTGATACCTTACTTGGTGGATGGTGGACACGTACGCCAAGGATCACTGCATTGGCTGTACTGTGCAGAGATGCAGGTTACACATGGCTCTTCTGTTCACAGGACACTACTCTGGAGAGATGCCACTGGTATGCACACTAGTTATTGTTACACATACACTTGCCAGACTGCATGGTACCCCACTGTGAACCTGTGGAGCTATTACATGTCCTTTGTGCATGGTTACTGGAATAGCCCTTCCATTTAGATTAGCTGTCACGCTATTACCATGCCCCGTGGCTACAGGCCATATGTATCCTGATATTGTACACGCCAATCATGTTCTTGTGTGTCTGTCGCATCTCTTCTGCTGTTCTAGTATGGGATTAATGTTTGCGTCCTTTGCAAATGCACAGAGTGGATTACATTATTTATGTCATCATAACTGTTTATACGTAACTTAATTACATAGTACTCACATCACTATACGATACCTTTGGTATGCATCCTATGCTTGTTCTCCTGTGTAGCATATCTGACATATCAATCTACTGTACTATACATTACACATATGTTGTATGGTATCCCATAATTCATAGCATACTTGCACAGTGGGACCACCTTAGACATGTCATTGACGTTATATGCCCATACACATGCGTACTGTTACAGTATATACATATAATACTATCCCCTACTGTGGCACGTACTTTTTGGACATACCCTGCCATGGCCGGCAGGTCGTCTGACATTGTTCAATTTAAAGCAGTCATGTTGCATCCCTTGTGGTGTCTATGCTGTTTACGTTGTGGCCCACTGCTGGACGCACAACTTCTACAAGCTTTACTACGATCAGCAAGACATCACTACATAAATACCATTTCCCACTTTACACATGGCGGACTCTTTTAATTACTGCAAACCAGGCTATGCATACACTGACATAACGTAATACAGAACATACTATACATAAGTTGTACATACCTTGATATCGTTACAGTATTTCGTCTTTATCTTGCTGTTCTGTATCACTCTTTGCACTTTTTTTTTGGTATGAGCATACATTTGAATATCTGGCAAGTCATCCTCATATATGTCGATACCTGCAACGTGGTTTACTGCCGCCAATTGGTCTGCCGGTGTGACTAATTACGTGCACTTCAGCTGTGCAGCTACTCCATTTACCAATTACGTGTCAACAGTGGTGTATAATTGAATTCTCCACTTGGGCGTTGGCCATTTGCCCTGCCTTCGGGGAGACGGCCTGTATTGTGTTTTGTTGTGTGTAATTGCAACTGCTATGTGTAGAGCCGAGCGTTATTTCTGAGTCATGTCCCCGTGGATTGTGTGTGTTGGCTTGTGTATGTGGTTCTACCTGTGACTGTACCTGTCATCCCACCCGTCTGATAACGGACTATTGCAAACACCTGTAACATCGCCGTTTGTTCCATTATACGATGGATACGATTTTGCATGGCGCCTTTAAATGTGTCTCTCTCAAGGTATGTTAATGGTTCAGCAGATGTAATTGACTAACTGGATGTTTGTGCTGTGATTACGGTCTGTATTGCTATTGTTTCCAGTGTGGGGGATGTAGGTGGGTGTACTTGGCATATACGGTTTTGTGGGGCATGCATTTCTACGTAGTCCATATATATGTGTGTGTGGGCCCCTTCCCTAATTGCAGTGCTAGCACTTACTACACCTCTGTTATGGGTGTTTACTTTGGGCCGTTGTTAATTGGTTTCTATATGGTATGCAGGTGAGATTGATACTTCATTCCTCCGGATGTACAGCGATATGTGCAGGGATATTTCTAAATGACAACTATCCCATGTATGTGTGCCCCAGAGATTTGCAGTCATTGCAGTGGTGTTGGTGTCGCACCCTCTGTGGCATGGCTTGCCACCTTTTCATATGGCCATAGTTAGACACTTGCGGGTCACACTGGTGTTTACAGGCTGACTTATAGGCACTGTCAGTACACAGGATGGCACATACTTTTATCCTCATTACATACCAATTGTTCTTGGACCTTGCCTACGTATCCGTTTGCATGTAACATTTCCGTTTCTTACATACAGGCATGAGTATTTCCTACAACTATTGCATAATATTTGGGACATACTAATGCCCTACACACTCGAACAGTTGCCCTGTGTAATGTTTCATGTCAGGACACACATGCCCAGGGAGGGGCTGTCCCTCCCAATGTGGGACAGGTGGTTACCGCATGCCTACGGCTGGCTATACCCGCACCTACCGTTATCTACCGCAGAGTTGCCACCTACAGACGCACTATGCGGACACACACACATTATAGTCACACGGAAACACACATGGCACCCTCAACACACACACATACACAGGCTACATCACTTTCAACCACAGTTGTACACGGTACCCACGTGGACCGCACCGCCGGCAGCGGTGACTACATGTACTTACTATCGTCATATTGCTCGCGGTTCTACTGTTCCAGTACTGTGTTTTTTCTGTCTTTCAGCCTGCTGGTTACGCGTGTCTGTGTGTGTGACACGTTCCATATTTGGCGGTATCCTATTTATTTGTACCTCAAAGGTGTTTTGAATGACGTTGACCTATCTCACACTATCGCCATTTATATATGTGTAGATAGATATATATAGATATATATATATATATATATATATATATATATATATATATATATGTGTATATATATATATATGTGTATATATATATATATGTATGTATGTGTGTGTATGTATGTGTGTGTATGTATGTGTGTGTATGTATGTGTGTGTATGTATGTGTGTGTATGTGTGTGTGTGTGTGTGTGTGTGTGTGTATATATGGGCATATATATATATATATATATATATATATATATATATATATATATATATATATATATACATACACATACACACACACAGACACACATCTCAGCCGGGTGGTGATAGGCATGCTACGCCTTTCATTGTGTGTTTGTCAGTGTATACTGTGTTTTCTGGACTCCGCACGTTTGTGTCTGTACCTGTCACATTACACACCTGCCATGGGTTAAGATTACCTCCCGTCCCACTTTGCGAGGGACAGTCCCTCTTTCTGCAGATGTGTCCTGCGACATATATGTGAACATAGCAAATGTCCTGCGACTGTGGGACAAACATATTCCCTATAGTTTATGTAATAGTTGCGTATCCGACCCACCTACATGTTACAGGACACTGAACACATACCTGCAACAATTACTAGAATAAACTTTTTATCAATGCAAAACACTGACGTTCTGGTTGTCGTACTGGCCGGGTGTATGTCCCACATTGGTCTTTTGCAATGTGGCAACCCTGCCGTACATACATCTTGGCTAGCAAAAGTGTTGGGTGATTGTATATATGATTGCCTGTTCCACTCCTGGCAGTGGTCGTTTTACCCTTCAGAGCAGGTGCTATTTGTTCAGGGGTGACTAATGCTGGTTTCACCTGTTCTGTACATAATTGACGGTGATCTGCACAGTGGTCTGTGAAGCTTAGCCCTGTTTTGCGCATATCCGTATAGTTGTATTTAAACATCGCTTACCTTCTGTGGGCAACGCTTATTCCCGCTAAAGTGTGCTACACATATTCTGGTGACCTGCATCCGGAATGCCTTACCCGTGCTGTCGGGGTTACGTTACATCCCTTGCGGGACGTGGGACCGGGAACATGCCCGGCAGTCACTGCATGTACCACTTGGACATCTGGGTGTTGTACACGTATTACTTCATTTTGTATGTGAAGTACACTACAGCAGTTACTCCTCACTACACTCACATGGATAACTCCGTTAGTTTACAAATTTATGGGTCCAGTTAATAGTATGTCCATGTGATGTTTACTGGCTGTACTCCGGCATTAGGTATGTATATCACAATTAGCTACACCTGCTGATGTGCTACACCTTCATCCGACCATGGATGCAGCATGCTGGGGTGACGAATGCCTGTTATGGGTACATCCCCTGCCTTGACACCACATCCATGCTTACATTTTGTGGATCCCCCTCAGTGTAGTATCAGTGCTGTGTGTGTGTGTGACAGTGTTTACACACATGTGCTCCCGCGATTGCCTCTGCTCCAGTAAGCGACAGTTGCTTACTCGATGTTGCTTACTCGATGTTGTGGCAACGGGAGTCCCTGTTTGCCCCGTTCGGTGTTTTGCCATCAATCGGGCATGTACCTGCCAATGTACCTGAGAACCTATACACACAGCACCGACAGATGCTGATAGGCGCATCTACTGTTCAGGTGTTGACATTTCCGTGTTCCAATGGCTGTTGCGTATACAATGTTTGAGGGCTGCCTATGTAGGATTCCACAGTGGGACACCTATACATCACAATTTGCAGGTGATCATGTTTGTGTGCCATCCATTTTACTGTGTGTGCAGGTGGAGAGGGGTGTCAGATCATGGGAGCCTACATTGTCAAGGCATGTGCTATACGTTCCCTCTTTGCCAAGGCGTAGGCATATTGGGCACGCCTCTGTCTGCCTACTGGGGCTGGCACAGTGTGTCCGTGGTCTGGATCCCTCTGCAATTGTGGTGGGCTGTGAGGCCCTCCCACATTCTGACCCTGCTGCAGCTGTTTCCGCAGGATCATATTATGTAGCATGGCACATACTATGAAGATATGGGCACATGCCTGGAGAGTACTGCAAGGCTCCACCAGATGTGTCCAAGCACCGGAACCGTGATTTCAGCATCCCAAACACACACTCTATGATGATTCTGGTTTGTGCGTGTGCCTCATTATGGCATTCTTGCATTGGTGTGTGTGCATTTCTGATGGGGGTCATCATCCACGGCTCCAGTGCATAGCCAGCATCCCCCACAAGGTGGCCTTGTGGGATGTCCCCCCTGACAGATACCTGATACAGCTGTGAGGCATGCCAGATATGGGAGTCGTGATAGCTTCCAGGGATGCCAGCACACACATCCATGATAATGCCCTGGGCATTGCACACGACCTGGCAATTGATGGAGTGGAATCCCTTGCGGTTTATGTAGCGCCTACCATACTCACCGGGTGGTGACTTGAATCATCGCACCCAGTACCTCAGGGTAGTTTGCCACATGGTGGAAGTGAGGCATATTGCTGGCCAACTCCTCCTGAGTTCGGGGGAAGTGGTATATGCTCATTGGCATGTGGTAACATGGCATCCAGGAGCTGGTGTAGTACCCTGGATGCCGATGCCTGTGAGATCCCCAGTATATCTCCAGTTGGCCTTTGAAAGGTACCTGTGGCTGGTATTCGCAAGCTTACACATACCTTTGTGTCCACTGGGATAGGTTCCCCTCTGTTTCTGGTTCTCAGGTGTGGCCGGCACAGCTCTACTATTTGCTGTAAATGTCCCTGTCCACCCTGTAACACTCTACTGTCTCCAGATCATGTAGCCCCTGGTAGGTTACCCTTGGCCTGAACACTCTTCTCCTCCGAGGCCTACGGTGGTTGTCGGCATCATCCTCCACAACACCGCCAGTCTGTAACACATGCTGATGATTCACTGCTATGGCAGCTCCCAACATGTACATTTTAAAAGTTCCCCGTCTGTTTACACCTATGGTGCAGTGTTTGGGAATACACAGATGTGTGTTGGGTGCTTTCACACTTTATACTGTTTTGCTATGAACACTGATGTCATAGGTGTGTATGTTTTGCTATGAACACTGATGTCATAGGGTGTGTATGTACGATCGTAGCTACAGGGTATCTTCTGTGTTTGATTAACGGAACCACTATTGTGCCTCCTTTGGTGTTGCATTACATTTGGCTGCCGTGAATTACCTCCTGCCCTTCCATTTACATTTGTG
>NC_056733.1:851874256-851889256 GCF_019279795.1 Protopterus annectens | reverse complement strand
CATCAATGGCTTTGGTGACTGTTTCAAAAGTCAACCAAGTTTAGAAGGCATGATCTGCCTTTGACAAAGCCAAACTGGGATGGATCCAAAGTCTGCAAATTCCCTATGTCTTTATTTATGAGGTCCATTATGATCCTCTCCATGGCTTTGCAGATAAGGCTTGTCAAGCTAATGGGCTGGTAATTTCCAGGGTCGGTGGAGGCACCGCCTTTGTGAAGTGGGACCACAGTTGCAGTGCGCCACTCCCTGGGTACGTATCCAGAGGTAAGACTATGATTAAAGAGCTGTCCTAGCTGTGGGTTTAATTCCTCGTTGAGTTCGTGGAGCACACAGCCGGGGACACCATCAGGTCCCATGGATGCTGTGTTTTTTGCTTTGGAGAGAGCAGTTCTCACTTGGGCGTTGGAGATGTTTGGGGGGCTGCATATCTGCTGTATGCTGTGCTGCTGCATAAAGCCTTCTAGGGCACAGTCTGATAAGTGTTTTCTTCCCTTGTGTTTGCAGATAATGCTAAAATTAAAAGGGAGCTCCTGGACTGTAATTCATGGCTGCAAGTCTACAAATCCTTGGTTAACGTATTGGCTGTACTTAGACTTTTACATCTTGAATGAGAAATTGGAATACAGATAAGTGTTATCGCATAGGATTTAACAGTGGAAGTTAAGTACAAATTGAGTTGCAGTTCATTATTCATGTAAAACATTTCTCTTGTGTAAGGTGTTATGAATTTTTGAAGTCAATGTTCGTGATTTTGAGTGGTCAGCCTTTGACCTTTCAAGCCTGCCCCCCCCCATCCTCCTTGCTTTTATTCCATCAATCTGTCCTGTCGCCCCTTGAATTAGTGATCTACCTATTTCTCCTCCTCCTGGGGCCATTGTGAATCTTAAAGGCATTTGGTAGGGGGAGGGGCGGTGTTTCTTCTGCTAATTGGAGTTATGACCTACCATGGCTCCCCACCCCTACATTTTGTAGAAAACTTCCATGGGCTACTTCTTTTTGTGGACCATAACTCCCTTCAGGCTGCTCCCCTTTATAGCTATGCCTCCCCTCAGGGAGTGAATTTGCACCCATCTCTCCCTGCCATTCCCTCAAGACACCCGAGCTGCTAACCAAACCCATGTTGCCTTGGCCATAGAGTTTATCCCTCTACATTATGGTGCTGCTATCGTAATCCTGACAGTCTTATGGCTATTATTCCACAACCAGTCTTCCCATTTCTGCACATAGGGTTGGGGTGTTACTTCAACTGTGACAATTATCTAGAGCCAAGGTTCACACTGCCAGGAGGCTAGCCCTGCTGCCGCTGTTTTTCCACACCACACACTCATAGCTCTGGCCAATTTGGAGTGTTCAATCCACCTACTGCATGGATTTGGAATATGAGAGTAAGTGGGAGCACCCAGAGTAAATCCACATGAACACGATGAGGAGATGCAGACTCTGCACAAAAGGTGTCCCAGCTGAGAATCAAAAGGAGAACCCCTTGCCTGTGGGGCAACAGTGTTATGTACTCTGTACTATTCATTGATTTTAAGCACCATTTTAGATGTTGACTCATTTTTTAAAAAAAGTTTTGTTTTTTTTTTTTTTTTGCGAATGATTTGTTAGTACTACTGTTTACATGTCCAGCTTTAATGTTTGAATTCAGAAAGGACCCATTTGTGCTGAGCTGCTGCCCAAGCCAAAGGCAGAAACCCAGTTGGCCAATATGTACTATTGCTCACTATTGTAATAATCTACTAATCCACCTTTTTGTGTTGTGCAACAACTTCAATGCAATGGCCCAGATTGTGATTATTTTTAACATTGTTTGACCGGGAAAGTTCGAGTAGGACAGAGCCTATTTTCAGAGGAGGTCTGGGGAGAAATATTACAGACGCATGTCCTTAGAATGTGGGGGGAAACGAGTGCCTGGAGGAAGCCCACGTGAACGCAGGGAGGACATGCAGACTCTGCACAGAAGGCACTCCAGCTGAGAACCTCTTGCTGTGAGGTGACAGTGTTAACCTCTGCATCACTGTGCTGCCCTGTGTCTTGAAGTAGATTAGGTATAGATGTCAAACACGACAAAGAAATGTTACACTTTTTTTTTTTTTTTTTTTTTGTAGAAGGTAGAATTAACACATCGGAGTAGTAGCACTGTGATCCTAGCATTTTATAAATTTAGTTTTTATTCTTCACAGATTGTTCACCAATGTTTTACAAGCTTATGACCATAAAATTGGGCCAGTTATCCCACAAGAAGGCACAGAGTTCAGAAAATGCTTATTGCTGGCCTTAAGTCTTTCCTTGTTTCAAAAGATTGATAACTTCATTAAAGAATAGCCCTTAAGGAATAGGCATGTTTTGAATGACAGGTGTGGTGTTGCTAAAAAGCAGCCCTCCTTGAAGATCCGAGTGCAGAACGGTTACTGTGTTTTTGGTTTAATCAATAGCTGTGTTGCTTTTTGTAGAGTTACTGCAGTGGTGTCTCCTTCAAGCAGGTTTCATGGTTAAAAATAGAAGGCTTCATAGTTTAGACGGTAAAATGTCTTGGCAGGTGTTGAAATCGTTAAAGGAGCCATATTCTAAATGTGCCTTAAGACCTTTCTGGATCTGTAAGTTGTGTATCTGCCATTTGAGGATTGCACTTGCAGACTTGGTACTTGGATGTGGGGGGGGGGGGTCTTCGTCTGGTATCATAACATACATATCTTTAGAACTTTCCTCTATGGAAATGAAGAGGTCTTTTACTTCTATAGTTCTTCAGAGCTGTGTTGCCTTTTGGAAGTAGGGGTCTTTCAGTATGTTAGTAGTACTGTAGTGGAACAGCAAACAGCATGTTTTGTTCCGATATATGCTCTGACTTTGCATTACAGCTGATCTGTGCAGAAGTTGTTGGTGGGTCCCTTTGTTTGCCACTGTCTGCTTTAGAGAAAGATCTGTTATTTGATTGTCTGTTCAGTGCACATTTGTATGTTTGAGATGTGAGCACTACTAACGAATTGGCTTTGGTCATGTTGCTACAGCCTATTTAATTGTCATCACCTGGGATTGGATACTGTTGCAATCCCCTTTCTGAAGTGTGCTGTGAGTTTATTCACAGAGTGAAAGAAGGGTTGCATATAATTTGCCCATCCAATACGTACGCTTCAAATAAAGCCGATTCCTTTCAGCAGAAAGGCCAAAGCCTATCTTGGCACACTGCAGTAGAGGGTATTTGATAAGTGTTTGCTTAATTTGAAGCCACTCTCTGTGACCTCTTATGTGATGGGGTTCGTTCCTTGCTCACAGTTGTGGAAATAACCTGACTGTGACTCACTGTTTCTACCTAGGATTCATCAGTTCCACAGTCCCTTCCCTATGTTTATTAGGTGAGGCTGGGTGGGGGGTGGGGCAGCTTAGCACCCATTCTGTATATTCAAGGCCTTCTGTTAACTTTCAGTCGTTTCTGTAACAACGTATTGCCTGGTTTGGCCTTGAGGTTGGGTGAGGCTCATTGTCTATACTGTTTTGGGCTGCAGTGTCCTGCTGGTGCCCCCCCCCCCCCCCCCCGCAGCACCTAAAGAAGATCATCATACTGTTGGCTCCTGTTTTAAATTTTATTTTTACATAAACCTTGGATATTGTTGATGCAGGCATACACACCAGAGGGCAAAGAGAGGCTGCAGTTTTAAAAATCTGTTTTTGAAAGTTTTGCAGTGGGGTTTTGTTGATACATTCTGACTGTGTCCAGTATTTGTCTGAGATATGGTGAGACAAATCTATAGAGTAATGCCCATTTATGGTTCCATTTAGAATCTAGTAGGCACCCCTAGGAGATCTGTAGGATTAAAGTGCCACTGTGAGTTACTTCACTAAGCAACAGATTGATTACATTTACATGTGGTAAAGTCTCAGATCTGCTGTTAGGAATGCTTTTGATTGGTCTGTGCTTCTACTTGGAGATTTGTCATAATACAAAACTGACAAGTTGAGATGTTTTAAATTCCCATACTGCCTCATTGTGGATAACCCCTCAAGAAATGCATGTCTGTTAGGCATTCCTGTTAAGTGCCTGCCCCAAACTTCTTCGCTGAAGAATTCTGGGGAAAGCCAGAAGTAAGGGGGGGTGGGTAAAGGCCTAAAATCTGATAAAATATGGGTCTAATTCAGGCTTTGCATCTACATGGGTTGTTTTCTGAACAGTGGGTCTATATTATAATCTCGACTGTTTTTAAAAGTTCGAATGCATAAAGATCGAATTTTATGCATCAAATTCTTAAACTATCGAAATTAAATAAAAATATCCCTACAAGAAAAAAAAATTACAAGTGTAGGCAGGGGGGCAAGCCCCCCTGCTACTTAAATATACCAACTCCGAGAACGCACTATATTGAAATAAACTGAAATCTCCCCCCTACAGAGATTTTCCATTTAAAACATTCGATGTAGTCACTTTTGTCAATTCTGTCGACAATATCGTATTCGATATTGTCAGATTTCGCGATTTATAATATAGACCCCTGAACAGTATGTGGTATGAATTTCTGTTTGGCATTATTTCCCGACTAGCGATTTTTTCCTGAAAAATAAAACAAAATTTGAGGGACATAGCAAACTGAGAAACATTTTGCAAAGCAGTGGATTGTTAGGAAGTATGGCTTTTAAAAACAACTTTAAGTTGTCTGATCACTTTGAAAATTTGTGCTGTAGGGAAGGATGCTTTGCTCCAGTTCTAAATATTGTATACATTTATATCCATAGCTGATATAAGTTTACTACTTTCATCTTTTTGGCGGTTTAGTTACAGTTCTATTTTTTTTCATGTTCTTCAAGTATATCTGGTTAATTGGTGTCTTATAGTTCATGCTTGTAGACTTTATGTATTTTGGCAAAAAGTTTAATAAAGTTACTTAAATATATTTGCACTATGGGCATTTTAAATCTTGGTGATCCTAATTTTAAATTGACTGTTAAGAATTCTGCTGAGCAGAAAATGTTTCTGCCAACTTTCAGAATCTGGTGTTCTAATCCGTTTTTAATGGTGCACTGACCTTTTATTCATTTCTCCCTATCCTTGTTTGTGGTTGCAGTTATTTTGACAGCTTAGTTATTCTTGCCAGGCCCCTGATTTTCACCTTGGTCTGTTTTGACTTCAGGACCGTGAAGATGGCAGGCCGCCGTGTTGCTGTTAAAGCCATTGATTGGATGGCATTTGCAGAGAGGGTGCCACCAAACCAGAAAGCCATGTTCAACAGTCTCAAGACACGCAGTGATGCCATTGCAGCAAAGTAAGTACTCTCATTTGTTAAAACTGTTCAGTGTCAAAATTCAGGTTTGGAGTGGTGGTGGTGTCTTAGTCTGAAATGTTTGAGGTGCATATATTAGTTCCCTTTCGCCACACACATGCATTTAGTCCTGCATTTTTAGTCTTGCCATTGTAAATCAGTGTGTTTTTTACTGACATCCACATGTTATTTGGACTGCCATGCCTGCATTTGGACTAGTGTAGAGCTGTTCTTGTGGCATATGAGTATTGTATGATGTGCATCTCATGTGCAGTGAATCTATCGCTGGCATGAACCTCAAATCGTAGTTCTCTGCTTCTTGTAGAGCAGATACAGCCATTGGATTCAGGAACTGTGATCCCAGCCATCTATACCTGCATTCTCTGTAGGATTGGTAACGAGCCCTGTTCACTGTGTACACCCCCCCCCCCACTTCTGTCTCTATTAAATGTGGTTCACCGTGTTGCTTTCTTAAAGATAGTGGTGGTCCTGTAGACTTGGAGACCTTACCTTTCATTTCCCAGAAGATGCAAAAGTATAACCAGAAGTTTGGTGTCTCTGCTCTTGCTTGAACAATTTCTAGATGGTTAGGATGAGTGCTTTGACCTTGAAAGCTACACAGCTCTCTCAACACGTGTGTGTATAAACTGCTGAGTCATTTTAATGTGAGTAAGTAGTTTGTTAATTCTAAGTTTTCTTCTCCCTCGTAGGTTGGCATCCCTTCCTGAGAAACCAGCAGCAATTGATTGGACGTACTACAGGACAGCTGTAGCTAAACCTGGCTTGGTGGAAGAATTTGAGAAAAAGGTAAAGCAATTTTTGTTAGAGCATTTCAGTCTGTGTATGTGTATTGCCTTTAAGCAGGTGTTAACTTGTAGTCTTCCTCTGATCTACTATTTTCTATCTCATTTCCTGTATTCCTGTGCAAGCAGATGTCTGATGTTAGAGTACCCAGATTTAACTGATTCTGTTTTTCATACAGAGCTCTTAAATGAAGCTGCTTGCGGGTAATATACCAGCATCTCTTAAATTTTGAGGTGTGGCGGTAGACTACAACACAACAACACTGAGCAGTAGACAGGCTCAGTGTTGCTGTGTTGTAATCTTCTAGTGCTTGAGTTGTTCAAAGCAACGTAGTTGCAGCTGTTAATGATCAGAAAGAAGTAGAACTGAAAGTTTTGTTCACTTAACATCTTGGTCTTGCCAAAGGCAAATAGGTTATTGTGATAAGGGCAAAAGTCTGAGTCAAAGTTACAAAAATGAAAAGAGTTGAGTTAATGAAACTGAAGGAAGTGGCCTATGAGTAATCCCAAATATAGCCAGAAACTAAGGAGACTGGTCAGAAGTGGCCATCTCTACAGAAGTGTATTGTAGCAATTGATTTTGCTGTTTGAATTGAGATCTCGTCCAGAAGTCCCCCACACACACTTTTGTGGAGTCCATTTTGCATAGTTTTTTTCATGACCTGAAAAGTTGTGCCATTTCTTCTTCGAGTAGTGAAATTGAAGGCTGTCACTATTTTGCTAACAAAATTTGAGACGGCTTTCAAGTACAGATGAGACCATGCTATACACGTTTTCCGGGCTGAAAAGTAGTTGTGGTGGAGTGGTGCATTTGTTGGTAGTTAATGAACATTGATTCACACTCCAGAAATATGATTTCAGTTTTTATCTCGAGATACTTTTCAAAAAGTCATTAAAGGTACTTTGAAAAGAGGCATTTAAAAAAAAAAGTGATGTACTGTATGGTCCACAAAAGAAAGCACTTTGTAGTTCATTGAGGACATGAACAACATTGGCTTTTATGGTTCAGAGTTAAGCACTTGACTTGCTGGCTTTGAAAAGCTGGATTGTTATTTTGTGTTGCATTTTTTTCTGTTGTCAGTTTTTGGGTACTGCAAGTATCACAGGTGGTAATTTATTATACTGGCGTTTTTGTAGTTTGTGGGTACCGTTTAACATTAAACGGTAAGTTACTGGATTTTTGTGCTGGTGCCACTTGTGTTATGCAGCTAGAAATTTTCAGATAGAAAAAGGGTTAGCTGTGGTTTTACATGCCAAGCAATGGTCCTTGTAAGAAATCTGTAGGATAAAGGTGACTTTCTGTAGGCTTATTTTAAGAGCATTTTACTTTTCCTAACATGCCTGCCTGATGTCAGTAGGAAGAGAGTTGAAGTTGTGTATGACGTACTGTATTTTCTTCTGGGGGCAGTGTTGGAGTTTATGCCATTGAGATCTTGGGTTTGATGTGGCCAGTGATACAAATAGCAATAATACAAGCTCATTTGTATATTCCGGTGTTTTAGGAAAGAAACTAGTACAGTGGTTTTGCTTGCTCCATCTTGGTGCCGTTACACTTGCGTACACACTCCTCACTACAGGGGAAGGGCTTCATAAGGTAACAGTCTCCATTAAAGTGACTGTGCTGCTAAGACAGGACCATAGACAGGGTCAGGCCTGTATAGGCAAATGTTAGGAGACAAAAAACATCCCCAAAAGGCAACAAAGTGGACAAGAAGAATCTAACTTGGGGGGGGGGGTGGATGAGCAAACCTCCTAGTCAAAAAAATTCCATTAAGAGCTCCAAATCTTTTTCAGGCTGTCAGCTGTCTTATTTTTAAGTTGCAGAGTGTATTTTATAACTTGCTTATCTGTGATGTATGCAGTGGTACAATGACTTGTGTACCTACTGTGTAACCAGGTTCCTCTGAGTGTAAGATATGCTGTTAAGTTTTTCTAACTGTTGCAGCACAAAAGTGTTTACTTCGTTGCCTGTTGATAGTGTATTCACCAGGGAGTCTGTGTTTAATGCCTCAACAACTGATGAAATGTTTACTTGTCTCCTGTAGTGATACAGATATGTGGTGCCGAGTATTTATGCTGTTTTGACTTCTCACCTCTGTATTGAAAACTTAACTGCACGTGGGTTGCCAACACATTTCCCATTTTAAGGCTATTGTAGTGCTTTCCTAGCAGTTCATAGTCCTATAACTACACTGTCATGAGCTAGGGTTGGATCTTCTGGAAATATGTTTTTAATTGCTGGTAGGAAATTTGGTAGACTAGTGGGCACAGTGGTAACAGTAGGCACTGCTGACAGAAGAATATATCTTCTGATTTGATTTAATTTTATTGCAGTCAACATGGGGGTGGTTTGTTCTGTAGTAGCCACTTAAAACACTGCCACAGTAATTTTATTTCACTACTTTTTGGCAGTCGTACACAACAGATGATGGTAAAGAAATTACTTGGCATTCAGCTTTACTGTGATGGTGTTTTCAGTCACACATCGCAGATTATAGTCAGAAGTGACTCTGAGGAGCCAGTCTGGAAGAAAGCAAAGGCTAGGATGGTCCTAATAAATGATCATTGCTACAGTGTGGTTGAGGTTGGGAACAGATCCTGGAGAATTTAATCTACAAACTGAAATGTATTACTGTGATTTTTTTTATTTATTTTTCCCCTTTTTCTGGCAGAAAATAGGTAGATCTGTGAGCTGTACTGACAACACACATTGCTTACAACACTGTACTTGCATTTATGGTATAATAGGAACATACAAGGCAATTTACCGAGAAGCCATATGCACCTTGCCAGTAATAGCCATCTGGCTCTACCATCTGTTAAGTCCAGGAGTAAATGCAAAGATATCAGTCTGGTTGCCCAAGTTGTTTGAAAGGCAGCAGGGAATCTCGGTGCATGACCTGTAAGGAAGAGCCTATTGAAGAGCAGAGGTGGGTGCCGAGTAATTATCTCCCTCGTGTAATTTTATTTTCTGGTGTAAGTTGAGAGCTCTTGTTGTAGTGTTGGTTGCAATAGTTGACTTGCTAAAAAAAAAAAAAAAAAAAAGGAGGTAAAAGATAATGGGATCCTTGCAGGCTTGGTAAAGTGTACATATACCCCCCCCCCCCCCAAGCACTCGTATGACACGCACAGTGTAGTGACAGTGTTTCCAGTCTGTCCTGCTCATTAAAATTTTTGAGGTAGGATTTTTATTAACCTGTGCATTTTTCAAGTTGGTAAGCCTCATATGCAAGGATGCGGTTTCCTAAAAGCAGGTGCTGAGTCTTGTTCATTTTGTAAGGTGTAAGTCATCTTGTATTGACTTGACAACTACACCTATTGGTTAACCAAAGATAATTTTTTATCAGTTTGAGGTCAGAGAAATAAATGTCTAACATGATGGAACCCAACAGATACCTGGGTGGTACCACTTCACTTTCTCTCAGACTGAGAAGGTACTGTCGATTCTAATGTGCTTTCTGTCTTTGAGCCAGTTTTGTTGTCCATCTTTCCACATGAGGATCAGTGTTTTTAATAAAACTTACTTGATTGTCATGTGGCATTGTGGCCAAATCAAGATGGGCAGCATGGGGAGTGTGCCCACTGCCCATGTCATGACCTCTTCAAAGAAATTCATAAGACTTGGCAAGCATGACCTACCCATTACAAAACTGAATTGTGTGCCATGCCTAGTCAGAATTTTGATGCGATTTGAGGTTGGTAATCATACCCTAAGGCTAATGGGTCTGTAATTTTCAGGTTTGTGGTAGGTCCTCTGTTGTGGAGAGGCTTCACTACTGTGGCACATCAGAATTCGAGGACATAGACTTTACAGTTTTAGGAGATACCGGAATGCATGTTTGAGCTGCCTAATAAACAGTATTGTCGGGATCTATTTTTTTTTTTTTTTTTGGCCTTTTGAGAGTACCTTTTGGAAGGACATGATCCTTTGATGGAGGTATGATCAGGGATGACCAGAGTTTGGATAATAGTGTCAGGAGAGAAGTTTGCTCCAAATCTTGCTCCTATATTAGCAGTGTCCTTCTGGTTTTGAGTAGGAAGCATCATTAAGGAAAAGTTCAGAGTAGTGTTGTGAATTAACTTTTTAACACAGGTAGACTTCTTTGCCTGGGTTACTAACTTGAGTTAATGACATGCTTTGCTGGTATTTTATTGTTGCCTCCAGTGTTTTTAGTGAGGTTTTGTATTATCTTCATGCAGAGGTGTTTTGACCCCATGTGGTTATAAAACAGTTTTTCCTTCTGCTATAGTTTTGTATTGACTGACACTTTACCACATTTATTTATATTTGGTTCTAGTTGGGACTTCCAGATTAATACATTTTTGTCTAAATGGGCACAGACATCCTTTGTGTAAGTGGATGCATATCCTTAACTGTGAAGTTTGTGGATTAATTTAGAGATTTTGTCATTTAATTGTAAATGGTTTGCCTTTTTGAAGCCTCTGAAGAAAGTTGTGGAAATAAAGGTAATCAGTAGGTATTCTGACTTAATGAGGGACCTGACGAATGAGAGGGGACAGAGGGTGGAGCTAAATTTCTGAGAACCAGGTTGAGTGTGTTCCTACCTCTGGTGGAATTGAGGACAAGTTGATCTAGGGAGTTCTTGTAAACCTGATCAAGGAAACATTGGGCATGCCCTACATTGGTAGTATAGGCACCACAGTCTGTGGCAGGATGGGTAAACATAACCTAGGTCTAGAGTGGGTGCTGTCTTTATATTTGAACCATGTGTTGTTAATAATTTAGTTGGTAATAGTTTTTGCACACTGACTAAATTATTTGTTTTAATGATGTAAACCATCCTTTGCAAAAGCACGTTGGATTGTCTATCCTCTCACCCCAGAGAGAAATAAACTGGACCCCCCCCCCCCCCGGAGTGACACCAGCTACGTAACCTGTTGTCAAACTAAATTTATCTTTTCTTGGATCTATGCATTATTCTTGGTGAAGGAGTGGTAACACTCATAACCAGTCTTATATGTGACTGAAACTTGTATGGCAAGCTCCACGGTGTCGTCCTGCATGTCCTTGAATTTGTGCCATATTGTTTACTTCCATGTAGACTGCTGTCCTGTTGTCATTGTGGAGAGGCCCTTGATGTGTCTTTAAGCAGGCTAACAAGAGGCAGCTAACTGTAACGCTGTTGTCCATTCTTGTGAGAATGACACACTCACTCTCACTCTGTCTCCCTCCGAGTGAAGTAGGTATGTACATATTTTAGGGGATTAACTAATCCCTAGTCTTAGCTTTATAAAGGGTTTGGGCAATGATTCTAACCAACTCAGTATGTGACAGTTTTGTGTTTTTCTGTATTACGATGTTGCTTTTGTATGGGTGGGGGTGGTACAGTCCAATACTTGTTGCATGCCTCTGTTTGGGAAAGGAGTGCCTCCATGTTTGCTAGGTATTTATTTTCTCAGCTGGAATAAATTAGACTAGCTTGAGCATGAGGCAGTTCTTAACTGTGTTTAAGGCTTGCAGTAGGAGGAGTGTTTGCCACTGCATGAAAAGGATAGTTTTTTTTTTATATAGGTACTTTTCAGCACAATATGTGATGAATATCTCCTAGTTAAACGTAAAAGAAAACTAACCCTAAACTGCAACAAATTGCCCAAAGAAATTTGTCTAAGCTTTACAGGTGGGTATTGAATGTTTGACCATCCCCCCACCGAAAATCTAGCTGTTTGCCACCCCTCTCAAGGGATCAGGGTGTCTATCATAGTCAAAGGCAAATGTATTAAAGCTTATTGTAGGATAATAGATGTATCTTGGAATCCTACTAGATCCCTGCACATTGTTCACATTGCACATAGACTTGATTGTCAACAAAAGTCTCAATTTTAACTTGCAGAATTTCCCAACCTTCTCTCACCAATTTCATGATGTTCCATTGCCAGAAATGTTCTAATTCCAAAAATCAGATATGCCCTCTACTTTTAGTACTCAAAGTTGAAATGAGTAGAAATTGCAAGTATTAAAGAACGTGACATGCTATGGACATACACCACCACTGATGTGATGAAGATATTTGAATAGCTTCCCATACCTAGGAGAGCTAAAATATTGCTTAGCACCATTTTTTATAAATCAATACTTGGTTAGTGTATGTCCTGATAGGTATCAGGAAAGGTAGCATTGCTTTGAGTAAACGTTGATTTGGTGCATTATAGATGAGAGCCTTTGCCAAACTTGGCCCTCCAACTTGGAACCATTTTCCTGCATTTTTTGCTGAAGTTAAAACTGAAACAGAACATCATATAAATGAAACCGTCTGTACTTTAACGATAATGGCCAATTTCAATTTAAAAAAAAAAAAAGTGAATTACTTTAGACTAGAGACCAATTTTTCAGATAATTCATTGTGCATTTGAATAGGATATAATTTAAAGTTAGTAATGTAAGAAGGTTATGTTTTACTGGCAGATTGTATGTGGTGGTTTGCATAGAGCTTGGGTCATATCTGTAAAGGGTCACTTGGTCAGCCGACTTGCTTGTTTTAACAAATTGCTGTAAATAAAACGTGATAGACCAAAGTGTTGCATAATGTTTGAAGGTGGGATATTCAAGGTGAGAATGTAAGCCCCTTTATGGTTAGTACCATGGATCACTTGCAGTTCAGGAGATGGCTCTAATGTGCTCATATGTTTCTTGAGGTTGAGGTTTGCTTTCACTGTATCATTGCAACATTTCTTGTGACTGTATAGAGATCTTAAGCAGTGTGTATAAAATACATTTTGGATTTGGAAAGTCTTCGTTGTGATCTGTAAATCGTGTATCTAGTAGTAAACAAAAGGCAATAAATAGAATTTGAGGAAAGTCATTGCTTTAGTGCCAATGGCACTGATCTCTAAAAACACTTGTGGTGCAGTATTACTGTTTGTTTGTGTGGATTTTCTTGAAGCATCCTGGATGGTACCACTCTAAATTCTTTATTTCTAAAGAATTTAAAAATGCCAAATATAGGTCCGCATTTGGCCATTAGAAAGAAGTAGCCTGTCGTTAAGAAGTTCTCGGCGGGATCTCCTCTAGAGAGCTTTAATACTTACATTGTGTGCAAGAGGAATTGTGGGATACATTGACCTAGAACAGGGCAACAGAAGTATTGAGGAGGAGGGGATGGAGGAAGGTTGAGGGCTGGGTGTGAAAACTATTGTCTTTTTGGGTATCTTTAAAAGACACTATTGGAACACTAATAATCCTGTACCTGGTAATAATTTATTTTAAAAAAGTGTGGAACTGGTGTATATATGTACTGCCAATGAAGTTCTACCAAGTTCCATACTTCTCGATCAGACTTCAGCAGCATTTTCTAGAAACTAACTCTGCCTCTTGAACTTTGCTATTACCTAGCCTCTCACCAGGAGCAACCTGGTATTACCTAGCCTCTCACCAGGAGCAACCTGGTATAAATCACTCTCGCATATTACAGTTCTCAGCTGGTTAGTTTTTCTCCTCCTCCTCTTGAAACCCATCGTAACCTGACTTTACCATACTTGGCTTCCTGAAATCCCCTATTTACAGTCTACTTGCTGTAGCTAAATTACTTTAAAATAGAATATAGGTGAAGTTATGGCTATTAGCCCCAAAGTAGGTGTTTATTACTGTATGTTTGTATTCTTTACTTGCTTGTACAATGTTCGCATAGTCTTAACTTGTTACATTATGTGTATTGCATTGTCGGTCAAGATGGTTTAAACCTAAGCTTTCATTTTGTCACTTGATATTTTTCTCCAGGGCAGAGTTTGAAATTATTCCTGATTGATCACTGTTCTACCTCCAGTAAAAATAGGAAAACAAATGAATGAATTAAAATGCAATTAAAAAAAATAAAATAATCAGCGAACTTGTTTGTGCTTTTTTTTTTTCCTCTTTGCTTTCTTCAGTATTTAGTGCATCCTCTTCTTAGATGTCGTGTTATGTGATACGTGGTTATATTCGGATATATATAATTTCCCAGAAGAATAAACTTCAGCTGTAATATATCTGGATTAATGTACTTTGTTAAATGTTTGCTTGTTTCCTTTTAGTTCAGTGCACTGAAAGTTCCAGAGCCTGTGGACACTCAGTCAGCCAAGATTGACGCCCAAGAACAGGAAGCTGTAAGTAGATTTCTTTATACATTGAGTCTTCTGGCTTCTCTTGCTGAAATTGTTAGATGATGTGTTAGAAGCATCAGCATGAGTAAGTGCTTAGATGTTGCGGTATAGCGGGGGAACAGTTACAGCATGGTTGAAGTTGTGGGTTAGATTACAAACGTATTGTCTACCAAACTCGAACAAATTTTTTTCGTTTTTACAGAGATAGTCTTTCAAACAAGAGTGTCAGCTTGGCAATAGGAGCCAGTGTACAGCTTTGTTTGGTGTATGTAAAACTCCCTGCAATGACATTTTTTTAAGTTAAGTAGTGAAGCCTGCTTGCAGGGCAGGTCTGTTACTTGTAACTTAATGGAGTTCCCTTAAGAGGTTGTCCTTGTAAAGGAGGTGCCTGACTGTTTTATAGAAGACCTCTCCAGACAGCTTACTCTAAACTTCTGTACCAGTTTGGTTAATTTATTAAGAGTCTGCATTTGGTTCAGATGAATTTGTAATGCATTTTTCTTCCCTTACTGGACTCTACTGCTGCTAGCGAGACAAGTTTTGTTTTAAAATCAGCTGATTTTTCTCTGTTTGGGGAGGGTCTGCTTTTATTTTTCCTATTGCAGAAGTACCGCACTCCACCCTTTTCATTTTCCTTTGAGCGAAACTTTATTTTGCGTAGCTATGCTGGGTGTGTGACTAAAAGGTGGTGTTGAAGGCTTAAGAATTAAGATCTTTTTGATTTTTAACAAAACATTAAGCATGTAATATTTCTGTGTGTGTATATGTATGTGTGTGTGTATATGTGTGTGTGTAATAAATGTATATATATATATATATATATATGTGTGTGTATATGTATGTATTGTTAT
>NC_056733.1:851688673-851844326 GCF_019279795.1 Protopterus annectens | reverse complement strand
TTTGGATATATACACACAGGGGTGTGTGTGTGTGTGTGTGTGTGTATAGGTATATACACACAGGGGTGTGTGTGTGTGTATAGGTATATACACACAGGGGTGTGTGTGTGTGTATAGGTATATACACACAGGGGTGTGTGTGTGTGTGTGTGTGTAGGTATATACACACAGGGGTGTGTGTGTGTGTGTGTGTGTAGGTATATACACACAGGGGTGTGTGTGTGTGTGTGTAGGTATATACACACAGGGGTGTGTGTGTGTGTGTGTAGGTATATACACACAGGGGTGTGTGTGTGTGTGTGTGTAGGTATATACACACAGGGGTGTGTGTGTGTGTGTGTGTGTGTAGGTATATACACACAGGTGTGTGTGTGTGTGTGTGTGTGTGTGTGTGTAGGTATATACACACAGGTGTGTGTGTGTGTGTGTGTGTGTGTGTAGGTATATACACACAGGTGTGTCTGTGTGTGTGTAGGTATATACACACAGGTGTGTCTGTGTGTGTGTAGGTATATATATATAGGTATATACATATATATATTTATATGTATGTATATAATATGTATGTATCTGTGTGTATATAATATGTATGTATATGTGTGTATGTATGTGTGTGTGTGTGTGTATATATATATATATATATATATATATATATATATATATATATATATATATATATGTAATATCCCAAGTTTTGCATACGTAACTATTTTACACGGAATTGTAAAATGACTGGTGTCTTGTCGTATCCACTATTGAAAACTGTCTTGCAAAACATAATTGTGCCTTGGGTATACTTTGACTTCTTGTCTTTTATTTCCTACACATTCCTTAATCCCAACCTTTCATCATGATTATGTGTTATGTTGTACATACTGTTAACGTAAGGTATTACTTTTGCTTTGCATAGTTATCTCCTCCCTATCTTTGATTCTTAAATTCCCATCAGTTCGCGAATATGTGGAATGTGAGTTTTCCATTTTCTGGTTATCGTATTAGTAGGCGCTGAATATCCCACACCGGTTCAGTAAAATTGTCGCCTGTGCATTATCCAGTCAGATTCCCGACTTTACCTAATCAGTATTATAGCTTGCCAAGGAAGGCTCACTAGTTAAGAGCAGGCCCAAAAATGTGTTCCCAACTCCCACTTCATCCAGTTTGACAATTCCTTCATTGTCCATCAAGCTGTAGAAACATTTTACTTGGCTTCCCAGGGTCTGCGGAAGTACTTTTGCATGCAATTCCATGCAAAAATTCTAAATTTTCTAGACTTGATGGCCATTTAGTAGATTGGTGAAGCCGAACGCAGTGGAGAAATGTCAGTGTAGCTGTACCTAATTTGATCCTGACAGCTTTTGTGATAGTTTAATGGCAGGATATATATTTATTTTTTTAATGGCAGGATAGGCTTTATAAATGACTAATAATCTTATTTCTGGCCCAGATCCTGTAGTCTCCATCTGTATGTTTAGAAGATCTGGCCTGGATAATTTTTTTATTTCTTAAGAATTGTTCTCTTTCCTGAAGTACATCATATGTCAATCTGTATTTTATATAAATATCCACAGGAGCTATCTGAAACATATATTTTGGACACCAGTGTTTTTTTCCTCCTGTTTGAAACTCTTCTCAAATCTGTTCACTCTCTGACCTATGCCAGTGTGTTGGTACTTATTTTGTTTAGTCCTGCCACTTGCCAACAAATTTAGAAAACAAGACAACAGCTTTTAGGTTGGCAAAGATCACATAC
Source organism: Protopterus annectens (assembly GCF_019279795.1). NCBI lineage: Eukaryota > Metazoa > Chordata > Ceratodontiformes > Protopteridae > Protopterus > Protopterus annectens. Next base: position 851,842,576 of record NC_056733.1, on the reverse strand, counting down.
TACCAAGGTAATGCTCAAGATCCTGCAAACTAGACTCCTGGACGTTCTTGGCCTATATTGCTAATGTGCAAGCTGCTTTTAGAAGTAGCAGAGGAGCAAGAGATTAAAATGCTAACGCCTAGTAGGTGATTGAGAAAACAAGGAAGTTCCAGAAAATTCTGCTCTGACTACTCTGCTTTTGACTTTGTTGGCCAGCCCCCCAAACATCTCCAGCGCCCAAGTGAGAACTGCTCTCTCCAAAGCAAAAAACACAGCATCCATGGGACCTGATGGTGTCCCCGGCTGTGTGCTCCATGAACTCAATGAGGAATTAAACCCACAGCTAGGACAGCTGCTTAATCAAAGTCTTACCTCTGGATACGTACCCAGGGAGTGGCGCACTGCAACTGTGGCACCACTTCACAAAGGCGGTGCCTCCACCGACCCTGGAAATTACCGGCCCATTAGCTTGACAAGCCTTATCTGCAAAGCCATGGAGAGGATCATAATGGACCTAATAAATAAAGACATAGGGAATTTGCAGACTTTGGATCCAACCCAGTTTGGCTTTGTCAAAGGCAGATCATGCCTTTTAAACTTGGTTGACTTTTTCGAAACAGTCACCAAAGCCATTGATGAGGGAAAGGCAGTCCATACAGCCTACCTCGATCTGGCTAAGGCCTTCGATACAATACCCCATTCGGGTATCATTGAAAAACTCATCAGCTTAAATGTCAACCCATACATCACAAGATGGGTTGCAAACTGGCTGAGTGACAGAACCCACAGGGTCAGAGCTGCTGGCGCCATGTCAGACTCAAAGCCTGTCACAAGTGGTGTACCACAGGGCTCAGTCCTGGGCCCACTCTTGTTTGGCATCTACTTTTCCAAGTACAAGCAAACACAGGAGGGTTATGGCTGACAAAGTTTGCAGATGACTGCAAACTGGGCCATAGTAGAAAACACATCTGACACAGATATCCTTCAGAAGGGTCTCACAGAAGCGGATAACTGGTGCCAGAGCCACGGCCTAAAGTTAAATGCCAAAAAAATGCATAGTCATACCCTTCGGGAAAAACAAGGTTACCCCTAGCTACCAAATAGGTGGCAATCCACTGAGCACAGAAGAAGTTATCAGGGACCTGGGGACCCAGGTTGATAGTAGTCTGTCATTCGACACCCATGTAGCTAAAGTAGTTAGGAAGACCTTCTACATTGCCCACCTTATCATGAAGGGATTCTCATCTAGATCAAGGGAGGTCATAGTCTCCCTTTACTCATCACTCATCAGACCAATGATTGAGTACAATGCCCCATTCGAATGTATCTGACCCGACACTTGCAGCAGCTGGAGAGGCCACAAAGTTCCTCACCAAAAGGATAAAGGGTCTCAAAAATCTGTCCTATGCTGCCCGACTGAAAGAACTCCAGCTCTATTCAGTCGCCACCGCTGCTCAGAGGTGACCTTTGCCTAACATACAAGGCCATGTCAAACCCAGATTTGATGAATATGCTTCACCTCAAAAATCTAGATCCATCAGAGCCACAAGGGCGGAGACTTAAACCTTGACACGGCTATTAATAGGACGTGCTGGAGGGATAGATTCATCACCCAAAGACTCCCTATGCTGTGGAACAAAATCCCGGTACATGTGAGGCAGAGCACCTCGCTGGCCTTGTTCAAGAGAAATCTTGACCAATGGATGGGAGATCGCAGATATACCCCAGGGATTACCTCAGTGTCACTGCTCGACAGAGGCACAGCAAAATAATGGGTATAGTTCCCCATACTAAAGGGGTGGCGTAAGCCACAAAACGATGGGCTAGGCTTGTAAATGCCCCCGGGCAGATAGCCTAGTATGAACCTATGAACCTATGAACATGTGGCAAGTTCTACCTGGTCACATTATTTGCCTCCTGAGGAATTTTGTGTGCAGAACAAGAAGCAATCATTAGAACAGAATGCGAAACAACTGACTGGCTTAAGATTGGAAAAAGAATGCAGTAAGACAGTATATTTGATTTTATGTGCTGAATATATCGTGAAATTGTGAAAGAGTAGTCCAATTGCTGTAATCAAAATTACTGGAGATAAATACTAACATCTTTGGGTAGGATAACCACAGTGATAGCTGAATGTGAGGGACAGTTGAAGAGACAGTTGATGAAGGTTAAAGTTGAAAGTGCAAAAGTTGGCTTGTTGCTTAATGTCAATGTGCAAAAGTTGGTTTGTTGCTTAATGTCAAATAATACTAAAATGATCAAGTCTTGAAAGTAGATGGGGAAGAAATGGAGGCAGTGACAGGTATTTTTTTTTTCTTGGGCTCCGATCTCTCTGAATCCATGAAATTAAAAAGGGATTTCCTTTTTGGAAGGAAAGCCAATAAATTTGGATCAAATGCTAAATGGCAAAGACCTCATGTCAACAAAGGTCCATGTACGTGCAAAAAAAAATTGCTTTCAAGTTGTGGTGCTGGAGAAAACCTTTCAATGTTCTATGGTCCGTAAGAAGATCAAATTAGTCGGTGCTTAAGAAAATAAACCCAGGTGTTCCACTGGCAAGCTTTATTAGTAAAACAAAAATCATCCTTTGGGTACATATATTGTAAAAACCAGGTTCACCAGAGAAAATTGATGCTGGGAAAGATCCAGGGCAGAAGAGGGTAAAGACTGTTCGGCTAAGATGGATAGACAACATTACTGAAACAATGAACATGATTCTGCAAGAACTAAAAGTATTGACAGACATGGTTGGCATGCTAAAGTTCAAGTCATGAAGAGTTTGATTCGACTAAATGTCCACCACCATTTAGTCCTATTGGCCAAAGTTCAAAATTTCCAAGGTGTTGTCATTCTCATATTTAGAGACTTGCCATATAATGACTGCAAAGAACAAAGTAAAAATGAAAAGCAGCAAACCAAAGACCAGGAAGGAACCGGACCACCAAACTTATAAGCTTTCATCCGTTTAGTAAAACGCCACGAACTTCATCAGAATAAATGCAGAAACTTGAAACCACCATTTAAATACTTGTCATGTGCAAAAAATCATCCAATGACAAAATGCTTCAAATAAATTTAAATAGCAACTGTGATGTCATGAAAATTTAAAAATACACTACAATTTTTGTTAACATCGCTTATGTATAAAAACGTGAAAATGTATGTATATAGTAGTCAGCAGTAACAAACTACTACACAGTGTTTCATCAAATAAAGCCCATTTTATGAACAGCTTGGCTTAGTACATCAAAGCCTCTAACTGTACACTTTTGTAGTGTATTTTTAAATTTGTATGACATCACAGTTGCTATTTAAATAATTTATTTGAAGCATTTTGTCGGATGATGTTTTGCACGTGACAAATATTTTAAAGGGTGGTTTCAAGTTTTTGAATTTATTCTGATGAAGTTTGTGGCATTTTATTAAATGAACGAAAGCTTTTAAGTTTTGTGGTCCAGTTCATTCCTGGTCTTTGGTTTGCTGCTTTTTCATTTTTACTTTGTTCTCTGGAGTTTAGCATTTTTTGCCTGAATTTGGAAGCATTTGGGCAGCAGTATGGCAGAAAGCGAGCTTACACAGGATTGTTATTGAACTTCACCACCCATTCAGTGTTGGACAAATAACGAATCTTTTATGGACAACATTATTGCTGCTATCCGTGAAGGCTTTTCTCTTTGTCAAGGTAACCAAGGAGGAGGAGTTCAGCTCCATAGCAGTATTGCTAGTAGTGTACTGACATCAGTACAACAGTCCCTCAGTCATTTGGCTGGGGGAAACAAAGATGGAGGTGTTTCTTCATTCAGTGGATCCAGTGATGGTGTTTCTCGTCCTAATGGTGCTGGTGGGACTTCAGCTAGCACAATTTCACATAAAGATGTGGTTTCTCATGTTTTTAGTGAGTTTGAAAACCCCTTCAAATTGGACAGTCATGAAATACAAGTAAGTGCCATTATTGAATGTAGCTGCTCAAATGTTTGACATTTGCAAAAACTTTCCTTAAAAATTATTTCTTTGCAGTTAGAAGTGCCTTATTTAGAAGAATGTGTAAGACTCTGCTGTATACCTCGTGGCTTAAGATTATTTAAATTTCCAAGATTATTTAAATTTCCTAACTGTTCAACAAGGGGACACATTGTACCAGCAATTGACTGAACTTTAATGGTACTGGTGTCGCCCTGATGAAAATGCTGGTCGCCCATTATAAATGTAGTATTACTAACTTAAAAACATGGAAACTCTGGACATGAAAGTTAGGGGGTCCAAATGTTTCCAGCTTTTTTCTACTTTATATGAAGGTATTTCTATCAAAATAGATAGGCAGAGGGCAGCCGTTATTAGGAAACAAAGAAAATTGAAGAGGAACTTGGCTGCCTATAAAGACGAGACTGCCTATCCTTTACCTAAACATGTAACATCAGTGCAAACTGTTAAATCAAGTGGTGCATTTAGTACCAATGGTCTTACAGAGGCAGTTGCTTCTACTTCTCTTTCTAGTCCTTGTGATGCTGGCAGCATTAATGTTGTTGATAATTCTCCCAATGTTGGTGCTGCTGTGTCCACAATGAATGGACCTTTTTAGTGGACAAATCCGGGGTGCAGAGAGACCCGAGGTGGTCTCAGGCCACACACAAGAAAGAACAAGGGAAGAAAGGGAACAGGAACAGAAACAACAAAAAGAGAATTAAATTTTTTGTGTAGACAGTCTGTTAACTTCACAGATGATACCTATAAGGTGTTAAAACGTAGTTTTACATTTATTCCTTCCAGCAAAGTGAATGTAGTAAATTTCTTTGTGGATTTTAAGTTATACTTAAAGTTGAATTTGGAGTTCATTTTTGATGGTTTGTCTACTTCTGTTTTATCCACAGAACAATGTAGATATAGAAGTACTTATAATCCTGCCTTATGCTCTTCCTTACAAGTTTTTGGTACACTGTGTGAACAGCATTTCAGGGTCATTATTAGATGGTCCCACAGTACTGATAATCTTACTCAGGGAAGGAGGAAAGCATTAATTGACTTGGCTACTAACAAGAATCTGAGAGTAATGAAGACCGGTAAGGGTGGGGCCCTAGTCATTATGCATGCTGTGGACTATGAAAATGGTATGCTGCAACTTTTGCTTGACCATAGAGACTACAAAACAGGTCAATATAAATTGTGTTTCAAGTGTATTGACACTTTATTTGATTTTATTTTGTCAAGGTAATATTGGACACTCAGTATACATGTTCTTACAGGTTGAACATCCGAAGTTAGCAGTTCTCTTTGGTATTCCTACAGTCCACAAATGCAGAAGCACCCCCCCCCCCTTTATTAGACCCATAGTGTCAGCAGCATACTCTTAAAGACTGAACCAGTTTCTATTTGGTTAGATAAAAATTTGAACCCTATTGTTCAAGGTTCAAGGTTTTATTTAAAATATTCATGGCATCTATTAGAGTTGTTGCATGGATTTAATTTGGAAAATTTTGATATGTCAGCTATATTTTATGTAACACTTTGTCAATTCCTTTTATACAAGTATAGATCAGAAGTTGGAATTGATTTATTTAGGGAATATTTGACTGGTTATACTGACAGTGTTAAGATCAAATGATTTAGGAAAGCAAATTTTTTAAGTTTGCAACTAGTATTTTTCAGCAAATCTCTCGTGTGGCCATGGGTTCTAGAGTGGCTCCCTCTTTTGCTAATGTAGTTATGGCTATGTGTGAGATGAAATTTCTTGTGACACATCCTTTGGCTAAGAACATTTTATTTTACAGGCATTACATTGATGATTTTTTGTGGCAAGGGAACCTTGACACTTTCCAGTTATTCTTGCAAGACCTGAATTGTTCCTCCAGTTTTTGAACTTTACCCTGGGAGGGTTTGCGGAAACAATAGACTTCCTGGATATTCATTTGTAACTAGTTGATGACAGTGTCACTAGTAGTATCTACAGGAAGTCTACCTTTGTCAATCAGTACGTGCACAGGGACAGTCTTCACCCCCAACATATGAAGAGAGGGGTTGTTAAGGGACATCTTATAAGGTTGAGCCATTTGACTAATGAAGATTCTGTCTTTGAGTTAAACTGGCTTTTTACAGCCAGGGGATATGATTTGATCTGAAGTAGTTAACTTCATTTTCTGCAACTTAAAAGCAACAGTAAAAGTACGACTGGCGGCCATCTCTAATTTTCATGTCGGTGAAAATATGAATGTTCTGGCCTCTGAGACTGTGTAAAGCTTTTCTGAAGGGCACCTTTCTTTTACGTCCTCCGGTTAAGGATTCAGTCCCTCCTTGGGACCTAGTTCTGCAGGTGCTAGTTGCTACCCCCTTCGAATCAGCAGTGTCAGATTTTAAATTCTTATCCTGGAAGACAGCTTTCCTAGTGGCCATTACTTCGGCCAGAAGAGTTTGAGATCCAAGCTTTGTCTGCCGTGCCCCCTTACTTGATCTTTTATAAAGACAGGGTTTCGCTCTGCACAAACCCTCCTTTCTTACCGAAAGTTGCCTCTGAATCAAATATCAGACAATTAACATGCCTGTTTTCTTTCCAAATTTTCATGACAAGGGTGAAATATAAACTGCATTTGCTAGATGTTCATAGACGGCTTCATTTCTATTTACATAGGGCTAAACCCTTTCGTAAATCTGACCAGTTATTCGTGTCATTTTCTAGACCCTTTTTGGGCAAAGCCATATCCAAGGTCTCCTTAGCTAGATAGATTACACAATATATATACTGCAAGTCTATAGGGACAAAGGTCTGTCCCCGCCTGGTCCTGTTAAAGCTCATTCTACCAGATCTATGGCAACTTCTGCTGCTTTTTGGTCTAGGATTTCACTGGATGATATCTGTGCAGCAGCGACCTGAGCAAGGTCACATGCATTTATTTCTCATAAGTTGGATTTGATCTGTAGAGGGGAGAGCATCCTTTAGCTCTGCAGTGCTCAGGAATATCCTTCCATGAGGGCCTCCCAGGAGTTTTGGTAGCTGGGGACTCTGTCACACAGGTTGCAGAAAGTTAACTACTTTAGATAGATGTTATGTACTCACCATAACCTGTTCTAGGTTAGCACGGTTATTGAGTTGCTGATAGTTTGGATAGTGGCAAACTCGATGGGAAAGTAGGAGATGTGAGGGATTATGGGTACGGGGCAGAGCTTGGAGCAGATGCTTGGAAAAATGTTGCCGGCTCGGATCCGAATACCCACAGGTTGCAGAAAATTAAGTATAACTACTCTGATGGAACGTTATGGTGAGTACATAACTTCTTTTTTTGGTTACATAACATTGTTGCTGAAGTTAGAACTCTCAAAGACATTTTAGCTAGCCCCATTCTGAGAGAATTTCAGTGCAGCAAATAGGGTGAATCAAAACAACAAGGTGTTTGAGCTTGCCTTCCCATTGCTCATTTCAGATGGAATGTACATTTATTAAGCGTATTAAGGAAAATTGGAAGGTGTTGCTTGGACATTCTGAATTGGTGAAAGTCCTGGGTAATGAACCTTTGTTCACTTATAAAACGGTATGTAACATAAGAAGTATACTTGAAAATACTTTTAAGAAATCACCCAATGGGGTCAAAGACCCTGTTGGGACTTTTGCTTATGGTCATTGCAGGCAATGTAGATACATAGCCAGTTCAGGTTCTGTTGAGTTGAAAACATTTCAAGAAAGTTATTTGGGCAAAGGGCAGGTTTACATGTGATTCTGTGGGTATTATCTCGCAGTATGTAATTCTTGTACCAGTTTTTATGTTGGCAAGACCATTGGGTCACTAAGTAGAAGGGTAGAAAGATTTATGAACGTGTTGGCAGTGAGAATAATGCACTGGCATAACACGTTTTATTATATAGCAATTTTAAGACATTACATTTTTTATTTTAGACGAAGTAGTTTGTGGTCCTTTGGTGGGTAATTTTAAAGGCTTATTAGAATGTAGGGAAACTAAATGGCAGAATGCTTTAAGAGCAGACTACCCTCCAGGACTAAATGAAACTATTAACATTGTGATGTTAAGTTGTCTATCTCGCCTTCATTCTTGCTGGATGGGTTCGGAGCCGACCTCGGCTCCGACTCGGCCACTCTAAAGCTCGAGAGTTGGTTCCACCGGCTCGAGGCTCCCCTTATATCCCACAATGCTAGGCGAGAGTTACCCCAGATCTCGTTTGCCGCTAAGCTATCGAGGTTGGTTTTCTACCGGTTCTTGGTAAGTGACTTTTTTTTTTGTAATTTAGTCTTTCAAAACCCCTTTAATTTTAATATTTTTACTTATTTCCCTTAGTTTAGAGAAATTTTTATCCCCTTCTAAGAAATTCCCGTATTTTTCCCTCAAGAACTTAGGTTCTTCCCTTGGGCCTACAGGCCTTTTCTCTTCCCTAGTGGAGTGTGTGTATTATTTTAAAATCCTAGTTAGTGGTTTTTATTATAATTTAAACTTGACAGGGTGTAATTAGTGTGTTTGTGTGTGTGTGTTTGTTTACACCTGTTAAAAAAATGTCTAAGGAAGCAAAGGTCTCCGGATTCAAGAAGTGTGATGCGTGCTGTCAGAAAATGTCTCTGACAGACGCTCACACTTCTTGTGTCTACTGTCTGGGGCCTTTGCACCTGCAGGACTCCTGTGCTGTGTGCCATGGCTTCAGCCCCAGGGTCCTGCAGGAAAGAAAAAATAAATTGATATTAAGAGGCTTACTCAAGCCAGAGGATTCCCTATCTGTTTCAACAGGGAAGCCCTCTAAGGCATCTAGGTCTTGGCTCCGACAACTGAGCCGAGACCTAAGGTTTCTCAACCTCTGCCTTCATCGGCTCCGGCTGGAGCCGATAAGTCTCAGTCCACAGTTTCTGTGGCTCCCTCGGCTCCGGCCGGAGCCGAGGTAGTAGAAGTTCCCGTGTCGGCTCCGACCAGACCTTCGGAGCCGACAACTAGGAAGAGGTCCAGGTCACCATCTCTTGGCTCCGTTCATTCGGCTCCAGGATCTCCCCTGCTGTCTGAACGGGGCCAAAGATCTCACTCCTCTAGGTCATCGAGGCTGTCGGATCATGACCTTCAGAGGGTAGTGAGTCGACTTCTTAAGTCCGAGGCACTGGCCCAGATGCTTCAGAGCCCGACTCATCAGTCGATGCCTGCCCCGGTCCATCAACATATTCCTCCTTCGACTCTCTTGAGCTCGGAGCCGGGTCGCATCGGAACCGAGACTGTGATAGCGTCGGAGCCGATACAATTGTCTTCGGCTCCGTCGTCGGCTCCGATTTCTTCCTTGGAAGAATCTCGGCGCCGGACTTCCCTCGTCGGCTCCGAGGGGGTGAGTGGCATCGGACCCTTGTCCGACCCCCCTCTCCCTCTCGGTGCTTCGGCGCTGGTGAGTTCGGCTCCGACATCGGCCTCGGAGCCATCACTGTCGGTGCCGAGGGGGGTTCTTAGCTTCTCGGAGCGGGGACCTCTGGCTCTGCCTGACAGGGGTGCATTCGAGGTCATGCGGAGTGTGTTAAAGCCTGGCTCTACTCCACAGTCTGCTCCGTCCGCCCCTCCCTCTACAGTGCCTCAGGTTGTCGACTCACTCCCTCATCCCGGACCGCAGAGAGCCAGCTCCTCAGGAACCCCCTGTGGGGATTTCATCCTCTTCCGAGGCCTCTCCTGATTTGGCAGAAGAGCCCCCTCGGAAGAGGAAGTGTAAGAGGAAACACATTGACTCACCTGAGTCCATCACGTCAGACACAGATTTGGATGATTCTGAGGGTTCCCCCCGTTCCCCTTCTGAAGATGTCTCATTTGCAGACATTCTGGAGATCCTGAAAGAGGGGAAATTGGCCAGCCCTCAACCCTTCGGAGGACGAATCTGTGTATCTTGAGGCGTTTGGCTCTCGTCCTTCCACCTCCTGGGTGTCCCCCCTTTGACCCCCTCATGCAGGTGGTTGCTAAGAAGGCATGGACGGCTCCTGATTCAGTGGACCCCACTCCCAGGAGACCCTCCAAGTTCATAACGGCTCCAGCAGACAAACAGTTCTTAACAAAAGGAGTTTCTGTGGATGCTATGGTGGTAGCTGCTGCCACTAAGAAGGAGCTAGCTGATCCTTCAGTACCTGTCCATCCACCTAACAAGGAATCTAGGTCCATGGACAGGTACGGAAGCGGATGTTCTCGTCAGCGACATTTACCATGCGTCGCTGAACTACCTGTGCCATTTTACTGCGTCTTCAAAGGGACTTGATCAAGGAAGCGAGTGAAATGTTAAAGGACCCTACAGCTGCGGGTTTCCAAGATAAGATGAACACGCAGCTGGCTACCCTTAACTCCATAACCAACTCCTCCATGCGCCTTCTTTCTTACGCGGCTGATGGAGCGAGCAGAGCCGCAGGGACAGGTGTGGCCTTACGTAGGCATGCCTGGATGCGGCTATGCAATTTTGCGGACCCCTTCAAGACGTCTTTCACTAACTCCCCGTTTGATGGATCATCCCTCTTTGGTCCTCAAGTGAAAGAAACCTTGACTAGGTGCAAAACTGATGGCAAGACCCTTTCTGCCGTCGGAGTCCGTTTTTCTACTCCTTCTAGGCCTTACCCCAAAGGCCAGAAAGGTGGAAAGATGTGGTTCCGTAAACAATCTCAAGGGACTTCGCCTGACGCACAGAGTCATTTCCCTGCCAGAGGCAGAGGCGGGAATAACAATGGTAGACGTCGCCCTAGGGGCAGGGGGGGTCCGCAGAATCAGGGCAATTGGGAAGCCTTCCCTGACAAGCCCTTTCAGCATCCCTGAGGTGTTGCCCGACTGCCCATCTTCGGAGGCAGTCGGGGGAAGATTGTCACTGTACCCAGAAGCCTGGCTATCCCTGACTCAAGACAAATGGGTACAGTCCATCATTTCCGAAGGCTATTCTATCCCCTTTCTTCGCATTCCAAATCAGTCAAAAAAATCCCTTCCAGATGTTCCACCCGCTCAAAGGGATCTAGCGGTTTTGGAGATTTCAAAACTGCTTGCAAAAAGAGCAATTCAGCCAGTTCCAGCAGACCAGCAAGGATCCGGAATCTACTCAAGGTTCTTTTAGTTCCAAAGAAAACAGGGGACTGGAGACCAATTTTGGATCTCAGTGTCTTGAACAGATCAGTCAAGAAAACAAGATTTCGGATGGTCACGCTGCAATCCATCCTTCCCCTTTTGGGCAAAGGAAACTGGATGTGCTCTATAGACCTTCAGGATGCGTACTATCACATAAAAATGAACAGACGCTCCAGAAGATTCCTCCGCTTCAGGCTGGGAACCAGTCATTTTCAGTTCAGGGCCCTGCCCTTTGGTCTCACCACTGCCCCCCGGGTGTTTACCAAATGCATGGCAGTGGTAGCTTCTCACCTGAGATGACAAGGATTCCAGGTGTTTCCATATTTGGACGACTGGCTCCTCACAGCTCCCACCAAGCATCTCCTTCTGATGGCCAGGGATTACACTTTTCGCGTTTGTCAAAAGCTGGGTATTTCAATAAATTGCGAAAAGTCTGTTTTGTCGTACTATTACCTACATAGGCGCAAATCTAGATACAGTAAACATGTCTGCGAGACTAACACATCAGAGAATAACAGACATTCACAAACTGGTATCACTCCTTTTCAACAACAACAGAATCAAAGCCAGGTTAGTTCTGAAAGTGTTGGGAATTATGGCAGCGGCCATACCTCTGCTTCCATTAGCCAGATTCCACATGCGGATCCTTCAATGGATGCTCTTTACTCAATGGTCATACCAGCAACTTCCACTGTCTCACACCATTATGATCACGCAAGCGTGCAAAAATCATCTCATGTGGTGGATGTCTTCCCCTCAGCTCTTGTTGGGAAGACCCTTTGTTCCACCTCCTCCGGTTGCTACTCTGACAACGGATGCCTCCTGATCGGGTGGGGGCATTATCAGGGCAGGACGGTCCAGGGCACATGGCAACCAAGCGAATGCCACTTGCACATAAATGTTCTGGAGATGTGAGCAGTTCTTTTTGCGTTGCAAGCCCTTCAAGACTCTCTTCCCTTGGGAACGATTGCAATCCAAACAGACAATATGTCTGTAGTGTGGTACATCAACAAACAAGGCGGAACCAGGTCATACCCTCTGTGTCGAGAAGCACTCAGACTGTGGCAATGGGCGATTTCTTCTCAGCGGTTTCTGATAGCAACGCACATCCCGGAAGTCCAATCAAATTGCGGACAAGTTGAGCAGAGCTATACTCATGCCTCACGAGTGGTCTCTGAAAGACTCTGTAGTGAGAGAAATTTTTCTCAAGTGGGGTCAGCCTTGCTGCGATCTTTTTGCTGCTCCCCAAAACAGCAAGTGCAGAGAATATTTCACTCTATTCCCTTTACCAGGCCAACCCAGCAGAGACGCTCTAGTCCAAGTTTGGCCCCGGGGACTTCTGTATGCATTTCCTCCTTCCCACTAATCTCTCAAGTGATACAGAAAGCTATCGCTCAGAAGGCCTCATTGATCCTCATTGCTCCTTACTGGCCTCGACAAGTGTGGTTCCCCTTTCTACATCGTTTTCTTTTGGAGCGACCGTGGAATCTGGACCTAGTTCCAGATCTTTTGATCCATCAGTCGGGTCAGTTTCATCGCTCCCTCCCCTCTGAACCTCACTGCTTGGTTCCTCCAGTTCCAACCTTAGCCAGGCTTCCTCAATTATCTCACTCTGTTAGAGATATTTTGATAGCTTCCCATAAATCTTCCACTCGGAAGATTTATTTGAGTAAGTGGAAACGCTTCACATATTGGGCTCAAGGAAAGGACATAGATCCTTTCACTGCTTCCATCCAATTAGTCCTTGATTTTCTAGCTGAACTCTTCCATGCAGGTTCATCTCCCTCTACACTTAAAGTTCAATTGGCAGCTATTTCTAACTTTCATGTGGGTATTTCTGAATCTGCCTTAATGTCCCACAAGCTTTGCAAAGCCTTTTTGAAAGGAGTTTTTCTTCAGACCTCCTATAAGAAATCCTCCTTCTCCTTGGGACCTAAATTTAGTTCTTGCTTCTTTGATTCTCCCCCCTTTCGAACCTGCAGTCTCCTGTTCTTTAAAATTATTATCATGGAAGACTCTTTTCTGGTAGCTATTACATCAGCTAGAAGAGTTTCAGAGCTTCAAGCACTCAGCTGTCGTCCTCCTTATCTTTTGTTTCATAAGGACAGAGTATCTTTACGAACTAACCCGTCCTTTTTGCCTAAGGTGGTCTCGACGTCAAATCTAAATCAAAGCATTGATCTACCTGTCTTTTTTCCAGAATACTCCAATAGGTCTGAACAAAATTACACTGCCTGGGTGTTCACCGTCAATTGAGGTACTACTTGGATAGAACAAAACAGTTCAGAAAATCTGATCAGCTGTTTGTCTCCTATGCGGAAAGCAGAAAGGGACTTTCAGTTTCAAAGGTATCATTATCCAGATGGCTAACATCTTTGATTTCCCTTGTATATGAAATTAGACATCAAAAGCTGCCTGATAAACCTAAGGCCCATTCCACCAGAGCTTTGGCTACTTCTTTAGCCTTCCAAGACAGGCTGCCTATTGACACCATTTGTGCAGCGGCTACTTGGGCTACTCCTCACACTTTCATTTCTCATTATAAGTTGGATTTAGCTTCTAGGCATAGAGCTAACTTTGGTTCCACTGTTCTCAGGAGTCTGTTCCGTTAGGCCACCTGGGACAAGGTGCTAGGGACGGTCCCATCCAGCAAGAATGAAAGCGAGATAGACAACTTAACATATAGAAGTTATGTTCTTACCATAACGTTCCATGTTAGTTGTCTTCTTCGCCTTCTTCTTGGCCCCACCCTCCTTCCCCCTGGCCTGGACAGACCTAGAGGAGTTGTGATTGTGACCTCTCTTTCTACCACCTCTTTCTTAGACATATGCTATTATGCATATTTCCTGGTTCAGGATGTAGGTCACCCTTCTTTCTTCCTGTTGTTAGAGGTGGACTCTGTTTTACAGTTATACTGTTACTATTATAAGCTGGGGTTAGCTTACAAACGAGATCTGAGGTAACTCTCGCCTAGCATTGTGGGATATAAGGGGAGCCTCGAGCCGGTGTTACCAACTCTCGAGCTTTAGAGTGGCCGAGTCGGAGCCGAGGTCGGCTCCGAACCCATCCAGCAAGAAGAAGGCGAGAAGAAGACAACTAACATGGAACGTTATGGTAAGAACATAACTTCTATTTTTCTTCAATTACAAAGGCTTTGATGTAGTGAGCCAAGCTGTTCACAAAATGGGCTTTATTTGATGAAACACTGTGTAGTAGTTATTGTTGACTATTGTATACATACATTTTCAAGTTTTTATACATATGCAATGTTAAAAATAAATTTGTAGTGTTTTTAAATTTTCATAACTTTACAGTTGCTATTTAAATTTATTTGAAGAATTTTGTCATTGGATGATTTTTTTGCACATGACAAGTATTTATAGGGTGGTTTCAAGTTTTTGTATTTATTCTGATGAAGTTCGTGGCATTTTATTAAACAAACAAAAGCTTATAGGTTTTGTGGTCTGGTTCCTTCTTGGACTTTGGTTTACTGCTTTTTCATTTTTTACCATATAATGAATTTTACTGAGTTGAAAGTTTAGAATGTGGGGTCCGCAGCTACCTGCAGCAAACTAATCCTCTCTCATATCTGTTTATTCCTTTCTGAGTAGGTATTGTTTCTCTTTGGTATAATGCTTGAATTGGGTGTATCATTCTGTGTGTGTAACTTTATGATGTGCCTTTTAATTTAGAAGAGCTAAGGCCCCCTGTTGTCATGAGAGAAACATCTTATCCCATTTAAATTATGAGATCTGATGGTCTCTGTTCCTTCCGTCTCAGACTTGTTTGCCGCACTTTAGGATGAACGCGGTGTCTGGAGCTCTGCTCAGGTAATTGGTTTTCAAAGTGATTTTAAGCAATTTTTGGCTTCCAATTTTTTTTCAACTGTATCCCCTCTCCCTTTTTAACAATTCTGACTATTCATACAAAATCCCTTCTGGATGTCTAACTACAGCACAGTGATGAGTAGCAGTAAATTCTGAAGCTATTAATAGGATCCGAGTCTTTTCAAGATTCTTGTTGCCAAAGAAGGACCTAAGACCCATCTTGGACCTAAGCAGGTGAACCAGTTTGTCAAACAGACCAAATTCTGGGCGTTAATGGAGCAGTCCATTCTGCCTCTGCCGAGGAAGGGCAACTGGATATGCTTTATAGACCTCCAGGATGTTTTGTCACACAGATAACCAGGTCTTGCAGGAGGTTTCTGTGCTTTAGCTGAGAGACAGTTATCGGTTTCAGCTACTGCTGTTCAGACCTGCCACAGTCCCCTGGGTGTTCATCAAATGCAAGCAGTGTTTGCAGCCCAGCTACAGGAATTGGGTTTTTCCTTTACATGGATTACTTGTTCAATATGTCAACTTCAAGGGCATCTCTAGTTCAAACAAATGTCCTTGCATTTTATGAATTATGGTCAACTTCGGCAAATCCAAGCTGGATGCAGATCCAGGCTCTGCAGTTTATAGACTGCCATCTAGACATTTTCCAAAATTGCTAAGCTGTCTATCGCAAGGTTGTTGTCGCTCCACTTTTAGGCCCACCAGCTTCTTCCTCAGAGACCACCTGCTTTCTAGGAAGATCCTTCATCTCCTTGGGTTGATGGATGTCCTTATTTAATTAGTTTCCCTGACCAGGGTCTACATGAGGGTACTCTAGCAGGCACTTGGAGTCCAGTGGTCTCTCCTTTCTAGCCCAGACAAGCTTGGTTCCCCTTCTTCTGGCCTTATCTGTTTCACCCTCCCTATGTTTTGGATCAGATTCCAGGTCTAATATCACATACTTCAGGCCAGCCTCACCTGGGTCTTAAATCCTTCAAACTGAATGTGGTTCCTCCATTTCAGTAATCACCAGTGATCCCAAGCTGTCAGAGTGGTGCATATATTTTACTCTTAGAAGCCTTCCACTAGGAAAATTTACTGAAACAAATGTAAGAACTTAAATCTAAAGTTTTGGACCCCTTTGGACTTTTTGGACCCCTTTGGACTTCTTAGCTGGCCTTTTTCTTGTGACAAGCCAGCATACCATAGTGCTGGGCCCTTCCAAGCATCATACATCCGAAGTATATCCTACATCCAGGCGTACGGTACATATTTGATGTGCTAGCACCAAATACTCAGAACTACTTGCTGCCAGTCAGAATGTTGTGTTTTGAAATTCTGTCTGAAAGTCATTCATCTTGTACTGTTGGATAAGTGCTCCATTGAGGACTCTTCGTATTTTTTTCCATATCCTCCAGAAAGGGGAAGTGTGTGTAGGCAGCAGATTCCCCATAAAGATAGACAAGATGGCCTTTTTGAGTGCAGATCACAACCATACAGTGCGCATCTGCCAGGCATTTGTTGACAAGACCCTGCACAGCCTTCCTTCTCTCTTTGTGAAATTACTCTCTCAAGGGACCAAGGTTTCTGAATCAGGCTGCCCAGATGTCCAGCTGCCTATGACAAGAGACTTCTGTCAAGCCTCTGTCAGTTTGTGTAGGATCAGATGAAGATCCCAAGTAACATCTGGATGTTAAGTTGTGTCTCTCGCCTTCATTCTTGCTGGTTGGTTGGGTTTGGAGCTGATCCTCGACTCTGACTCTGCCATCTACTAAAGCTCGAGAGCTATTTACTGGCTCGAGGCCTCCCCATATCCCACAATGCTTGGCGCTAGATACTCTATCTCGTTTGCTGCTTCAGCTACGAGATTGCTCTTTTACTGGCTCAGGTCGTATTAATCTTTTTTGTATTATTAGCTTAAATTTTACCTGTGTATTTTTCTTTTATATAAATGGTCTTTCGCTTTTAGTATAATTAGTGTGTGTATCCCCTAGTTTTTCCCACTTAGGAAACTTGTTTTTTGTTGGTTTCTACCCTCCCCCCCCCTTGTTTCTTCTCTCTAGTAGCTAACCCCACCCATTTTGTACCTGATAGGAGTAGTGTTTAGCCTTTCGTAGCTACAGTCATTTAGCCTTGTAATATTTGTATATATTTACTTGTGGATATTCTTGTTGTTATTGTTAGTTTAACTAGTGCGTGTTTTGTGTTTTTGTGTGCCATGTTTAAGCACTAGTTTAATATCCTCCCTTTGGTATCCCCTTGCCAGTATGTTCAAGGATACTAAAGTTTCAGGCTTCAAGAAGTGTGACTCGTGCTGTCGGAAGATGTCTCTGACAGACGGTCACACTTGTGTTTGCTTGGTTCCCCTACACCTGCAGGACTCCTGCTCGGACTGTCATGCTTTCAGCCCGAGAGTCCTGCACGAGCGTAGGAACAAGCTTATTTTGAGAGGCTTACTTAAGCCAGAGGGGTCTCCGGCGAAGCCTCAGTCGGAGAAATCCTTAAAGCCCGCCAAGCCGTTGGCTCCCAGTTTAGAGCAGTCGTCAGGCGGAGCATCTGCCTCCTCTTCGGTTCCAACTGGAACAGACATCCCTGGACCTCAATCGGCTCCGATTTTAGTGTTGGAACCGTCTTGAGGCCGAAAACGTTCTAGGTCCCCTTCCCTAGAATCGATTCGTTCGGCTCCAAGGTCACCATTGTTTCAGCCTGAACGAAGCCATAGGTCCCACTCCTGTCGGTCCTCCAGGCTTATCCGATCATGACTTGGAGAGGGTGGTCAGTAGACTCCTTAAATCGCAGGCCCTGGTCAAAATGTTAACCAGCCCTTCTCAACAGACTGTGGCTGTCTCTGTGTCTTCAGCAGTTCCTCCTCAGACTCCCCCTTTGTGTTCGGAGCCAGAGCTGGTTGGGGCTCGAATCATGGAAACGTCGGAGCTGATACCACACCTTTCGGCTCCTTCGTCTGCTCCGATCTCTTCATTGGTTCTGTCTTTGGGGGGGATCTGGGCGCCGGGACTCCTTCGTCGATTCCAAGGGGGGGCGAGTGGTATCGGACCCTTGTCCGACCCCGTTCTCCCTCTTGGGGGCTCGGCACAGGTGAGCTCGGCTCCTACATCGGCCTCGGAGCCGTCCCTCTCTTTGCCGGGAGGGGTTCACGTCTCTTTGGAGCGGGGACCTTCTGCTCTGCCTGATGGGGGCGCCTTCGAGGTCATGAGGAGCTTGCTGACTACTGAGTCGGCCCCTCAATCAGCCCCTTCAGCTCCCCCCCCCCATGGTGCCTGCATCGGTCTCTGCCCACCCTCCTGACCCCAAGCGAGGAGGAGAACAAACGTTCCAGGTCACCCCATTGGGCATATCTTCCTCTACTGAGGCCTCCCCTGATCCTTCAGAGGAGCCCCCTCGAAAGAGAAAATGTAAGAGGAAATATGTCTACTCCCCCGAATCAGTCACGTCTGATACTGACTTGGAGGATTCGGAAGGGTCCCCAAGATCCCCCTCTGAGGATGTCTCTTCAGACATCTTCAGACATCCTAAAGATCCTTAAGCAGAGGGGGAACTAGACTGCCCTTAACCCTTCCGAGGACGAGTCTGTATACCTGGACGCGTTTGGTTCTCGCCCTTCCACCTCCTGGGTGTCTCCACCCTTCGACCCGCTGATGGAAGTAGTGGCTCGAATGGCGTGGTCAGCCTCGGATACAGTGGAACCTACTCCCCCAGATCCACTAAGTTCATTACAGCCCCAGCCCCAGCCCCACCCAACAAACAATTTTTGACAAAAGGTGTCCCCGTTGATGCCATGGTGGTTGCAGCAGCCATGAAGAAGGAGTTGGCTGACCCTTTGGTGCCTGTCCATCCCCCTAATAGAGTCTAGGACAATGGACAGGTACGGGAAGCAGATGTTTTCCTCAGCGACTTTTTCCATGCGGTCGCTGAATTATCTGTGCCACTTCACCCGTCTTCAAAGGGATCTTCTCTAGGAACTGGGTTATACCCCTCAGGATCCATCAGCTGCGGGGGCTCGAGATAAGATTAACTCCCAGCTGGCTACTCTTAACTCAATCGTCAACTCCTCCATGCGGCTCATTTCTTATGCAGCCGATGGAGCGAGTAGAGACGCAGGTACAGGCGTGGCTTTGAGAAGACATGCCTGGATGCGGTTATGTAACTTTGCTGACCCCTTTAAGGCATCCTTCACCAATACCCCCTTTGATGGTTCGGCTCTGTTTGGACCACAGGTGAAGGATACCCTTACCAGGTGTGAGCAGGAAGACAAGACTCTCTCTGCCGTGGGAATCCGTTATTCTACTCCCACTAGACCATACCCTAAAGGTCAGAAGAGTGGGAAAATGTGGTTTCGGAAACCCCCTGACACACGTGGCGAGTTTCCCTCCAGGGGCAGGAGAGGGAACAATAATAGATGCCCGCAGGGCAGAGGGGCTCCGCAAAATCTGGGTAGCAGAGAATCTTTCTCTGACAAACCCTTTCAGCACCCCTGAGGGGCTGCCCACCTTCAGATGCAGTCAGGGGAAGATTGTCACTGTACCGAGAAGCCTGGCAACTCCTCACACAAGACAAATGGATACGGTCTATCATATCCGAGGGTTACAAAATCCCCTTTGTCCACACCCCTGTACAAACAACCAAGTCCCTTCCAGATGTTCCACCCGGTCTAAGGGAACAAGCAGTGCTAAAGATTTCAAAACTGCTAGAAAAACGGGCCATCCAGCCAGTCCCAGCAGACTAGTAAGGATCCGGAATTTACTCCCAAGTTCTTTTTGGTGCCAAAAAAGACAAGGGACTGGAGACACATTTTGGATCTCAGCAGGTTAAACAAGGCTGTTCAAAGAACAACGTTCTGGATAGTCACGCTTCAATCCATTCTACCCTTTTTGGGTCAGGACAATTGGATGTGCTTCATAGACCTTCAGGATGCATACTACCATATCAAAATGGACAGGTGCTCCAGAAGGTTTCTCCGCTTCTGGCTGGGAGCCAGTCACTATCAGTTCAGAGCCCTGCCCTTTGGTCTCACCACAGCCCCCAGGGTGTTCACCAAATGCATGGCAGTGGATGTTCATCGTGTTACTCTGCTGCAGTCATCACACTTTGGTTATCCTGTCGTCAGGCGGTCCCGCAGTCGGCCGGATTTCCAAAGTCTTGGTCCGACGTCGGTTGCTGTCGCCTCATCCCTGACGTCAGTACGCCAGGGGTACATATATTGCAACCGACGCCATTTTCTCCAGTCTTTCTTGCCACGCGGTGCCCAAAGCAGAAGCAGTTCAAGTGCCGGTCGGCCAACTCCTGAGATTATTGAATTTGAATTTCAGACCGAAGTCTTCTATAAAGCTAAGTACCCCGTTGGGGAAACTTTTCTTGCCTTAGACCGATGTCAGAAAAAGTTAACAATTGTATTTCTTGTGGGAAGCAAATACCTCATAAGGATTTTCATTCTTATTACATACCTTGCCTAGGCCCTGATCACGACGTCACGTCTTGTCATTTTTGTGCTAGGTTTAATATCGTACTATTGAAAGGTGATTTGATTTCGCCCGACACTTTTTTGGTAGAAAATTTAACTATAAGATGCCGTCGGAGCTACCGACGTGCACAAACAACGCAGGGACAAGGACCAGCAGCCAAGGCCTAAACCAGATTCCGAGGCCTCAGTTGATCCGGTCTCCGGTTATCAGTGAGGCTCCGCAGCCCCTGACTACCGCAGTCCTGGAACCAGAGACCGCTACGGATATTCTGACGGAATGTACTAGGCTGACGCAGCCTTTTACTTCAGGCCTTTCTGACAATATACCTTCTAAGGACATCGGTGCTTCGGAAACGCCATCGGTTTCTGAGGGCGTTTTCGGACCGACGACTCTCATAGTCAAAACGTTTTCTAAGTCTAAGACTCCTTCTAAAGCTAAAAAGACTACACTTCAGTCTCCTGTTCAAGGCCCTATGCCTAAGAAACAGATGCTCAAAATGGCTGAAGATTTGATTTCTCTTATCAGGGGTTCACAGCCTCCTCCTGACAAAAGGCCTAGACAAGAGGAAGATTCTGCTGCTTCTGAGCAACTGTCTATTTCTTCGGATTCCTCTGAAGACCAAGACTATTCCTACTCTCCTTATTAAGATTCTGATGCTGAGGACTCTATTCCCTCTGCATCCCCTCCTGAAGACTACTCTTTTGTGGAAACTTTACACACTATGAGGGAACATTTCCACTGGGAAGGTCAGGATTTCTCTGATTCCAAGAAAAGGCTCAGAGTTTCTTTTACTCCCCCAACACAGACCTCTAGCCATCCCACCTGTTTTGGACATTGTGGATGATGTCTATTTCGAATCCAATTTCAACCCAGACTCTCTACCTCCTGCTCCGACTAAGCCTGACCGATACTACAGAGTACCTGATTCCCACAAATTTCTTTACAAAAGCCCAGTAGCTGACCCCACAAATTTCTTTACAAAAGCCCAGTAGCTGACCCAGAAACTAAGGCTTCCATGGCTAAAAACCCAGTACCTTCTGAGAGGGATTCAAGAGCACTAGACAGGTGGGGAAAAAGGTTTACACCTCAGCCACATTAGCTATGAGAGCACTAAATTGTCAATTTCATATGCTCAAGTTTCAGCAGTTTCTAATCTCTCAGATAAAACAAAAGATTACCTCCCTTCCCCAACAATCTGAATTGAAAGAAGTACAGGATTTATTGCACGCCACTGAGCAGGTGGGCAAACATACCTTACAATGTGGGTTTGATTCTTTGGAGGCCTCCTTCAGAACAGCTGTCACTGGATCAGTTATACGTAGGCATGCCTGGTTAAAGGAACAAAGTCTACCTGATCATGTCAAAGCAAAACTACTGGATGCACCCTTACAGCAGGATGTTCTGTTTGGAGGTAAAGCAGAAGTGCTAAAGAAAATTGAAGACGAGGCGAAATCAATGCAGACAGTCAAAGATTTCCTACAGGTACAACCCCCTCGCTTCAGCAGAAACTGGCCAACAAAAAATTGGTCCTTTCCACACCACTGACAGACCTCAGAGGGGTAAATACAACAGGCGCCCAAGGGGCAGAGGACAACCACAAGCCCAGTATAAACCTCGCCAAAAGGCAAACTCGACTTGCACCTCGACTGGCCAAACAAAGTTCTTTTGTTAGCCCCCTTGGGGGGAAAATTAGCACTTTTTGCAGACAACTGGCACATGGTCACAAAGGCCAAATGGGTCCTAGATATTTTACGAGGATACAGATTCCACTTCCACACCTTACCAATGAAAAGATGAATGCCAAACCTGCCACTAAATCAAAGGGCAGAGGCTCAAAAACAAATTACATGAGAGCCATTCAACGGGTACCGATTCAAGAGCAAGGCCAAGGATTTTACTCTGCTCTTTCTAGTACCCAGAAAGGACAATGCTTGGAGACCAATTCTGGATCTTTCAATTCTAAACGCTTACAAGTCCCAAAATTCAAGATGCTAACACTACAGCAGCTACTTCCCATGTTGGGCAAGGAAACATGACTGGTAACGTTGGACCTCAAGAAGGCATACCTGCATGTCCCTATCGGACAAAGTTGCAGAAGATAATCCGTTTCATTGCAGGTTCAACCCACTACCAATTCTCTGCACTGCCCTTTGGCTTATCTACTGCACCCAGAGTTTTCACAAAATGCCTGGCACCAGTAATTTGCATACTGCAGACAAAGAGGAATTCAAATATATCCATACCTGGACGACTGCCTCATTCAAGCAGAAAGAAAAGACATTCTCTTACATCATCTGGCTTTTGTGAAGCATCTACTAAATTGTCTGGGGTACACAGTTAACGAAAAGAAGTCAAAACTAGTACCCTCACAAAAAATGACATTCCTGGGTGCCAGCTTGGACACAACGGCCCAGAAGGCTTATCTTAGACCAGACAAGCAACTACATCTGACTCAATATTTCGAGACAATGGCAACAAAGACCCAATTAACTGCAAGAAAAATTCTGCAGGCTTTGGGCTTCATGGCATCTTGCATTCTGATCATACCATTTGCAAAACTGCATATGAGAAAATTACAGGGGTACCGAAAAAGTGTATGGTCTCAACACAGCCACAGCTTGGACACAGTGATATCTCTCATTCCCTGCCTTCAGCAGGAATTTCTATGGTGGGCACAGGCATGTCACTTCAACAAGGGTCAGCCTTTCACCTTGCCCCCAACCAGGCAAACTATCACAACAGACGCTTCAGACTATGCCTGGGGGGCACACGTGGCAGGGCAATGCATTCAAGGCCTATGGACTGCAGAACAAAGAAAACTGCACGTAAATCAAAAAGAGATGCTAGCTGTGCAGAAAGCTCTGACAGCCTTCAAGGATCTTCTACATCCAGGACAACTTGCAATAAAGACGGAAAACACCACAGTAATGTGGTACATAAACAATGGGGCACACATTCCTACCCTCTTTGCAGGCAAGCAGTAATCTTATGGAACACAGCTGTGGCCTACCAAGTCCAGTTACAAGCTCAATTCCTGCCAGGACAGAAAAACACATTGGCAGACGACCTAAGCAGAAACATCAAAGATCCCCACGAGTGGAAGCTAGACCCACAAATATTTACAATGACTCAAAAATGGGGCCTACCAAATATAGACCCGTTTGCCAGACCTCAAAACTACCAACTGACAACATTTTGTACAAGGACATTCCACCATCAAGCTTGGAAAGTGGACGCTCTCTCCTTCAGTTGGAAAAACCTGACAGCATATGCCTTTCCTCCATTACCTCTTCTCACAAAGGTTCTTTTGAAGGTCAAAAAGGAGAAACCTCGACTGATTCTCACAGCCCCAGACTGGCCACGCCAGCACTGGTACCCGCTATTGAAGAATATGGCTCACAGCCCACCATGGATATTGCCTCAAATACCTCATTTGCTCACGCAGCAAAACAAACACTCTACACAGCCAGCTAAAAACCTTAAACCTGGCTGCATGGTGAATCTTTTAAACATCCAACCAGCCCCTCTTTCACAAGCCGTTCTGGATGTTATTCTGGAAGCCAGGAGGCCAAGCACCAGGAAGGCTTACTCGGACAAATTGAAAAGGTTTTCTGCCTGGAACCAAGCTAAAGGCCAAGAGACAACTCAGCCTCATATGCCTCACATTCTGCAGTATTTAGCAGAGATGTTGCACAAAGAACTTTCCTTCTCCTCAATTAAAATCCATGCTTCAGCTATTTCAGCTCACTACGACACGAATCCACCTTTTATTTTCACATCCTCTTCTAAAGCAGTTCCTCAGAGGGGCAAAAAACATTAGACCACCTAGAAGAGCTCCTACACCAACATGGGACCTCAACTTTGTTCTGGAAAAACTAACCTTACCTCCCTTTGAACCAGCTTTCTCTGCAGACAGTCAGTTCCTATCTTGGAAGACTGCCCTGCTCCTGGCAATAACCTCTGCTAGGAGAGTCTCAGAATTACAGGCACTAATGGCAGTGGAACCTTTCCTCATTTTTCATCAAGACAGAGTTTCTCTACGAACTAATCCTTCCTTCATGCCTAAGGTGGTTTCCAGTGTAGCTTTAAATCAAACCATCCATCTACCCACTTTCTTTCCCAATCCACAGAACAAGGGTGAGAGACTCTTGCATTCCTTGGACATTCACAGGCAGCTTCATTACTACTTGGACAAAACTAAGGCTTTCAGAAAAACTGACCAGCTCTTTGTATCCTATGCTACAGCTTCTCAAGGGAGGGCTATATACAAACAAACCATTTCTAAATGGATAGGCCATTGCATA
Source organism: Protopterus annectens (assembly GCF_019279795.1). Classification (NCBI taxonomy): domain Eukaryota; kingdom Metazoa; phylum Chordata; order Ceratodontiformes; family Protopteridae; genus Protopterus; species Protopterus annectens. The sequence goes on along the minus strand of NC_056733.1, from coordinate 851,817,950 downwards.
CAGTTCTGTTATACCCATCATGGGAAACCAGTTCCTACTACCATTAGATCCCACTCTACCAGGGCAACAGCTACCTCTACAGCCTTTCTCAGAGGGGTCCCTACCAAGGAAATTTTAGAAGCTGCAACTTGGAGTTCAGTACACACCTTCACCAAACACTATCACCTACCTCTTTATTCTAAGTCCAGGGCAGGCTTCGCCACTGCAGTTCTGCAGGGCCTCATTGCCTCCACTAACCCTCTGATACCTCCACCCTGCCTTAGCTTTGGGACTCAACCCAAGTGTGATGACTGCAGCAGGGTAACACTATGAACATAGTACAGTTTTGTACCTACTATAAATGTAGGTGTTAGAGTGTTCACCCTGCTGCAGTCCAGGTTACCCTCCCTCCAACCCCTCTGATCTTTTGGCTAAATCTCTGCTATGCCTTACTGATGTATTTGTTTATAGCTGAAGGGATTTTGTGTTTGTACAGTGTTCACACCATTTGGTACTAATTTTGATTACCTTTTTGGGGGCACCTGACATCTGGGGCAAGAAAAACTGAAGAAAATGGTGGTTGCAGTATATGTACCCCTGGCGCACTGACGTCACGGATGAGGCGACAGCAACCGATGTCGGACCAAGACTTTGGAAATCCGGCCGACTGCGGGACCGCCTGACGACAGGATAACTCAAGTGTGATGACTGCAGCAGGGTGAACTCTCGAACATCTACATTTATGGTAGGTACAAAACTGTACTTTACGGCTCACCTGGGACGGCGAGGATTCCAGGTGTTTCCATATCTAGACGACTGGCTCCTTACTGCTTCCACCAGGCATTGGCTACTGCGAGCCAGGGATTATACCATCCAAACTTGCTCCGAGCTGGGTATCTCCTTAAATTTTGAAAAGTCTGCATTGTCGCCTTGTCAGTCTATAACCTTTATAGGCGCAAGATTAAATACAAAAGATCTGTCTGCAAGACTTCCTCTAGACAGTGTGTCAGACATTTGCCGACATATGCAGGTCTTACTACAGTGCAAGAGGATTCAGGCCAGATTTGTACTAAAAACTTTGGGTCTCATGGCAGCAGCAATCATACTAGTTCCCCTGGCTTGTTTTCACATGCGGATTCTTCAGTGGATGCTTTTTACCCAATGGTCTTTTCAACAACTTCCGATGTCTCACAAGATAATCACTCAATCATGCAAAGACCACCTGGCTTGGTGGATGGTCTCCCCTCTAGTACTCCAGGGCAGACGATTTGTTCTTCCTCCTCCTGTTGCCACGGTGACCACGGATGCCTCCCTGATCGGGTGGGGGGGCATTTTCAGGGCAGGACTGTCCAGGGCACCTGGCAACCTATAGAGTGCCACCTGCACATAAACGTCTTGGAAATGAGAGCGGTGCTTTTAGTGTTGCAAGCTCTTCGGGACTCTCTACCCACCGGGGCTATTGCAATTCAGACGGACAATATGTCTGTAGTGTGGTACATCAACAAGGAGGGCAGAACCAAGTCCTATCCCTTATGTCGAGAAGCACTCAGACTCTGGCAGTGGGCAATCCCCTTTCAACGGTTTCTGATGGCAACTCACATCCCCGGGAAGTCAAATGTCGTAGCGGACAGGCTAAGCAGAGCTATTCCTCATGCCTCACGAGTGGTCTCTCAATCAGTCGGTAGTGGACAAAATCTTCCGCAGAAGGGGTCAACCTTGCTGTGACCTTTTCACAACTCCTCTCAACAGCAAGTGCGACTATTTCTTCACTCTCTTCCCCCTTCCCGGACACTCCCCCAGAGACACTCTAGTTCACGATTGGCCCCGGGGTCTTCTGTATGCATTCCCACCTTTTCCCCTAATTCCCAAACTAATTCAGAAGGCTACCGCATTGGGATCCAGGATGATCCTCATTGCCCCTTACTGGCCTCGACAAATTTGGTTCCCATTCCTGCATCGTCACCTGCTGGAGCAGCCTTGGAATCTGGACCCAGTCAGACCTCTTGGTCCATCAGTCAGGCGGGCTGCACCAATCCCTTCAGTCTCTCAACCTCACAGCTTGGTTGCTCCACTTTCAACCTTAGCCAGCCTTCCACATATTTCTCAGCCGGTGCATGAAATCATCCTTTCTTCGCACAAATCTCCCACCAGGAAGAGTTGTGCTAGAAAGTTGAAACGTTTCTTTTTCTGGGTAGAGGCTAGGAATATAGACCCCTTTACAGCCCTTGTCCATCACGTTCTAGATTTTTTAGCAGAACTCTTTCAAGCTGGTTCCTCATCTGCCACCATTAGGGTCCAATTAGCTGCTATCGCAAATTTCTGCGCTGGCCTGTCAGAAACCAGCATCATGTCCCACAAACTTTGCAAGGCCTTTCTTAAAGGAACTATTTTGCTTAGGCCCCCGGCCAGAGATCCTCCGCCTCCGTGGGACTTGAACTTGATATTAGCTTCCTTGATTCTCCCCCTTTTGAACCTGCGGCTTCCTGTTCCTTAAAATTGCTCTCTTTTTTTTTTTTTTTTTTAGTAGCCATCACCTCAGCTAGGAGAGTTTTGGAACTTCAAGCCCTCTGTATTCGTCCTCCTTACCTTGTGTTTCATAAGGATAGAGTTTCACTGAGGACTAATCCTTCGTTTCTGCCCAAGATACCTTCCAAAACAAACCTGAATCAGGCTGTTGATCTTCCTGTCTTTTTTCCTAACTATTTGAACAAAGCTGAACAAAAGTTAAGCCAATTGGACGTTCATAGGCAATTACGTTTTTATTTGGATAGGACTAAGCAAACAAGAAAATCAGACCAACTCTTCTTGTCCTATGCTGAGGGCAAACAGGGCCTGCCAGTTTCTAAAGTAACCTTATCCAGGTGGTTGTCCTCTATTTATTACTTTGATTTATCAGCTGAGACGTAAAGAACTCCCTACTAAACCTAAAGGTCATTCCACCAGGGCGTTGGCTACTTCGGTAGCTTTTCAAGCAAGACTACCAATGGAATCTATTTGTGCTGCAGCCACATGGGCCACTCCTCATACTTTCATTTCACATTATAAGTTGGATATGGCCTCTAGGAGTAGAGCTGATTTTGGTTCCACTGTGCTCAAGAGTCTGTTCCGATGAGCCACCCAGGACTAAGGTGCTAGGGACACTGTCCCAACCAGCAAGAATGAGCGAGAGACAACTTAACATTAAGAAGTTATGTACCTACCATAACGTTCCATGTTAGTTGTCTTCTTCTCGCCTTCTTTCTTGCGTCCCACCCTCCATCCCCCTAGCCTGGACAGACCGAGAAGAGTCGAGTCCCTTTTTGAGGCCTTCTTCCTCTGGCTGAGTCTTATCTGGGTTACGTCCTCCTCTGTTTTAGTACTGTAGGTAAACCTTGTAGTTTGGACAGGTGTCCTTGAAATTTTCTATGGTGTTAGCTCTGCCAAATGAGATCTGGGTATCTAGTGCCAAGCATTGTGGGATATGGGGAGGCCTCGAGCCAGTAAATAGCTTTCTAGCTTTAGTAGATGGCAGAGTCAGAGCCAAGGATCGGCTCCGAACCCAACCAACCAGCAAGAAAGAAGGCGAGAAGAAGGCAACTAACATGGAACGTTATGGTAGGTACATAACTTCTTATTCTGACGCCTGCTGTCTGTCGTGATCCCATTGGGGGCTGACATGGAGCAAGCCATTTGTTCATCCTCTGAGGCTAATCAGTTGTCCATTGTGGATGTTAAGAGGGGACCATAGCTGATAATTACTGAAATTCCTAGCGGGATTCCACAGATACTTGTAAGGGAAGAAATACTAGGCTTCCATGTAGAAGGCAGGGTTCAGAACAATGCATGTAGCTCCTGTTGCTAAAGATCCCCAAAGGGAGTGGAAGACTTCTTTCAAGGTCTTTTTAGAAACCCTTGCGGCTTTGTCTCCTCAAAGTTTGTTCTTTTGCCTGTTGATTTTCCTTCTCCCTGTAAAAGACTTACGAATTCTGATTCATCTGATGAAGATGTGAATCTGGTTTCTATGGAGGAATCTTTGGCTTATTCCTTCCAGATTTACTGTCATCTTGCTTTGGGGACTCGAGGATACTCTGCCTTAACTCGCTGGTTGAATTTTCTTTTGGGATACAATTATTAAAATGATGGAATGTTTTCACTGGGAAACCTCCCAGATGTTCAACACCCAGAAGAGATGCTGTGATATCTTACAGATGGTTCTCGCAGACCTTTTGCTGTTCCTCTAGTTTTGGAAGCTCTTCTACATGCTTACATCTGCTTCCTAAGCCATGGAGTTTCATCGCCCTGCTCCTAGAGAAAAAAAAAAATTCTAAAAGGTTTCTGAGGCTCAGAATTTCTTGTAAAAGAATCCTTCATCGAACCCTTCTGTGATTTCACTTTTCTAATTATCTCTTTTGAGAGACTCCATATGAGGAAGTTCCAATGGTATCTTAAGACAATTTAGTTGCAGCATTGTCTGCCTGTGGATTTCCTCTCTTGCTTTCCCTAATGATGAAATTTCTATGGTGGATCAGCCATATATCCGTGAATCCAAATATTCTTTTTGGGATAGCTTTCCCACTCTGGATGTTTCATACCGAGCCTTGGGGCTTGTTCCAACCACATTAAGGTCAAGGATGTCTGGTCATCACAAGTGGTAAAAAGAGTATATCTGCAGTAAGGGAATGAAAGCTCCTATCCTGGCTGTTCAGGCTATGCTGAACTCCAGGTCCACTCAGTTGTCACATAACACAGTCATGTGGTACATAAATAGCTGTTTTTGCAAATTATCCATCTAGGGATGGAGTTTTGTCATCTGCTGACTTCAGGTGGTCTATATTTCATCATCGCACACTATTGTAGCATCTGCGCAGATCCTTAAGAGTAGATGCCTCGCAGAGAAGTTTTCCTGGACATTGTCCATTGGTGGAGTACTCCTTGAATCTTTTTGCATTCCCTCAGTACAGACAACTCCCCCAGTTCTGTTCCAGAGTGCCCCTTTCTTGGAAAGGTATGTTCCTCTATGCATATCCCCTCTTTCCTGAAAAGGGGTCCTACACAAGATCATGTGGACAGGCTCAAAATCTTATTGGTGAATCTGTTTTTGTCCAGACAGCATTGTTTTCCTCTCACCTGGCCAAGTGAAATTGCATGTTAACCCAAGTGATAGATCTAATCTTACAGGATAAGATTTCTGTAATTTACCCTTATCTCGCCCTATAGTTGACTCTCTGGGTAATGGAAAAAAGTGCCTAAAATACATGTGGAGGTGCTTTGACTTTTGCTAAAGGCCCAAATACCCACTTAAAAAAACTTTTGTATTGTGAAGTGAAAAGATTGTGTCATAACCACGAGCAGGACTCTCAATGGATATTCTACTGTTCTTTCTTGTGTGAGTTGCTCAACTCTGGTGTGGCATAGTCTTCTTTTTAAATCTCATTTGTCAGAAGTTTCTGCTGGTCACTTTCCTTTAGTTTTCAGGTTAAACAGTTGAACAAAGTCTCACTTTTTAATAGATGTGTAATCCCAAAAATCCAGTGCAATATGAGAAAATGTTGAAAACTAACAAGTCACATTGACTTGGGTATACAATCAGTGTAAGAAAAGTGAAGCCCTTTATTTCCCTCATTATAAAATGGATCTTTATCAGAATTTAAAACTTTTTTTTTTCCTCCTGTTATATGAAAACATGCTGTCATGTTACCCTGGCAGTGATGCACTAAAAGTTCTAACATTTTTAAATATCTTAAAAATAATTAAACTTGCAAAATGTTTAGTGTGGTTGTTCAAGAACACCCATTAATTAGGGTACCTCCGCAAAGGAGTTTTAAATGTAAGTGTACTCATAATTTTGCACAGTGTAATACCAAACACTATTAACAGCATTTTTTTTCCATTTAAACTGCAGGATGGGTGGATGGCCAACAAAATTTGCCAATCTAGGTCATGGTATTCAAGTTGAATTTCACTGCCGCCTCCACCTTGTAAATGCTGCCTCCTTACCTGGTAACATTTCGTACTTTCTCCATAACAAAAAAAAAATAGTGTGCTGTTATTGCACTTTGCAAAGTTATGAAAGATGAAACACCTTTGGGGGTGTCCTAATATTGCTAAAATACTTGTTATATTTTTATGTAAGAATTTTTGTACTTGAGTTTGTATACTTAAAAATGCATAAATAAAATATTTATTGAATGTTAGAACTTTTTAGTAGGTCATTGCCATGGTCTCATGACAGGGTGTGTTTATGTAACATGAGAAGTGAGTTTTTAGTTCTTTTGAAGTTCTATTTTACACTGTGGGAATGAGTGTTTTAACTTTTTGTAATAAAATGTGGCTGCTTATCTGGGACAACATACTTTTGTTCATAGGTGGAAATCCTGACTGGGATACCAAGAATGGTATGCAGTAGTCTTTGATATGTAAATAGTCTGCCCATGATTGGTTGTATTTATTATAATTTAGCCCAACCAATCAAATGAGAATGTCATCCTTCATTTCCTGCTATGTTACTGGTCAGTCAGATGTTTAAAAAAGATGATGGCTGGATTGCCATTACTCTTCTCTCTGTGGCCATTGTCACTCTGGTTCACCCTCAGCTGGATGAGTTGCAATCCTCAGAAATCCCCACCCCCATAAGCCACTTATATGCATTTACACCTATCTTGTCTTAATCTTTTTCAGACATAAAAACATGACTTCCAAAATACAATACAGCTTGTTCAGTAACTATAAAAAAATTTCCATGTAGTTCTATGACTGAGTACATTCTATGAAATTGGAGTCATCCTATGAAGATAGGTCCTGTTTAGTTTAATTGGAGAAAATCTTTAAAAATCCCTGATTACAAAAAAATATAAACCAGGAATATTTATGTGCAACCCGCTTTTACAGGGTTGCGAATACTCATACTTGTGTAGTGGGCCTTTTACATGCATATGGATAAAGCAAATTTTGCTGTATTGCAAGTTACATTGTTAAACAGAAAAAAAAAATTCTGCTGTTGAAACGTTGAACCAGCAGCTGACATCAGTCTACATTTTCCAGTGTCATTCTGCAGCTTGTTGGGTTCATTAAATGTCTGTAATTTTAACTTGACATCCCTTCATGTTCAGCAGTTTTTCAGCACCTTCATGTAAGACAGCAAACTGCAGAATTAGTCTCTGCGTGTAAAATCCAAAGTTAGCAAACCAGTAATGGCCAGTGCCGTGTGGGCAGCAGGGAGAGGGGGGCTTAACTATGTCTGGCACACTTGCTGCACTAGGGAGGTTTCTCGGATCAGGGGGTTGTGACTTAATGGGGGAAATGTACTGTTGGGCAGAAGCAGTTATCCATGCTTCACCTATAATTCCTTTCCATGTTATGTTGCAGATAGTCCCTTATCAACTCTTGAAGTATGGTTGACCCTGGTTTGGACTCTGGATAGGTCTGACATCAAGAATAGTTTAGTGTCCTATGCCCTTATTGGGTCCCCGTTGAAAATCAACTCAATCACCGAAGATCCAAAATCTCAGACTCTAAAGTCTATCCAAAATGTATCCCTGTTTGCTGATGTTCATAGTGTTACACTGCTGCATTCATTACACTTGGGTTATCCTGCCGTCAGGCGGTTCCGCAGTCGGCCCGAGTTCCAAAGTCTTGGTCCGGCGTCTGTTGCTGTTGCTTCTTCCCTGACGTCAGTGCGCCAGGGGTATAGAAGATGCATCCAACGCCATTTTCTTCAGTCTTTCTTGCTGCACGATGCCCGACGCAGAAGCAGTTCGCAAGTGCCGGTTGGCCGACTCCTGAGATTTTCAAAGTCGAATTTCAGATCCGAAGTCTTCAATAAAGCTAAGTACCCCATTGGGGAAACTTTTTTCTTGCCTCAGACCGATGTCAGAAAAAGTTAATTTTATTTCTTGTGGGGAAGCAAATACCTCATAAGGACTTCCACTCTTAATGTATTCCATGCCTAGGCCCTAATCACGACATCACTAGTTTTGTGGTTTTGTGCTAGATTTAACAAACGCACTATAAAAAGACGTTTTGATTTTGCTTTGCACTACTTTGGCCAAAGGTTCAATTATACGATGCCGTCAGATCAGCTGACGACCTCAGTTCCAAAAAACCGCAAAGACAAGGATAAAGACGGGCATCCGAGGTCCAAAACCGACGACGAAACCTCTTCCAAGCCAGTCGCCGGTTCTCAGTGAGGCGCTTTCGCAGCCCCCGACACCCGCTACCTCAGAGCCACAGGCCACCTCCGACTCCCACGTGGAGACAACTAGGCCTCTGGAAACTCAAGTTATTGGGCCTACGGAAACTAATCCCTCAGATGGGTCCGGAGCCGCTGAGCAGGCATCTGCTTCTGAGGGTGTTTTCAGACCTTCATAACTTACCATTAAAACAACAGCCAAGACAAAGGTACCATTAAAGTCAAAGAAACAAGTACAGCATTCTCCTGGACAGTCCTCCATGCCCAAGAAACAGATGCTTAAAATGGCCGAAGACCTCATTACTCTAATCAGGGGTTCCCATCCCCTTCCTGAGAAAAGGCCTAGGCAGGATACAGACTACGACTCATCTGATCAGGTTTCCATTTCCTCTGATTCCTCTTCGGACCAGGGATACTCTCTACCCCCCCTATAAGGACTCTGATGCTGAAGAATCTATCCCTTCAGCCTCTCCTCCTGAGGATTATTCTTTTGAGGAAACTTTACATACCATGAGGGAGCATTTCCATTGGGAAAGTTAGGATTACTCGGAATCCAAGAAAAGGCTCAGGGATTTCCTCTTATTGCCTCAACACAGGCCCCTGGCTATTGCGCCTGTGCTAGATATTGTGGATGATGTGTTCTCTGAATCCAGTGTTCTCTGAATCCAGTTTATCTCCTGACTCTTTGCCCCCGTACTCCAGCCAAGCCAGATAGGTATTGTAGAGTCCCTGACTCTCAAGTTTCTTTACAAAAAACATTCTGCTGATCCAGAAACTATTTCCCAGGGTCCAAAAGGGGTTAAGGCTTTCATTGCAAAAAATCCAGTACCCTCTGACAGAGATTCCAGAGCTTTGGATAGATGGAGGAAGAAAGTATACACTTCTGCAACTTTAGCAGTAAGAGCTTTAAATTGCCAGTTTCACATGCTTAAGTACCAACAATATTTAATGGCTCCGTTAAAACAGAAAATGCTTGCAAGCTCAGAAGCTCCTGATTGTAAAGAAATGCAGGATTTATTGCATGCAGTTGAACAGGTAGGAAAACATACTCTGCAGTGTGGATTTGATTCTTTAGAGGCCTGTTGTAGAGCCGCAGTTCAAGGTTCTGTGATTCGAAGACATGCTTGGTTAAAAGAACAAAGTTTACCTGATCGTGTTGAGGCAAAATTATTGGATGCTCCTTTACAGCATGATACTTTGTTTGGTGTTAAGGCAGAAGAGGTGTTAAATAAAATGGAAGATAAAGCTAAATCTATACAAACAGTCAAGGATTTCTTACAGGTACAACCACCTCGGTTTAGCAGAAATTGGCCAACAAAAAATTGGTCCTTTCCAGTATCCGACAGGCCACAGAGAGGCAGATACAGACGCCCTAAAGGCAGATCTCAACCCCAAGGCTCAAACAGACAACGACAGTGGGGCACCTCAACCCCAAAAGGCCACCTCAACCCCAAAAGGTGGTGAGGACAAGTCTCAACCTTACAGGAAACGTTCACAATGACTTTCCCCTTCGTACGGCAAGCATGTCCCTTTTGGAAGCCCCCTTAGGGGGAAAACTAGCACTTTTTTCTCAAAACTGGCAAACAGTCTCCCAAGACAAATGCGTTTTGAATATTGTGTCTCAAGGTTACAGATTCCACTTTCATACTTTACCAAGGCTAAAAGGAATGCCAGACCTGCCACAAAATCAATGGGCAGAGGCACAAAAACAAATCCAGCCCTCATGGACATTGAGAGCTATTCAAAAAGTACCACAACAGGAACAAGGACAAGGATTTTACTCAAGACTCTTCCTGGTCCCCAGAAAGGACAAAGCTTGGAGGCCCATACTAGACCTTTCAATTCTGAATACTTACCTGGATATTCCAAAATTCAAAATGTTGACATTACAGCAGCTTCTACTCATGCTGGGCAAGAAGGCTTGGCTTGTTACTCTGGACCTCAGAGGCATACCTGCATGTCCCTATCAGACAAAATTGCAGGAGATACCTCAGATTCAAAGCTGGTACAATGCACTATCAATTCTCTGCACTGCCCTTTGGCTTATCTACTGCGCCCAGGGTCTTCACAAAGTGCCTGGCACCAGTAATTGCATTTTGCAGACAAAAAGGAATTCAAATATATCCATACCTGGACAACTGCCTCATTCAAGCAGAGACAAAGGACATTCTTCTACAGCATCTGGCGTTTGTAAAAAGGTTGCTAATTTCTCTAGGGTACACAGTAAACGAAAAGAAGTCAAAACTAGTGCTCTCGCAACAGATTATATTACTGGGTGCCAGCTTAAATACAACGCCCCAGATGGCTTACCTCATGCCAGACAAGTTCAGCTAACTCAATATTTTCAATTACTGGCAAGAAAGTCCCATCTCCCTGCAAGAAAAATTCTGCAGACCCTGGGATTCATGGCATTCTGCATACTACTAATACCATATGCCAGACTGCATATGAGGAAATTACAATGGTACCTGAAAAGTGTTTGGACTCGACACTCGCAGTTTAGAAGCAGTAATACCAATGATTCCTTGCCAACAACAGGAGTTTCTGTGGTGGGCACAGGCATGTCACCTAAACAAGGGTCAGCCTTTTGCCCAACCCACAGCCAGGCAAACTCTAACAACATATGCTTTGGATTATGCCTGGGGAGCACACATGGCAGGAAAATGCATTCAGGGCAAGTGGACCACAGACCAGATGCATCTTCACATCAATCAAAAAGAGATGACTGTTCAAAATGCCCTAACCGCTTTCAAGGACCTTCTACATCCAGGACAATTATTACTAAAAACAGACAACACCACAGTAATGTGGTACATAAACAAGCAAGGGGCACTCATTCTTATCCCCTATGCAGGCAAGCCATGACCTTGTGGAACACAGCTCTAACGTATCAAGTTAACCTGCAAGCACAATTCCTGCCAGGAAAGAAAAATACTCTGGCAGACTATCTAAGTAGAAATATCATGGACCCTCACAAATGGAAATTGAATCCACAAATCGTCAGCATGGTAACGCAAAAGTGGGGATGCACAGACATAGATCTTTTTGCCTCCCCACTGAATTGCCAACTACAAAAATTCTGCACAGGGACTTATCGCAAACAAGCATGGAAAGTGGATGCTCTTCTGTTCAGCTGGAAAAACCTAAAAGTTTATGCCTTCCCGCCACTGCCTCCCCTTTCAAAGGTACTCCTAAAAGCCAGACAAGAAAAAACACAGATGATCCTGATTGCTCCAGACTGGCCACGCCAGCACTGGTACCCTCTATTAAGGAACTTGGCTCAAGGCCCACCATGGATTTTGCCTCAAATTCCACACCATCTGACTGAACAAAACAATCCGATCCTGCACGGTCAGCTCAAAACCCTAAACCTGGCTGCATGGCAGATACATTAGTCAAACAGGCAACACCTCTCTCTAAAGCAGTTATGGATGTCATTTTGGAGGCCAGGAGGCCTAGCACCAGGAAAGTTTACTCAGAAAGATTCTGCGCCTGGAACCAGGCTCAAAACCTTGACCGTTTTGTTCCAAACATTCCTCAGATTTTACAATACTTAACTGAGATGCTGGACAGAGGCCTATCCTTCTCATCAATTAAGATCCACGCCTCTGCCATTTCAGCACATTACAACAGGGATCCTCCTTTATTCTCTCATCCCTTGCTAAAGCAGTACCTAAGACGGGCTAAAAACATAAGACTGCTCCAGAGAGCACCAACTTGGGACCTCAATTTCATTTTGGAAAAACTGACCCTACCACCTTTTGAGCCAGCCAATACAGCCGATCTAAAATTTTTATCATGGAAAACAGCTCTGCTCCTGGCAGTAACTTCAGCAGGAAGAGTCTCAGAGCTACAAGCTTTAATGGCAGTGGAACCTTTTATAAATTTTCATCAGGACAGGGTATCTTTAAGGACAAACCCTACCTTTATGCCAAAGGTGGTATCTAGTGTGGCTCTTAACAAAACCATCCATTTGCCAACTTTTTATCCAAACCTCCAGAATAAAGGGGAGAAATTTCTGCATTCTTTGGACATACACAGGCAGCTACGCTTCTACTTGGACAAAACAAAGGCTTTCAGGGCAACTGAGCAACCGTTTGTAGCATATGCTGCAGGATCACAGGGCAGACTGTATCCAAATGGATAGGACACTGTATTCGGTTCTGCTACACACAGCATGGAAAATCAGTCCCAAATAACATCCACCAGGGCAACAGCCACTTCAACAGCCTTTCTCAGAGGAGTACCTACCAAGGAAATTTTGGAGGCTGCAACTTGGAGTTTAGTGCACACCTTTACCAAGCATTACCACCTGTCTCTTTACTCTAAATCCAGAGCAGGATTTGCCATTGCAGTTCTGCAGGGCCTCATAGCCAATCCTAACTCTTTATGACCAGCCACCCAACCTCAGCTTTGGGATTCTACCCAAGTGTAATGCCTGCGGCAGTGTAACACAATGAACAGAGTAGTTTTGTACCTACCATAAATGTAGATGTTCGAGTGTTCACACTGCTGCAGTCCGGGTTACCCTCCCTCCATCCCCTCTGAACTAGCTGGACTTATCTATACCTTTCTATCCTATACAACCTTTGGGGTGTATTTGCGGTTGCTGGGTAACTGAAGTTATTGTTTTTATTGTATATGTTTATTTTTGATTAGTAATATGTATTGCCTACCTACTGGGGGCACCTGACATCTGGGGCAAGAAAAACTGAAGAAAATGGCGTCTGATGCATCTTGTACACCCCTGGCGCACTGACGTCAGGGAAGAAGCGACGGCAACCGACGCCGGACCAAGACTTTGGAACTCGGGCCGACTGCGGGACCGCCTGACGGCAGGATAACCCAAGTGTAATGACTGCAGCAGTGTGAACACTCTAACATCTACATTTATGGTAGGTACAAAACTGTACTTTTTGACAACAATGGCAGTGACACTATCTGAATGAGTACCACAAGGCTGCTGTGGTGGTGGAGTCAGTTGACGAGCCTGTATGCTTACCAGGGGTAGGATACAGACGTGTCTGGTAACTGCAGGTTTTAGTGGAAGCAATGCAAGTGCAGAAGGGTTTATCTCCATGAGTTATCAACGGTTTTCCCATATCTGCCAAATGGCTGGGTGCCATGTTTGTTAGCTGCCTCTGTGCATTGCACTTCAGTGTAGTTTAAAATGAGTGGATAAGCTGCTGGCTGGAAATTTTTTTTTTTCCCTTCTCACCCCATCAAAGACTGAGGGCATTCCTTCTTAAGAGGTAGTAAAGCCTTTTGCTTGGGGTGGGCGTTTCATCCATGTTGTGTTGCTGTATGATCGTTGACTTTTAAAGTTTACCTGTTGTGGTGGCCAGCTGCCCTAGTGATCTGCCCTCCAGCCATGTAAAAGATGAGTTGATAAACTGCCGCTAGAAATCTGAAAATCTTTTAAATTCATCTCTTCATTGGAGATGAAAATCTCTTCACCCTTCGAAGACTCAAAATCTCTTCATCCTTCGGAGACTCTTGGGAGATGTGGTTGTACAAAGCTCGGGGCCTGAGTTGATTTTTTTTTTCACCAAAGATTGAGCCAACTAACTAGTGGGTTCACTTAATTTTTTTTCAGTTGAAGACTGACCGTAATATTAACACATTAGTCATTGATAGATTTAATGCACTGTAGATGTCCTGGAGTCCACTTTCTTTGTGGTGTGCTGCTCTAGTCTGCCTAATCTTTAGTCTTGATACTTCAGGGGTTGTATTCAGGTGGATTTTGAGTGATCCGTATTGTCCAGCTTTAGTGGGTTTATATGGATTTTGTGTGGAGTTGCAGTCTTTTGGTTCCAATGTTTCTTCTGTTATTGGAGCTCCTGTCCCTGGGGGATAGTATTTTGGATTTTGGAGCTCCTGTCCCTGGGAGATAGTATTTTGGATTTCAGATACCAAAGTTTGTGCACCTTACAATTTGAGTCCTGGATTATACCTATCTGAATAGGTAAGAGACTAGTAATGCCTGCCATGGTAAACTTCCTAAGGGATAGGATGCTTTTAATGGATCAGAACTATTGAGCCCTGGGTAGCAATAGATATTTAGTTTAACTTGCCAGTTTGAGGAGTTTTTTCTCTCTCTCTCGAATGGTCTCATAATCTTCATCCAGTGTAGTGAAGTCTTGAGGGTTAGAGTGGTCTACTTTTAACATTCTGGCTGGTTAATATCTTTCCAGTACAAACCTATTATTATTATTTTGTTTACAATGGATGTGATCCATACTCTCCAAATATTTCATTTTTAATGACCCCAAAGGATAATTCTGTACTAATTCAAGCATTGGGATATAGTTTACTACAGTAGCATTAGTTTATCTTCATTTATTTGAAAGCCAGGTATTGTTGCAGATTGTGTCACTGTATGCAAGTGTGCAGGCACATCAGTTTCTGAGTTTGCTAGGTATGCTGTTATATCATCCGTAAACAATGCAGATGATACTGTTTGCAGGTGGTATATTGTTATACCAGCTTTCCTTGTCCATTCCACTCCATTCTGCTTATTTTAGCTTGTCTAAAACTATCTGAGCAAGCAGCTCCATGTACAGAGCGAGTAACAAAAGGGAAACAACAACTTTCTTGTTCCCCTCTGTATATAGAATTCTTGAGGCAGACTTCCACCCACCTTAACCACTACTAGGATGTCACTATAGACTTCTTTAATCAATGATGGCTTGGTGCTGCTTTCCACCTATTGCTCCAACATAAGTCTTCAACATAATTCTTCATTGTATTGTCAAATGTTTGCCTACCCTGCATAAAACCGCACTAGTAAAGATTTATCATTTGTAGCATACTTGTGCCAGTCTTCTTGATTAAAACTCCTGTACTAAAATCATAAATTCTTTTGTGGATGCGGGCCTCTGGTGCAGGATTGAGCTGATTCTTCCCTTTAGGAATTATTGTCCTTTTACAACAGTAGGGAATCACTGTTTTGTTGCAAGAGATCATTAACCAAGAAACTTCCATACCTCCACTACAGTTTCTATTTCCTGCTTCCCTAACTCAGTAAACCATTTATACCTGGTGGTTTCTTAATGGCTTGTAGTTTTGTTTAATCTCTTTGCCTGGTTATGGGTGTAATTAAGCAGTTTGCATCAGTCTAAAGTCATGATGGTTTGTTTTGTTCCAGTTGTTTTTAGAAGCGTAACAATATTTGTAAAATCCTTTAGGAGATAACAATGGCTATAAAAGGTGTACACACCCCTGTTAAAATGCCAGGTTTTTGTGATATAAAAAAAACGGGACCACAATAAATCACTTTTCTCAGGAAGCCTTTTCTTGCACAAAAAAACATCCAGGCCCGGCTAAACTTTGCAAAACAATGCATCACGTCTCCCAAAAGCATGTGTGTGAAAATGTTATGGTCTAACTTTTTGGCCACAATTCCAAAAGGTATGTTTGGTGCTACAACAACACGTCACATCACGAAAAGCATGGTGGTGGCAGTATCCTGCTTTGGGGTTGCTTTTCTTCAGCTGGAATTGGGGATTTAGTAAAGGTGGAGGGAATTATGAACAGTTCCAAATACCAGTCACTTTTGGCCCAAAACCTTCAGGCATTTGCTAGAAAGCTGAAGATGAAGAGGAATTTCACCTTTCAACACAACAGTGACCTCAAGCATGCATCCAAATCAACAAAAGAATGGCTTCACCAGAAGAAAATAAGTTTTGGAATGGCCCAGCCAGAGCCCAGACCTAAATCCAATAAAAAAATCTGTGGGGTGACCTGAAGAGGGGTGTGCACAAGGGATGCCCTCGCAATCTGACATATTTGGAGTGCTTTTGCAAGGAAGAGTGGCTAAATATTACCAAGTCAAGATGTGCCATGCTGAGACTCTTACCCAAGAAGACTGAATGCTGTACTTAAATCAAAAGGTGCTTCAACAAAGTTTGTTTAAGGATGTGCACACTTAGCAACCGGCTTATTGTACTTTTTTATATTTTTCCTCTAAAAGCTTTGTTTTTCAAATGAATTGTACAGGTTATAAGTCACATTAAATGTGGGAAAAGTTTTGAAATTTATATTTTTTTATATGGCAAAAACCTGGCATTTTAACAGGGGCGTGTACACTTTTTATATCCACTGTATGCTACCTTATCCAGATGAGTAATTTCATCATCTTTGCCATCCTTATTTCTTTCTACTTTTTTTAGTCTCTGTTGATCTTTGGGCTGTAGGTGTGCTCAGAATATTTTGGAAATAATTCCACTCATTTACTCTCATTGGTTCTCTGGAAATGTTCTTCCATTTATTTAATTTTTTTTTCTAAGTCGCTCTAGTTCATTCTGATCCCCTTGACTCAGGTTTCCTTCTCTAACCTGGAGCTTTTCAGATATATTTAAACCATCTTTATAATTGCCTGCTCCAACCATTGTTTTCTTAACTCCATAACCCTTCCTACTTTAACCTTTTCCAGGTGTATAATGGACAAAAAAGCTTTTCCTTGGGCACACTAATACTTGGTCTAGCATTTCACTTTTTGAAAGTGACAAGTTCTAGTTTCATGCCATTAGTAGGAGGCCTTGGTGAGCATTTATACCAGCACTTCATTCACTAGTAAGTAAATCTCTTCCCTAGCCGAAATCTGCCAATTAACGCACCTTCCTTGCGAGTGTCAGTATAACCCTGAATTGTTACTGGTGCATCCTTTCAACTGAAGTCATTACCTCCCACCCACTTAATGTCATAATCCAAAAAAAAAAAACGTATTTTTCTAGGATTCTCTTCTGCTAATAGCTACATTTCTTGGAGCAGTATTAAGTGAGATTTCAGTAACTGTGTGTACACTAAAACTTTGTCCATTTAGTTATTTGCATCAGTGAGCCCATTAATATTCCACATTCAACACTGAAGCATGCTTAACTCATTCACTCCAGAGCAGCTCAGGAAAAGCTGCCTGCTGAATTCCACCATAGGAACAACAGAGCAGCCTGAGCTCATTTTCAGAAAATCCATTTGTAATACTATACAGAAAACAAATGCTCATAACTCTTTAACTATAAGAGCTACACTAAAAGTGTAAACGCGAAAGTTGTTCAGCAGACACTGACCTTTCCAACAGTGTAAATGTTGATAGTGCATACCAAAGTCATAATGAAATATTTGGCAAGGAATGCTGATATTGTGCAATTTTTTTTATTTTTTGGAAAAGCAAAGCACAATATCTTGGTCTATGTACCATGCAGACCCATACAATTTGAATTTAATTTGTTAGTATGAATGTCAGCTTTAAAATGATACTTTAACCATAACTGTGTGACACTCCTTTCATGAGATATTCACAGAAATATGATTAGTATATTATTTCTCATAATTGATAAATAAACAAAGCATGATATCTCATCACCTGTAACAGACAGAGCCTACATATCAGTGTAGAAGTTGTGCATCTGAATGTCAGCTTCAAAATGACGCATCATTTGTGTGATTACCATGTTCCCTCGCAAAGATATGGGCATAATAATGAGAAGTATTGTAAATGTATAATTTTCATATTTGTACAAGACTAAACAAACTGTAATATCTGTACGTGTGTACAGTGCCTAGACATAGTTCTTTTACCATGTTGTAAGGAGTAACACTGTCTTCAAAATGATGCATTACTTCACACAATGTGGTGCTCCCTTGCAAAGTTATTTACCAAAATATGGAAAAAATCATAATTTCCATAACCTAAGTCAGAAACAAACTTTGATATCTGCCTATGAGTACAACATACAGGTACCATTCTTTTACCACGTTAGAACTATAAATAATCTTTTCAAATGAGATATTACTTGGCACATTCAGATGCTCCCTTGCAAAGTTATTTACCAAAATATGAAAAAATATCATAATTTCCATAACCATAAGTCTCAAACAAACTTTGATTTCTGCACATGTGTCAAACATACTGGCACAATTCTTTTACCATATTAGAACCAGCAATACTGTCTTCAAAATGAGATATTACTTGGCACATTCAGATGCTCCCTTGCAAAGTTATTTACCAAAATATGAAAAATATCATAATTTCCATAACCATAACCATAAGTCTCAAACAAACTTTGATTTCTGCACATGAGTACAACATACTGGCACAATTATTTTACCATGTTAGAACTATAAATAATCTTTTCAAAATGAGGTATTACTTAGCACATTCATATGCTCCCTTGCAAAGTTATTTACCAAAATATGAAAAAAATTATAATTTCCATAACCATAATTCTCAAACAAACTTTGATATCTGCACATGTGTCAAACATACTGGCACAATTCTTTTACCATATTAGAACCAGCAATACTGTCTTCAAAATGAGATATTACTTGGCACATTCAGATGCTCCCTTGCAAAGTTATTTACCAAAATATGAAAAAATATCATAATTTCCATAACAGTTATTTGCCAAGCTCAGAGAAATAAATTTTACATAACACATTTCATAATAGTGTTTTACTTACTATACTGGTCCAGCTTGGTCATGGGTGTTTTCCATTCTTCTCACAATCATGCAGGGCTCTCCTCACGCCATTGTGGAGGTTGGTCAAGAAGAATGCAATGGCCTCCTCAGTTAGGTGAATGCCATCCCTTCTGAACCAGTGAACATCTTGCCTTCCTCATCTGAAATAAAGCAAGGGTGGACACTGACAAGGGTGCACAGCCAGGGCACATGTAAAGAGAAAAAGCAGGGTAAGGACCGCGCTCCACTAATATGCCAAGGACAGGCATGGGGCTCCAGATGTTGGTTATCTGTAGTGTCCCATAGCTGTGCCGGCTGCCCACTCAGACTGCTGATACCACTATGGTCTCATGACCTCCTTCAGTGCCAGCAGTCTGCCTTACCTCTGCCTTTTCTCTTTACATGTGCCCATTCAGCAATGGACCTAAGGGATGAGGGACTGAAGTAACTCACTAATTGCTGTCCTGACCTACGGAAGGGAGGGAGACTGAGGAGAGCTACATCAAGGCAACATGTCAAAAGACCAAGACTGACCCAGGCTGTGTCTTTTGCATGTTTTGCAGTACATCACAGTGGCACACCCAAGCCCATGCTTACCGAGGACAGCAGCACTATGGGACTGTGCTGTAGAGTCTCAGGTTCCCAAGTGCGATCGGTGGATCACAAGATCCATGCTGGCCGGGTATGCCCCCTGTGATGCACCCAGCAACACAATATTCGGCGATGGGACAGCCTAAGGTTTTTGGCTGCTCCCTTCCCAGTGACTCCCAGAACAGCAGAAGACAGTCTTACCTTATCTGAAATAAAGCAAGGGTGGACACTGACAAGGGTGCACAGCCAGGGCACATGTAAAGAGAAAAAGCAGGGTAAGGACCGCTCCACTAATATGCCAAGGACAGGCATGGGGCTCCAGATGTTGGTTATCTGTAGTGTCCCATAGCTGTGCCGGCTGCCCACTCAGACTGCTGATACCACTATGGTCTCATGACCTCCTTCAGTGCCAGCAGTCTGCCTTACCTCTGCCTTTTCTCTTTACATGTGCCCATTCAGCAATGGACCTAAGGGATGAGGGACTGAAGTAACTCACTAATTGCTGTCCTGACCTACCGGAAGGGAGGGAGACTGAGCGGCGAGCTACATCAAGGCAACATGTCAAAGACCAAGACTGACCCAGGCTGTGTCTTTTTGCATGTTTTTGCAGTACATCACAGTGGCACACCCAAGCCCATGCTTACCGAGGACAGCAGCACTATGGGACTGTGCTGTAGAGTCTCCAGGTTCCCAAGTGCGATCGGTGGATCACAAGATCCATGCTGGCGGGTATGCCCCTGTGATGCACCCAGCAACACAATATTGGCGATGGGACAGCCTAAGGTTTTGGCTGCTCCCTTCCCAGTGACTCCCAGAACAGCAGAAGACAGTCTTACCTTATCTGAAATAAAGCAAGGGTGGACACTGACAAGGGTGCACAGCCAGGGCACATGTAAAGAGAAAAAGCAGGGTAAGGGCCGCGCTCCACTAATATGCCAAGGACAGGCATGGGGCTCCAGATGTTGGTTATCTGTAGTGTCCCATAGCTGTGCCGGCTGCCCACTCAGACTGCTGATACCACTATGGTCTCATGACCTCCTTCAGTGCCAGCAGTCTGCCTTACCTCTGCCTTTTCTCTTTACATGTGCCCATTCAGCAATGGACCTAAGGGATGAGGACTGAAGTAACTCACTAATTGCTGTCCTGACCTACCGGAAGGGAGGGAGACTGAGGGAGAGCTACATCAAGGCAACATGTCAAAAGACCAAGACTGACCCAGGCTGTGTCTTTTGCATGTTTTGCAGTACATCACAGTGGCACACCCAAGCCCATGCTTACCGAGGACAGCAGCACTATGGGACTGTGCTGTAGAGTCTCCAGGTTCCCAAGTGCGATCCCGGTGGATCACAAGATCCATGCTGGCCGGGTATGCCCCCTGTGATGCACCCAGCAACACAATATTCGGCGATGGGACAGCCTAAGGTTTTGGCTGCTCCCTTCCCAGTGACTCCCAGAACAGCAGAAGACAGTCTTACCTTATCTGAAATAAAGCAAGGGTGGACACTGACAAGGGTGCACAGCCAGGGCACATGTAAAGAGAAAAAGCAGGGTAAGGACCGCCGCTCCACTAATATGCCAAGGACAGGCATGGGGCTCCAGATGTTGGTTATCTGTAGTGTCCCATAGCTGTGCCGGCTGCCCACTCAGACTGCTGATACCACTATGGTCTCATGACCTCCTTCAGTGCCAGCAGTCTGCCTTACCTCTGCCTTTTCTCTTTACATGTGCCCATTCAGCAATGGACCTAAGGGATGAGGGACTGAAGTAACTCACTAATTGCTGTCCTGACCTACCGGAAGGGAGGGAGACTGAGGGAGAGCTACATCAAGGCAACATGTCAAAAGACCAAGACTGACCCAGGCTGTGTCTTTTGCATGTTTTGCAGTACATCACAGTGGCACACCCAAGCCCATGCTTACCGAGGACAGCAGCACTATGGGACTGTGCTGTAGAGTCTCCAGGTTCCCAAGTGCGATCCCGGTGGATCACAAGATCCATGCTGGCGGGTATGCCCCTGTGATGCACCCAGCAACACAATATTCGGCGATGGGACAGCCTAAGGTTTTTGGCTGCTCCTTCCCAGTGACTCCCAGAACAGCAGAAGACAGTCTTACCTTATCTGAAATAAAGCAAGGGTGGACACTGACAAGGGTGCACAGCCAGGGCACATGTAAAGAGAAAAAGCAGGGTAAGGACCGCGCTCCACTAATATGCCAAGGACAGGCATGGGGCTCCAGATGTTGGTTATCTGTAGTGTCCCATAGCTGTGCCGGCTGCCCACTCAGACTGCTGATACCACTATGGTCTCATGACCTCCTTCAGTGCCAGCAGTCTGCCTTACCTCTGCCTTTTCTCTTTACATGTGCCCATTCAGCAATGGACCTAAGGGATGAGGGACTGAAGTAACTCACTAATTGCTGTCCTGACCTACCGGAAGGGAGGGAGACTGAGGAGAGCTACATCAAGGCAACATGTCAAAAGACCAAGACTGACCCAGGCTGTGTCTTTTTGCATGTTTTGCAATACATCACAGTGGCACACCCAAGCCCATGCTTACCGAGGACAGCAGCACTATGGGACTGTGCTGTAGAGTCTCAGGTTCCCAAGTGCGATCGGTGGATCACAAGATCCATGCTGGCGGGTATGCCCCTGTGATGCACCCAGCAACACAATATTCGGCGATGGGACAGCCTAAGGTTTTGGCTGCTCCTTCCAGTGACTCCCAGAACAGCAGAAGACAGTCTTACCTTATCTGAAATAAAGCAAGGGTGGACACTGACAAGGGTGCACAGCCAGGGCACATGTAAAGAAAAAGCAGGGTAAGGACCGCCGCTCCACTAATATGCCAAGGACAGGCATGGGGCTCCAGATGTTGGTTATCTGTAGTGTCCCATAGCTGTGCCGGCTGCCCACTCAGACTGCTGATACCACTATGGTCTCATGACCTCCTTCAGTGCCAGCAGTCTGCCTTACCTCTGCCTTTTCTCTTTACATGTGCCCATTCAGCAATGGACCTAAGGGATGAGGGACTGAAGTAACTCACTAATTGCTGTCCTGACCTACCGGAAGGGAGGGAGACTGAGGAGAGCTACATCAAGGCAACATGTCAAAGACCAAGACTGACCCAGGCTGTGTCTTTTGCATGTTTTGCAGTACATCACAGTGGCACACCCAAGCCCATGCTTACCGAGGACAGCAGCACTATGGGACTGTGCTGTAGAGTCTCCAGGTTCCCAAGTGCGATCGGTGGATCACAAGATCCATGCTGGCGGGTATGCCCCTGTGATGCACCCAGCAACACAATATTCGGCGATGGGACAGCCTAAGGTTTTGGCTGCTCCCTTCCCAGTGACTCCCAGAACAGCAGAAGACAGTCTTACCTTATCTGAAATAAAGCAGGGTGGACACTGACAAGGGTGCACAGCCAGGGCACATGTAAAGAGAAAAAGCAGGGTAAGGACCGCGCTCCACTAATATGCCAAGGACAGGCATGGGGCTCCAGATGTTGGTTATCTGTAGTGTCCCATAGCTGTGCCGGCTGCCCACTCAGACTGCTGATACCACTATGGTCTCATGACCTCCTTCAGTGCCAGCAGTCTGCCTTACCTCTGCCTTTTCTCTTTACATGTGCCCATTCAGCAATGGACCTAAGGGATGAGGGACTGAAGTAACTCACTAATTGCTGTCCTGACCTACCGGAAGGGAGGGAGACTGAGGGAGAGCTACATCAAGGCAACATGTCAAAAGACCAAGACTGACCCAGGCTGTGTCTTTTTGCATGTTTTGCAGTACATCACAGTGGCACACCCAAGCCCATGCTTACCGAGGACAGCAGCACTATGGGACTGTGCTGTAGAGTCTCCAGGTTCCCAAGTCGATCCCGGCGTATCACAAGTGCCATGCTGGCTGGGTAGGCCCCCTTTGATGCACCCACCAACCTAAGAGTAGTTGGCAAAACAAAAGTGAAGAGGACCTTCCTGGCATTGTTGCTGAAGGGCTTGGCTGCTAATTCACAGGGGGCACAGAAAGAGCACATGTACACTGAAAATGCAGTTGAGGCACTCTGCTTTACCTCTGCCTCTTCCATTTACATGTGTCCTTTCTGCAATGGGCGAAGGGAGGAGCTAATGTAAAAGCCTAGACTGACCCAGGCTGTGTTTTTGCATGTGGCCTTTGCCTGAGGGAACCATTACATCAGTGGCACACTCAAGGCCCACAGCACTATGGGAGATTTATGGCCATGGTACTCTCCAAAGCATTCAACACACAGGTTGACCTTGCAAGTTGGACATCCCCATGATGGCTCAGCACGTTTACCCTTGCTGGCACAGTTTTGCATCTTGATTTATGCCATTTCACTGGAAAGTGAGAGCCATGCTCAAATCTGCTCACAGCCTCTGGGACAGTAATCTCAGTGCATCGTTTCCTCTTTGTGTAACTGGCAAGTAGATGCAAGCCTAGGTTCCTTCGAACTGTAACTGTGTTGCTGGAATAATACGTCCAGAACGTGATAGTTGCTGATGTCTGATACTTTCACGGAATATAATGAAAGCATTGACAATGGCCACATCCCATAAGAACCAGAACAAGTACAGCCACCATTTGCGGGCCTTTCTGGCACTGGGATACTGTGTCCTCAGCTGATCTGCTCTGTCCACCCCATTCATGTAACTGTTGTACATGTTTACAACTGGTGGACATGGCACTGATGTCTTTATTCCATCACGCTTTCTTCTGTATGTGCTGGAGACTGGCAAGGTTGGGTTACAGTTAGTTGACAGGAGGAATACTGGTTTGCTATCCTTCCATTCAGTAGCTAGCAGTGGTCCACTCTGCAATTGCTTGTAGTAGCCTCGAGCTGCTTTTCCAATGGCCTGTCTGTTGAATGTAAGGCCATCCTGACCTATTGGTGCGCATGGTTCCACAACAGTATAGATCATCTTTCAGCAATTGCTGTGCTAGTGGAACAGAGGTAAAGAAGTTATCAAAGTAAATGTGATGCTTCTTGCCAATCAGTCCCCTAGTTAAGTCAACTACAACTCTGTGTGCGAGCCCAACCTCTGTATTCTGCTCCGTTTTTCCAGTGTATACCTGGAATTCACGTACATACCCATTGGTTGAGTCTGCCAACACCCAAACCTTAATGCCATACCTCTCAGGCTTACCAGGCATAAACTGCCTAAATGTCAGCGTCCACGGAAGCCAACCATGGCCGTCTACAGCCACCTCACGATGCTCATTCTCTCGTGTCCGACTTGCTTGAATTACTGCATCCAGTATTGGCGTGCGTGATGTAGCTTGTCATGACCCACAGCACCATGTGGTAGGCTCAGGCTGTTATCATTGCAGTGGAAGTACTGCTGAATTTTTTCAAACCTATCTCTGGTCATGTACTCTGCTATTGGGAAGCGACCATATACATGGTGCGTTTCCCAGTACTGCCTCAATTCAGGAACATGTACAATAGACATGTATATTCTGACACCTAGAAATGCGTATGTCTCCTGGGCACACAGGACTCCACAGTATCAACCTTGCCTGCTGCGGCCTGCCTCTGTGCAGCATAGCGATTGGTTTCATTAGCAATACAGGTGTATAGCTCCTCTGGGAACATCAAATTCAGGAAGTCCATCTCTGTGCTATCTGAGCCCAAGTGATCTATTGGTCCTACTGGCCCCACAAATTCCTCAATGTGTAAAGTTTGAAGATGTTTTTCCCACGTGATTTTACGTGGTGGGCATGCTCGTGCCTGACTGGGTCGCAAGGAAGAGTTGGAAATGGGAAAGGCTGAAGGGTTGAGAGATGATGCTCTCTCAATGCCAGTAGCAACTGTACTGCTTGCAGTTGGTAGTGAACTGTTGACACAAGTTCCTGCTGAGGCACACCCATATCAGTCTCTGACAAGGAGCTACTTGGACTCATATCTAGAGGATTATCTCCATCAAAAGCACCAAACTGTGGACTACTTCCCACATCATGCAAAGTCGAAGGCACATCCACACCCTTATCAGCACTTGCAGTGCCATGCACTGTGGAGGACTGCATAGCTGTGTCAGTCAGACCAGGTGCTTTCGTGAACACAGATAAAGGCATGTCATCATCTGCGTCATACTCTGAATGCCCTTGGTGGCCATAGTGTGTGGCCAACTTGTGTGTGGGCACCTTCCTTAGGTGTGCAAGTGGCACATCATCCTCACTGTCTTGGTCACTGTCATAATTACTGGTTAGGTCTGCTTTGGCAACTGGTAGTGGTCTTTCAGGAATGGCGGGCACAGGAGCATCATCCTTATCACAGGCAATGGCCTTTTCACGCAGTCGTGCGAGTGGAATGTCATCATCCGAGTCATAATCATCATCCTCACTCTGGTTGGCATTATGTGGTACATCAAGGTGCATACCATTGTCTGAACCACTGCTAGAACCATCACAGTCAGTTTCTTCACCCAACAGGTAAATGCTGCTTGCTTTCTCCTCAACAGATGGCATCTTTGGATGGTGGCTGTGTTGCTTTACACTTGAAATCACACCTGAGAACACAATGCAATACAACATTCAGATGTAATATACCTGCAGAGAGGCACGTGAAAATCTGCACTTCTACTTACTAGCATAGCTAAATACTCTTACACAGACATTAAATTAAGAAACAACTAACAGATCAGTATAGCCTTTAGAAATTTAATATAATTGAATCTAAGAAATGTTTGCACTACATGCATGTAAGCTTTACTTCTGATCTTCGTATCTAAACAAATGATAAATGTATTATAACCGCACCGTTCTGCTCACTCACATCAGCAACACTAGAAGTCACAATAGAAGTGACAATACTTTTAGGTGAGCTGGCTTTCTCTAAATTCAGGTAAAAAAATCTATTAAAAAAAGATTAAAAAAAGATGCCCTGGTAAGATACTAACCAGCAAAATCATTCAGTGAGTACAGCAAAGTCTCAAACAATCCCCAGTATCAACTGAAAAGCAAGCCATCACAAAAGTCTAATTGGAATAATTGATGAACAGAATTTACAAGAAGACAAACTGAAAGAGTCTCTAACTTAGTATTATGACCAATAAAGGCACTTTAAATTAATCTAATGCCAAACACCAAACATTATTACAATCATATAATGCCCAATACCATGCCCAAACTGAAAAAAAAAATACAATTTCCATTATGTTAGCTAAAAATATAAAGTAGACAATGAAGGCCATGTATAAAAGCAGTTCGAGATCCTATAACACCATATCACCAGTAATCAAATTATTAATGACCAATCTGCGGAAGTATTTATAAGCAAGCAAAGTGATTACAACAGACCACTACAATGACCACCCTTAGTAGATAAAGGTACTCATCTCAAAAAATGAGCACATACCAAACAGTTGGTAATGGAGATCTAAACTTTGCTGTTGGCATCTGGTTGAGCCAGAAAATGGTGTACTGCTGGGTCACCAATCCACCCAGTCAATAGAGAAAATAGCATGCATTTACTTTACTTCAGCAACAAACTATAGATACATTTCAGGAAGACCCTAACTAGCCATACAAAGCACTGCAACTGCAAGTAAACCACCAACAGGTTATTACAGAACAAGCACAACAGATCACAGAAAGTTTGAAACCACTCCTATTCTACAAGATTACCAAAAGGTCTATTATGGGCATTTAAAATGAAAAGAAACACTAATGTCCTATACTGCATGCTCCCAACTGCTTCACTTATCAATCATTATAAAACATTAAAGATTCATAATACAAAACCAATGATAATAATGCAAGGCAGTCAATAATAATATATACTCAAATTATTCATAAAGTACACCACAAATCCTCTTATTCTAGCCACTTTCTCAAGAAAAACAGCAATTGAAGATGTAATGTCTACAATTTTCCTCCTAGACTGCTGATATTTCTTGAAATTTTATTCATGACATATGAAAGTAGTGTGGAGGGTGGGGTGTATTGCAATCACTGCAAGTGGAGAAACAGCCAAATGTTAGTCGTGCATTCATCAATGTGATAACGACTTCTGCTTATGTGAATAACAGTGACAGCTGCTGACAGTTTTACCTGAAAAGTGACAATGACTCAGCGCTATATTGTAACTGCACTGTGCTAATGACTTGCAAAGTTATGCATGGTGCACTGTGCTAATGACTTGCAAAGTTATGCATGCCCAGACACAGGTGATAATTGTTGACATTCATTACATTACCTTCTGCAGGTGTTATGCAACAGTCACAATCTGTTATAAGGCCATAGTCAAATAGTACAACACTTACATATTGCTATATAGTATCTGTTATAAGGCCATAGTCAAATAGTACAACACTTACATATGATGATGAATGATTGGGGTTCTGAACAAGCTAAACAAGATAGTCTCCTCTCTTCTCATCTTCCTATTTGTATTCATACTGTACTCAGTGTAATATTCTCAATCTTTTTATTGTTCTTTGGCCTCCGCTATAAACTCTCAAGTTTTGGAATTTGTACTCTACTGTTATTTTACCTATGCACTGTATGCTGTGCACAAATTTGACTTGTACTACGTTTCTGTGACCCTACTTTCATATTTTCTAAATATCATAATTATTTGTATTATTTCCAGAGCTTTTCTCCTCAGGTGTCCACTGAAAATGGGCCCCTGGCTCAACTGGACTAACCTGGTTAACAAAATGTCAATAAAATTTTTTTTTTGTTTGTTTTTACGTCAGTCACTGGACAATCACGTGTGTAAGTATAATCACCTACAATAACCTAAAATACCTGCAATACATTCAAATCTTCAACTACAAAATCAGCTGCCAATGGATTGCTCTAGATTACCACAAAGTGGTTTTGGAGGATAGCTAGTTGATGAAGAATCTCACTCATGAAACTACTAATCACAAATAGAATACTACAAGCAGAAGTGATTGTCTGCTTATTTTACACTATTTACTCAATGGTGTATCCAATGTCTTATATGCTAGTATATTACACTATAAATACATTTCTGTGCTGTATTTTAAGTAATGTAAACGTGAAATTGTCACACTAAATTTCTATGCTTCCCCAGTAACCCATCGAGTTGTTTGTATTGTGTATGCACAATCACCAAAAAGCAAAAACTATTTCGCCCAGCGGTCACTACAGCAGTCAGACCATGTATCCACAAGCACTTCCCTGAAATACAATGAATTATTTCCTAAGTAACATTACTATGTCCTGGTATACATGCACCTCAATAAAATGTTTCCCCCGAAAAACACTACAGTAACATTTCCTAGTATGTGACACCACCAGCATGAACATTTCACCCAAACAACCCTTCAGTAGAATGTTGAGGTATGCACAATCACCAAAATTATACACTTCCCCAAACAAAATGTGTGTAACATTTCCTAGTATGTACAAGCACCAAAATGAAGCATTCACCCAGTCAAGCCCTTCAATATAATGTATGCACAGACACCAGAATGAAAAATTTCCCAAAAACAACCATTCAGTAACATTTCCTGGTATGTACAAGCACAAACAGGTAAATAATCAGAAATAAACACCCAATGCGCAGTTGGGAAATTGCATCAGATTATCTGTTGAGTAGCCATTCCTTATATTCGGGGTACAGGAGAGAGAGAGATAGATAGATAAAGAGAGAGAGATAGAGAAAGATAGAGATAGAGAGAGAAAGAGAGAGAGAGAGAGAGAAATTGGGGACTTTGAGAAATCTGGTAATTACACAATGACAATAAATAGAGTGACATATTTTTACTTCAGAAAATGTATACTAATTCATATTCTCGTAATCTGTCAATGTCTCAGATTAATAGTGATAATATTTTAAAAGTGCCCCTGGTTACTTCTGGACTTGTTCCTGATTCTGTTGAGATCTGTCTTTGATTAGTAAAGAGCCATGATAAAGTTTAAAACTGAAATGTAACTCATTATTTAGTGACTTCAGCCTCCAATGATTTGCCAGCATATACTACAAGTCTGAAACAGTAGGAAGAGGAATTATTTTACATCAAATTTACTAAAAAATATATAAATTAGTAATAAAAATAAATTCTAAACAATTTAACATATAGCCTATTCTCCAAACACTATAATGCCCTCCAGGGGTCTATATCACTTTGTCTAAAACTATTTATCAGATACCACTTCTTTGAACTTTATTTATTGAAACCTAATCCATCAAATGTTCATAAAATCGTCTAAGGCCAGCTTCAAGAGAAAAACAGCACAGGACACTAAGGATAATCACAAGGCTTTCTTTACTTATGTTAGGAACCTGGGTGGGAATTCCCAGATATGCTCAGAATTAGTCCAAAATGACAAAATATACACCGAACCCACAGATATTGCCAACATCCTAGCTGACAGGTTCAGCGCAAACTTCTCCCCCCCCCTTTCCCACCAAAAGGGCAAATATTTATCCCAGCAGAGTCCTGCCCCCCTGACTGATGCTCAGGTAAGAGCCGCCCTCTATAAAAAAAACACAGCATCAATGGGACCAGATGGTGTCCCGGGCTGCATCCTACATGAACTCCAAGTCGAGCTAAACCCAAACATAAAACTACTGATCAATCTCAGACTTACAGTGGTGTACAGCAACAGTGGTCCTTCTCCACAAAGGTGGTGCCTCAACGGATCCTGGAAACTATTGCCCCATAAGCCTGACTAGCTTGGTCTGCATAGCTATGGAAAGGATCATCATGGACCTCATAAATAGATATTGGGGACCTACAGACACTGGATCCTACCCAGTTCGGCTTTGTTAAGGGCAGATCCTGCCTCTTAAATCTGGTCGATTTCTTTGAAACAGTCACCAAGGCCATTGACGAGGGGAAGGTGGTCCACACAGCCTACCTGGACCTTGCAAAAGCATTCGATACAATACCCCACTCGGGCATTATAGATAAGCTCACCAGCTGAAATATAAACCCCTATGTCACTAGATGGGTTGCAAACTGGCTCAAGGACAGAACCCACATGCTTAGAATTGCTCGAGCCATGTCAGACTCCAAACAAGTTACAAGTGGTGTGCCACAAGGCTCAGTCCTGGGACTTCTCTTGTTCGGTATATATTTCTCGGAGGTACAGGCTAACATGGAAGGACTGTGGCTGACCAAGTTATAAATGACTGCAAACTGGATGCCATAATCGACTCTCCAGCTGACAAGCATCCTACAAAAGGGCCTCATAGAAACAGACAACTGTTGCCAGAGCCATGGCCTCAAGCTAAACGCCAAAAAGTGTATAGTCATCCCCTTTGGCAAAAACAAAGTGCCCACAAATTACCACATAAGTGGTAATCCATTAAATCTGGAAGAAGCAATTAGGGACCTGGGTACCCAACTTGATAGCAATCTCTCATTTGACAACCACGTGGCCAAAGTGGTTAGAAAAACATTTTATATAGCCCACCTAATCATGAAGGGATTCACATCTAGATCAGGGGCGTCATCGTGCCTCTTTACTTATCCTCATCAGGCCCATAATGGAGTACAATCCACCTTTTGGGATGTACCTTACCAGACACTTGCAGCAATTGGAAAGACCCCAAAAGTACCTCACCAAGAGGATCAAAGGGCTCAAACAGATGCCATATGCTGCCCGGTTAAAGAAACTCCAGCTCTACTCAGTGGCATACCGCCTGCTCAGAGGCGATCTGGGTGGCGAAAGCCAAACACATTCTGGCCCTAGGGCAGATAGCCTAGTATGAACCTATGAACCTATAAAGTAGACCCATACATGTATGTATGTATGCATACATGTATTTATTTACCTTCATTTTACTGGGAAAGTCCAGCTAGGAAACAAATGCCTTTTCAGCAGAGGCCCAGTTGAAAAGCTCCACAAAACAATTTTATACTATCATACATTAATAAAGAAAAATTCAGATCATTTAACAATACAAAGTATAAATGTCACTCAGAATAACAATTGTAAACTTCATCGTTTGAAAGAGATTTGGACAACTGTGGCAGAGCATTTGACTTAGGATCTGTTAAACTCTTTGAAGGCCTTTCTAAGCTTTGAGTTTGATATAAAACATTGAAAATATATTGGTTGATCTCCCTGTGTCTGACATCCATGATACTGATAGGTATACAGTGCATTGTAGATACATTACCAGACATCTTGTCTTCCTTCAGTAATCCTATACCGAAGTAGAATTTTTTTTCAGAGAAATCCTACTTCCTAACTTGCTCAATATAGCATGGTATCCTCAATTTATATCATGCTATAATGGGTCATCAAAATGGGATGTTTGGCACATTCAGATGCTCCCTTTGAAAATTATTTACCAAAATATGAAAAAAATTATAATTTCCATAATCATAAGTACCAAACAAACTTTGATATCTGCATATGTGTCAAACATACAAGAACAATTATTTTACTATTTTGGAACCAGCAATACTTTCTTCAAAATGAGATATTACTTGGCACATGCAGATGCTCCCTTGCAAAGTTATTTACCAAAATATGAAAAAAAATATCATAATTTCCATAACCTATGTCCCAAACAAACTTTGCTATCTGCCTATGAGTACAACATACAGGCCCCATTCGGGGATCTGGACAAAGCCATAAATAACGGGAGGATAAGGGCCCAAAGATAGGGACAATTTTAAACATTGCTTTTAAAATTGTAAAAGTCGATAGAACAGGTTTTGCCCTATTACAAAGGCTATGAAGTCTGAAACTCAAATGACTATCAACATTTTCTGACCTTAATCCTCATCAATTTGAAAAAAAATGGGCCAGAAAAACAAAATTTTATGACAAACAGAATACAAGGGAAAAATCTGGACAATTGAGAGCTATGTTCACAGGAAGATCAGTATGCCCAATAGAGAGAGACAAAAATACATGCACATTCTCTAGCCCCTCTCAACACCTTGCATCTTGGTGGACTACACTTTTCGAAGGTGCCATATTTTAGGTTACTACACTACTTGAAAATATCATTAAAATGCACACTTCTTTTATCATACTACTGTGAATGCTAAGGATGACTGAAAAAGCAAACTAAAAACTAGGTGCAAGTCTGTCTATGTACACACACTAAAACTTTCATAACTATAGAATAGACAATTAGCATACAGCTTGGTTAGAACATACGTGTCCCTTCCTGCCCCGGTAAACCGTCAAAGTTACATACTTAGGAGAATGCAGTAATGCTTTCATCTTGTACATAACTGTCAAGATACCATTCCACACGCACGGGTCTGCTGACTCTGCCTTGGATTATACAACAAAAATTGCTAAAACAGAAGCGAGCATTGGCATATCACAGTCAGTGAAAGCACTTACCAAGTGTGAATAAAGAGTCCGCTTTCAGTAGTTTGCTCGTTTCTGATTATATTTTACTTATCCCATTTCGCTAGCACTTTATGCTTTTCTTCCAGGAAAAGACATTAGCTTTTTGGTATCCATACTACACAGTTCGCCTTGGTATATCAGTCAAGTATCAAAAGCTGGCTCGGTGAAAGTAAAAATCTGAATGCGATTGGCTATTCCCACCCTCGCGCTAGTAACTACACAGACCCCTCCCACCAAACACAACCTGCCGGTGGAAAGCCCGATAATATCTTGCAGATCGTGCGTACCTACCACACTATAGCCAAAACAGCGGTGATTTTATCAAAACCTTTCTGCACCCACAGCATGACAAGGACTGATCGGAGTACTGTTTGAGATCTATTTTGAAGCAGTTATTCCTATAGAGGCATAGCATAAGCTCCTATTACAAACCAACAATAAAGATCTGTACCCTCCAGGAAGTCCAAAAGCAAACCAAAACCACGAAGAGTTAACGCTCAGCAACACAGGACCCAGAAGTAAAATCAAAATGCAACATCTCCCCAGCGACCCCTTCGCAGTTTGCCCTACTATGCACGAGCACCAGAATGCAACATTTCCATCAACAACCCTTTGAGCAGCCCTTCCAAGTATTCATGACAACCAACATGAAACAGTAGCCCCAGTGACTTCATTAGTAGAAGAGTATACACAAGCTGTAAAATCAAACATGACCCATGCAGTATAATGTGCACATACCAGTTCTCTCCAACTACACATTACCCACCTAGAAACCAGACTTCCAAATGTTCGCTAGGACCTCAAAAGTCATTTTCCATGGCTTACTGATCAGTGGCATAGCTAGAGTTTGTGCTAGTAAGCTAGTAAGATTGCATTACGGAATGGATGGCAAACTGATAAGTTCATAGTTACTAGGTATCTCCGCCAAAGTAAAAGTACAACACAGTACAGTATCAGCAATCCATCTACATACTGTGGAAGTAGAACCCACAGCCTTCAGCATCAAAAGCATATACTGCCTGTAATACCACAAACAGATTTGGCAATCCACTATCAAACATGCCCAAGGTTTTCAAAAACTTCAACTGTACAAAGGATTCTTAGTATATTTCCCCATACATAAACAGCACTCATTTCACAGTGTCAACTCCACTTAGGGCAATACTGGCAAAAGATAAACCAAAGAAGAACAGCATCTGATCACAAAAGCCTACATTTTTAATACCGAAAGCCAACTACTCTTGCTTGTTCATTTTATGCTGCAATAGGAAATAGGAAATATTTCAGAGGCTATGAAGTCAGATTCACAGAATTATTACTGCACAGCAATAAAACACCAATAAGTCATTTGTGGCGGTATGTGTAGGAATACAAGTGCATAAATCATTCAAAACCTTTGCTAAAATTGTGATAATGTAGGTTACATCACTAGTTATTAAGTTAAACACTGCAAGTAAATGTTTTGAATACATGCTACATAATAAACGCCAGTTCTTATGTAAAATGGAGGGGGGGGGTTAGCTCCGAAGCTCCAGAGCCTGAAGTCTGCAACCGGTAAACTACTAAAACCAAATGCAAAAGGGCCACTTGCAATGCATCACTGCGCACCTGTCAGCCAATGCTACCTCGAGAAGAGAACATAGGAGACTATCACAACTTCCGGGGTGGTGGAAAAGAGTGTTCATAGGTTAGTACTAGACTAACTTCACCACAACACTCCACAGAGAATGCCAAGCATCTGAAAAACTTGTTCAGTGTAGCTGCAACAGGAACTACATATAACAAAAAGGACAAGTACTTGAAACCGTAACAAAAGTGTGGGTCATCAAAACACACTTACCAATGACGCCAGAACCCGCTTTGAAGCACAGCCCATTCCAGAGAGAAACCATCATAAAACAAAGCGGGGTCCAAATCAATCTCCGGATCGACCTCCCATGTCTCGCCCTACATCTGCTGTCACCGCTGACATGCCCCAACTTAACATCCTCGGTATTTCCAGCACCGGCTATGTGTAGTGCTACTGTGGGCGTTAGTGAAAGCGTAAAGGTCCAATAGGCGTGGACAGAGACACTGATGTTACTATTTTCTATGATAGCGATAGAATACAGTCGAAAAACCCAAAGCGTTACCATGAAATGTGATGCAAAGTGCTTGAAAGTACGCCAGGCAACAAGGAAATTAAAATCCACAGTTTATTCACAACCACCGAAAAATATGTTTTAAAAATATGATATTTTTCGTGTGGTTGTGAATAAACTGTGGATTCTTCCTGTTGCCTGGCAAGCACTTTCATGGTAACTGCTATTACTACTTGGTCCTTCTCTCGTAACTCACGATCTCATTATGGAATAAATTCCCAATGTCTACAGCTAAACCGTACCTTCTTTGCAGAAGCCAGCTTGTTTTGCCTGCTATCGTCAGTCATCCGGACTTCAACTTAGGGCGAACTTAGGAGACAGGGCCTTGAGACAGACTTTACGTGGTGGAAAAACAAATAAATAACATTGCCCTTCACCAGCCTTACCTGTACGGCCCAAGGTGATCGCCTCAGAATGATACAAGGAAACTCTTGGGAAGAAAAATTAAATCAGTGTATGGCTACCTAGTGATTCTTTTGTACTACAACAATACGATACAGGGGAACTTATAACATTTTGTACTCACCTGTGCATGCACTGAAGCTCCGGTCTCAGTAAGCAAAGTCACAGGTTATGTTTCATAGTCTCGGGTGCACCAAGGCACAAGCACGAAAAAAAAAAAGGGTCCAACTGTAGAGAACATCTTGGCAACAAAGAAAACACAGGAATCTTGGCGTTAAAAATAAACCGGTGGTATTACAGGAAGAAACATGTACAATACCTTACCAATTGGGTAGAGAGCGGCAGGAAGAGAAGATAGTTGCTGTGCTGAGCTGACCGGTAATTGAAACTGCAGTGGCTGAGCGGGAACTCCTCGTAGTGTAAAGTAGAGGATCCAGTAGCAGGTAAAATCTCCAGTTCTTCGCAAAAAGAACGAAATACCTGCTGCTGGACCCGCTATTTATTAGGGGCAAACAAAAGAAGCTTGGTTATGGGGTGGAGGTGTTATGCAAGTGGTGGCTCGGAATGCAAGAATCCGATTGGCTGCCACCACTTGCTTAGCAAGAACTTTTCAAACGGTTTTTCTAAAAAAACTTCAATGTGACCTTAATGTTAAACACACTGAATCGTAACTAGATATGATAAATTACATATTTAGTTACGATTTCAGAGTGTTTTACATTAAGTTGCAGTAAAAATTAGCAGTACATTTTCACTCGCTTGTGGAAGCACTCGGGGTGAATGGCTTGAAAACTGTATCTTCTCATGGCGCGCTCGGCCTTAAAGGCACAGGCGCCATGAGAAGGCACTCGGGGTGAATGAGTTAATCTTCGTGAAGTGAGTTATCTACCTTTGGCAGTTGCCATAACAGAATATTCTACATAATTTCCTTGCAGTTAGGCATGTTCCATCTATTTTTTATTTGCTGCCTGTTGTCCAAAATAGAAATGGCTATCCTCCCCGGAAGTTTCTTTTTAAACTAAAATTAATTATTAACACAACAAACGTTGTTGTGTGAGCTAATGGTCTGCAGTGGTATCCCCCAACCACACAGTTAAATGTGTCCCATCAAAGCAATTGTCTCTACTTGTAATTTTGCTGTAGCAGTTTGCTTATTAAACTTAATTGTGCTTTTTTTTTCTCCATTTTATTGCCTTTTTCTCTGTCCACAAGGTGTTTGAGTAATTAAAATCAGATGGGCTTCCCAGCGGTATAACAAGACGTGCCCTACTTTATAGTCTTACTTCCACACACCCCCAAACAGATGTCATCACTTTATTTTTAGTTACCGTAGTCTCTCATTTAACAATATCTATTATAGGTCATTATCTTTTTCATGCACCTCACCCAACAGGGCCACTTCTTGAGAAGGTGATTCTCTTGCATTTTTTACTGGCCCTTTGAATTTCCTTTTTCTCCTCCACTTGTCTCTTGTAAACTGGAATTGCTATAAAATAAGCCTGTCCATTTCCCTTCAAGCATGCCTGTGCAAGACCTGTTCAGCTCCTTTCCAACACCTTTAAGATTGTTCAGTGAGCTGCCATGGAGAAATTTCTTCACTTCCATATTGGCTCTGTCTGAATCTAAAGTCTTTATGCCTGATGCAAAAAAAAAAAAAAAAAAAAAAAAAAACTTTTTAAGACCAGTATATACTGAATTTCACTAAATTTGCCTTTTGTATACACACAAATTACCGGAAGGATTTTATACTTTTTAGACCGGGCATAATCATTGGATCCAGTTTTAGTGGTGTGCAATTTTTTTCAACAGCTCTAAAGGAATTCTCTCCTTTATTTGAAAAGTTTGAACTTTTTCTAGGATTTGGTAAGGTTTCTTAGGAGGACCTCTGTTCAGGGACCAGACATTGTGAGCATCGTCAAGCATGGTCTCTTTACTGGTATCAACCCACTGGCTGATTTTCTTTGTCTCATGACAGTTTTTACTCACCCAGCCCTTGGGAATGTTGGTTAAACTGAGGTTTTCCCTCCTTACATGATCATCTAATTGTCATTTTTTGTCACATAATCCTTCCTATTTAACCCCATTTCAGTCTGCTTTTCTTATAACAAGCATGCAAAAGTCAGAATTGATAAATTCCTGCAGTGCTTAGTCAGGGCTTCTTCCATCACTTCCAATCTTTTGGTGGTTGGATTTTATGTAATATGTCCGTGTTCCACTTAATTTAAATTTGAGGTATATCTTGTTTGGTCTTGCATTTGAGGTATATCTTGTTTGGTCTTGCATAATACTCAGTTTAAGCGGTTCTGTAGAATCCAGATCTAGTTGGATTACTTACTACCTTGGTGCATTTGGCAGAGGATCTGATTTTGTAATGCTATTTGGACTAAACTGTGCAGGAGAAATCTGTTTGCCTTGTACTAACTAGTTCAGTACTGTACTGAGAGTCCATTTGAGGTAATGTAAGTCCCTTCTTTGAAAGAGCAAAAACTTCAAGGTGTAACCCTTAAAGGAAATCTTGTTAGTGTGTTCTTGATTTAACTTGGGAAGAAACAGTATTACTAAGCAAGTGAGAGATGAAGACTAAGGATGTGTGCCAGGTGGATGCAATTGCCCTGTTGTCTTACCATGGTCTTATGATGGCACTGATATTCGCTCGTAGAAAGGAGTCTGTACAGATTAAAACTGATGCCTGAAAACTGCTGAGAGAAAATGTGCATGTGAAATTTGGTGTGGGAAGATAGACTTTTCAGTGTGTGCGAGGTAATTGTATTTTTTACGTGTAATATGTGTTAAATATGTTTTTTTTTTTAAAGTTTAGTTGTAGAAATAACAAAGGTTGCCAGATTTTTTAAACCAGTTTCTAACTGTAGACGTTGCTTCTCCATGTTTAGCAAAAATTACAACCCATGTTCTTCATATATGAGCATCTTTAATGTTGCACAGAGCAGTCAAATTGTGATTTAAACAGTGGAGTTGATGGCTTTTTCTTCTGAACTAGTGCAGATTTCCTTGGGTGTCCTACAAACGCGTTTTCTATGATTTGTGTCTGAGCTGCTAATTAGTGATATTATGTAGTCCAATCTCACCTACGTTCTTACCCGTGGGTTCGGAGCCGAATATCTGCTCCGACTCGGCTAAACTTTTCTAGCTCAAAGTCTTTCTGTTGGCTGGGCTAAGATGGTATCCCATGCTGTATTGCTCCATATTCCCAGATCTCGTTTGCCGATCGTGTAGCTCTGACGTGGTCTCACTCTTGGCTGTGGCTAAGTACCTTTTTTCTTTTTGAGAGAATTCATTACAAACAAAAGCTATTTTAATAGCTGTTCCTAGTTTGGTGTTTTTTGTGTAATTTTTAGTGTGATTGTTTTTGTGGTATCCCACTAGCTGTTCTAATGGGCTAGACCCGTTTTCAATTAGAGGACCTAGTCTGTCCCCTTGCTTGTTCCCTTGTGTGTGTCTTGTCTAAAACCGTAAATTAGAGGTTTTAGCCTTAGTCGCCTTAGTGTGCGTCTGTATCTGAGGATGGTTTTGTGCAAGTTGGTTAGTAGTAGTTTTGTTCGCGCTCAGCGTGGTGTAATTTGTGACTGTTTTTCTCCAGTCGGTTCAGTACCGGTGATCTTTTGGCGATTGTGGTAATTTCTCAAGATGTCTAAAGATTCCAAGGAGCACAAGCCTTTGGGTTTTAAAAAATGCTCAAAATGTGGCTATAAAATGTCCATCACCGATGGACATTCGGTATGTGTCTATTTTCTGGGAGCAATCCATCTGCAGGAGTCTTGCAGCTTCTGTCATGCATTTAGTCCCAGGGTACTTCAGGAAAGAAAGAATAAGTTAATTTTGAAGGGACTTTTGAAACCCTCGTTCGAAGAGTGCCTGGAATCTGCTTCTAGCTCAAACTTTAAATCCACTAAATCGAAAAAAAGGTCTCCGTCTCCTTCAGTCTCCTCGGAGCCTCCGGAGAAAGTAATCAAATTAGCTTCGACCTTCTCGGCTCCACTGTCTTCGGGGCCGCAGGAAGTGTCTGTGTTGATGGAACCGGCGTCTGCTCCAATTATATCGGAACCTATTCGGAGCCGATCGCCCAGTATTAGGCAAGTTTCACCTGAGAGGAGATCTCGATCTCCTTCCCTGTCCTACAAATCCTCTAGGACATTTTCGGATGTGGATGTTGATAGGGTGGTGCAGAGACTCCTTCAGTCACTGGTTTTGGCTAAATTGTTCTCTGCTCAGTCCCAGTCTGCTCCGGAGCCCATCCTGCAACCTTCTTCGATTCTTCCTCCAAGCGCATCTCAGCCTTCGGAGCCAGAGTGCTTGGCTCCAAGTGATGTTTCCAGGTCGGTTCTGATGGCCCCTCCTGGCTTATCGGTGCCAACATCAGCTCCGACCCCGTTGGCGCCATCCACGGGATTCAGGACTCTGGATTCTTCAGTCAGGCCTGTGGGAGAGGCCTCGGGACATCTGTCGGTTCCTAGTCTCCCCCCTCGGTGCTTCGGCTCAGGGAACCCCGACTTCTGTCGTGGCCTCGGAGGCTGGTCGGTTTCGGATTCGGGGTGGGGGGCAGCC
The DNA here is from genome assembly GCF_019279795.1 of Protopterus annectens. Lineage (NCBI taxonomy): Eukaryota > Metazoa > Chordata > Ceratodontiformes > Protopteridae > Protopterus > Protopterus annectens. The sequence goes on along the minus strand of NC_056733.1, from coordinate 851,778,330 downwards.
TTTGAGGCCATGCGGAGTGCGCGGGCCAGATAGTCAGCTACATCATGTGGGTCAGTCATTCTGTCCCCTACCACTCAAGTGCGGGTTTCTTATCACCACCTATTTTTAGACTTTAGACAGTGGAGCCCCAAGGCCTCAGGGTACCCCCATGAGTGGTCCCCAAGTTTCTGAGAGCACCTCAGTGTGTTTGCCTGAGGAGCCCCCTAGAAAGAAAACGTGCAAAAGGAAGCACATAGACTCCCAGGATGAGTTTCTCACCTCCGATTACTGACCTCGAGGAATCGGAGGGGGTCCTCCATGTCCTCCTCTGAGGATGTTTTTCTCTGACATCCTAGAGATATTGAAACAAAGAGGTGACTGGCCGTCCAAAGCCCCCTCCGAGGAGGAGTCTGTCTTCCTGAAGACCTTCGGTGCTCAGCCCTCCGCCTCCTGGGTGTCCCCACCCTTCGAGGTCCTGTATTTAATTTGTCAGAGGGTGTGGGAGAACCCTGATTCTATGGAACCTGTACCCAGGAGACTCAATAAATTTGTCTGCTCCCCCGGGTAAGGAATTTTTGTCCAAGGGAGTCCCTGTGGATGCCATGGTGGTGGCAGCGGCCACCCAGACGGAATTAGCAGAGACTTCTTCCTCCGTCCATCCTCCTAACAAGGAGTCTAGGACCATGGACCAGTACGGGAAGCGTACCCTCTCATCGGCGACCTTTACCTTACGGTCGCTGAACTACTTATCTCACTTTACTCTGCTCCAGAGAGATCTCCTCAAGGAGCTTGGAGATGCTCACGGCTAATGTTTGAGGCGGTGGCCCAGACAGTTAACGCCCAGATGTCTATCTTCAATTCCATCGTTAACTCCTCCATGACGCTGATTTCATATGCAGCCGAGGGAGCGAGTAGGGCAGCAAGCTCGGGAGTCGCCCTTAGGAGGCAAGCCTGGATGCGCCTTTGTCATTTCACGGAGGCCTTCAAGTCTTCATTCACCGCCCCATTTGATAGTTCCTCTTTGTTCGGAACCAAGGTGAAAGACACCCTCACCAGGTGCAAGCAGGAGGGAAAAACTCTTGTCTGCTGTAGGGGGTCCGTTTTTCCCCTTCTCTCTAGGCATTATCCCAAAGCCCAGAGGGGTGGGAAGATGTGGTTCAAAAAATCACAGAGGTTTTTTCCCAGTGCACAAGGTGAGCCCCCCCTCCAGAGGCAGAGGAGGGGGAGGTTATTCAGGAAGACCCCACCCTAGAGGCAGAGAAGGTACCCGCAACTCGGGAGACCGCGATTCCTTTTGCGGCTTTCCCTACCGTCGCTCCTGATGGGAGGCCCGACTGTATGTTTCCAGAGCCAGTCGGGGGTCGAATATAGTTATACCCGGAGGCCTGGCAAAGCTTCACCCAGGACCAATGGGTCTTAGAATAATTTCCGGAGGTTATGCCTTCCCCTTTTTGTCAGATCCCCGTCCAGTCAGAAAAATCCTGTACGTTCCACCCAGTCAGAGGGATTACGCGGCTTCAGAGGTTTCAAAGCTGCTAGAAAAAGGAGCCATCCAGCATGTCCCCTCAGACCAGATCGGATTAGGGACTTACTCAAGATTCTTTTTGGTGCCAAAAAGAACAGGGGACCCGAGACCCATATTGGATCTCAGCCGACTGAACAGCCATGAACAAAAGTCCAAGTTCCTTATGGTCACATTACAGTCAATTCTCTCATTGTTGGGAAAAGTATGGATGTGCTCCATCGACCTCAAGGATGCTTACTACCATATCAAAATGGACAGGGCATCCAGGAGTCACCTACGCTTCCAGCTGGGAGCCAGTAATTTTCAGTTTCCAGCCCTGCCCTTTGGTCTCACCACAGCCCCCAGGGTGTTCACCAAATGTATGGCGGTGGTGACGGCTCACTTAAGATGTCAAGGATTCCAAGTGTTTCCTTATCTGGACGACTGGCTCCTCACTGCCACCCCCAGTCTTCTACTAATCCAGACCACCACCAGGCATCTACTAATCCAGACCAGGGACGCCACCATCACTCTGTCAACAGTTGGGTAAAACATTGAACTGGGAAAAATTTGCCTTGTTGCCCTCACAGCGTGTCATTTTTATACGTGCAGAACTAGACACCGTTCAAATGCGGGCCTTTCTACCACAGGAAAGAATCGGAGTCCTATAGCAACAAGTTCACGCCCTGCTCCCCCTGAGAAGAGCGAGGGCAAGATGAGTTCTCCAACTCCTGGGGACTATGGCGGCAACAATTGTGTTAGTCCCTCTAACAAGATTACATATGAGGCTCCTTCACTGGCTCCTCTTTGCTCAGTGGTCTCTCCAAAGACTTCCACTTTCCCACCCTATTTTACTCACGGACAGGTGCAAACAGGATCTCAGTTGGTGGCTTTGCACCAACAATATGGACAGGGGAAAACCCTTCGTTCCACCGCCCCTGATGGCCACTGTGACCACGGACGCCACCCAGATGGGGTGGGGGGGGGCATTATCTAGGCAGGACAGTTCAAGGCACGGGGCAAGAGCACGAGATACATTTGCATATCAACGTCCTGGAGATGAGAGCTGTGTTACTTGCGTTTCAGGCACTTCAGAGCTTTCTCCCTCTCGGGACTATTGCAATCCACTCAGACATTGTCAGTGGTGTGGTATCTGAACAAGCAGGGAGGAACCAAGTCATACCCCCTGTGCAGAGAGGCCATGCGAGTGTGGCAGTGGGCAGTATCTTCCCAACGTTTTCTGGTGCAACGCACATTCCGGGGAAGTCTAACGTGATAGCAGACAGGCTAAGCAGAGCTATTCTGATGCCTTACGAGTGGTCCCTGAACCGTCTAGTCGCAGAACGGATCTTCCACAGATGGGGTCAGCCTTGCTGCGACCTTTTTGCCAACCTTCTCAATGCCAAATGCAGCAGCTACTTCACGTTGATCCCCCCTCAGGGGGAGTCACCCAGGAACGCTCTAGTCCACGATTGGCCCTCCGGTCTGCTATATGCCTTTCCTCCAGTTCCCTTGCTGTCAAAAGTGATTTCAGAAAGCGCAATCCTTGGGAAGCAGAATGATTCTGATTGCTCCACACTGGCCTCATCAGGTTTAGTTCCCCTTTCTCCATCCCTACATCGTGGACACGCCTTTGATTCTGGACCCACATCCGGATTTACTGACACACATGTCAGAGCAGCTCCATCCCTGTCTGCAGACCCTCCAATTGACAGCCTGGCTACTCCACTTCTGGCTTTATCATTTTTCACCAGAGGTAGTATATATTTTATTTTCCTCTCATAAGCCCTCTACTAGAAAGATTTATTCCAGCAAATGGAAGAGATTTTCAATTTGGACTCGTACCCAGGGGATCGACCCTTACACAGCTCCAATTGCTTCTGTTTTGGAGTTCTTGTCTATGCTTTTTCTTCAGGCCTCAGGGTCCGCCACCATTAAAGTCCAATTGGCAGCGATTTCTAACTTTCATGTTGCTAATGAGCCTAGTCTGATGGCTCTCAGACTCTGTAAGGCTTTCCTGAAGGGCACTCCGTTACTCCGTCCTCCTGTTTCAGAACCTATCATGCCTTGGTATTTAAACTTTGTTCTGCAGGCTCTTACTTCACCACCCTTTGAGCCTGCAGCTACTTGTGACTTAAAATTCTTGACCTGGAAGACTGCCTTTTTAGTAGCCATCACATCAGCCAGACGCTTCTCAGAGATTCAAGCTCTTTCTATAAAACCGCCTTACTTGATCTTTCATAAAAGGACAGGGTTTCTCTCAGACCAAACCGTTCCTTTCTTCCCAAAGTGGCATCTATCTCTAATCTTAATCAATCTATTGAGTTGCCAGTATTCTTTCCCCAGTTTTCAAACGAGGCAGAATTTAAATTTCATCAATTGAATGTACACAGACAGTTACGTTTTTATTTGCACAGAACCAAAGATCTCCGAAAATCTGATCAGTTGTTTTGTTTCATTTTCAGAAAACAGAATAGAGTCTTCTGTCTCCAAGATCACCCTATCCAGGTGGATATCCAGTTGCATCTCTTTCATTTATTCTTCAGGGGGTAAAGATCTACCGTTCTCGATCAAGGCTCACTCTACTCGGTCTGTATCTACATCTACAGCCTATCAGGCCAGATTGTCTATGGATGATATTTGTGCTGCGGCTACTTGGGCATCTCCTCACACCTTTGTTACTCATTACAAGTTAGATGTGGTATCTAGGGGCAGATCTTCCTTTGGTTCCACAGTGCTCAGGAGTATTTTCCACTGAGCCTCCCAGGATTTAGGTGCTGGGGACGCTGTCCCACGGGTAAGAATGTAGGTGAGATTGGACTTCATAACATCAAGAAGTTATGTACTCACCATAACGTTCGATGTATGTAGTCCATCTCGCCTCACATTCTTACTTACTTCCCCCTTCCTGGAGGATCTGGAGGTTAGGTCTGGTTTTCAGAACTCCCTTCACACTTTTTGTTCTTTTTTTCCTTGGGTGGTGTTATGCATGAAGTATGAGTGTTGGTGTTCTCAGCAAACTAGATCTGGGGATATGGAGCAATGCAGCATGGGATACCATCTTAGCCCAGCCAATAGAAAGACTTCGAGCTAGAAAGGTTTGGCCGAGTCGGAGCCGATATTCGGCTCCGAACCCACGGGTAAGAATGTGAGGTGAAATGGACTACATACATCGAACGTTATGGTGAGTACATAAATTCTTGTTTTGTTTACTTTAAAAGTAGCGTGGAGTTTGGGCACATGACACTTGCAGCACCGTAGTGTAAGGAAGACTTGAATGGGCATTGCCAGTCTACTGTCGTATCTCTGGTCACTTTTTAATCCTTTCACAGTTCACTTATGCTTCTTAATTTACAAGAGAAGAAGAAATAAGCCTTCATTTAAAAAGGCTTTTGGACATTTTAGTTTGAAGTGGAGTGACCAAAAGTAGTTTAAGTACACATTAAAAATGTTGGTATTCTATGCATGCTTGAACCTGTAGTGAGCCACTGGAACAGAGCCTTTTATACTAGCACTCAGATTCACTAATTTGTTTCTCTTCTGTAGAAAAAGAGTGCTGCAGCTTACATTCAAGCATCAAAACAACGTATTGCAGAGTATGAGAAGGAGGTGAGTAATTAAATAAGGCTATGTTTTAAAAATGAAGCTACTGGTATTGCAGTTCACTCAGATATGCCTTGTTATTAACTATTGTAATGTTTTTTGGGCTGAATCACTCGTATTCACTTGTTTGGAGTTGCATAGTGAAGATGCACTTTTTGAAACTAAGAACCCTTTTTATTTCAATTTTTGAAATTAAATATTTTTGTTTGGTCTTTTTACAAATGTGTAATCCAAGCCAAATTGAATTTCTTGACTTGCAAATTTGTGATTTAGGTAATGTATTTGCTAGTGCTTCTTTGTACTTCCGAAGTTGGTTGCTATTGCCTCACAAGGCAAAACTAATCTTTGCATCTGTACTAAACCTATGTTTGAGAAAAATGTAATGGTCTGTAGATGCTTATATTGTACTTAACAGCATATTGTAGCTACAGGTTGTTTTAGAGGCATTCATCTGAACCAGTTGTTTTCAGTATGACCTATTGAAGCACTCTATAGTTGGTTAAGTGATTTCCTGAAGGTTGCTTTCTGGAGCTAGACCTTGAGTAAAATTCCGGTATTTTTGTGGTGCGCGTAGTTCACAAATGTAGATTGCTCCATTGTAGTGAATGTCAACTTCGTGTGTGTATATGTAAAAATAGCACTTCGACCTTGATCTGTAACAGAGGCATTAGTCTTGCATCCTTTCTGCATAAGGAGTTATTGAGAAAGATGGTTTGCAAAGGGAAATGGTGAATGTGTTTGTCTGGGGGTGTCTGTCTATTGAGACAGCTTGAGTGAAAGTGGTTCAGGGTACCTGGAAAAAAAATGGAAATAAAAGGGTACCAGTTGAGACACATTCTCATTGTAGAGAGCGTCCACATTTCACTTTGATCTCTAGGCCTGTGGCATTCTTTTGAGATGTTTTGAAGACTGACTAATGGTGTGTACTGTTGTGCATCTGATGCAAAAATCCACAGTGGTGTTTGAAGTTCTGGTTTCAATGAGTGTGGAGCTTAAAAGGCAGTATCCATCACTGTCTACAATTAAGACAATTCCAGTTTTAGTCCAGTATTTAAATGAGACAAAAGGAAAAGTGAACATGCTTAATATTGTGTGAACTTGTCCCCATATGGAGACTTAAAATCATAAGTCATTTCAGTATTATAGAAACAAAAATTGTTCCTTGAAATCCATTTGATCGAGTGACCATGTTTTCCATTTTTCAGGTTGTTTTTAAGACTGAGTGATAGTTGTGTAGCCTGGCAGTTGGCACATAGGATTAAGGAGCTGTTGGTGAGCTGTTTCCTTTGGTCCAAGGTGCAATTCCTTCAGCCTTCATCCTAACTGCGTGACTCTGAGCAAGTCGGTTAACCAGACCGCACTCCTGGGCTGAGTATGAAAGATGTCCTTTGACATTAGTGCTCTACCCTGGTCAACCAGTAAAAGTAAAATAAAAAATGAGTCTGAGTGCAGTTATTGACATATTTTAAATATTGATTATCTTTGATATTTTGTTGACTGTCTGATACATGCTTTAACTTTTATGCTTGGACATGTTAAAATGATTTGAGCTATTTTTAAATATATCCCATAGTATGTGTACCATGTCAGTAACACTAAAGTACTGAATATGCCAAGTTGTGTGTGTTTGGGAGTATTACAAGTTGGTATGGTGTAGCTTTGATGGTAACTAATACTGCAGATCTGACTTGCATCTAGTGGGAAGTATTTATTTCTCATAAAAATCATTTCCTGACTCTCCTGTAGCTTAACCCCAGTGCATCTTTCCCTCCTACCTTTTGCTATGGAGGGATCATTACTGGCACACGATATCCTTCAAGGATGCATCTGCAGTCCTTACAAATGGGGTTGTCCTGTCGTCAGGCAGCCCTTCGGTCGGCCGGATTCCAAAGTCTGGGTCTGGCCTCGGCTGGTGTCGCACTTCGCCCGACGTCATAGCCGCAGTTCTTCGGGTATAAAGGCATCAGCCGACGCCATTTTCCTCAGTCTTTCTTGCCACGTGGCGCCCGAAGCAGAAGCTGTTCGCAAGTGCCGGTCGGTCAGATCCAGAGATTACTACTCCGAAGACTTCTAAAAAGCTAAGTACCCCGTTGGGGACTCTTTCTTTCCTCAGCCGATGTCAGAAAAAGTGAATAACTGTTTAACTTGTGGGAAACAAATACCTCATAAAGATTTCCACTCTTACTGCTTACCTTGTTTAGGCCCAGACCACGAAGTAGCAGCTTGTCTAGCCTGTGCTGCTTTTAACCGACGGACGCTTAGACGTCGGTCGGAATTTGCTGAGGAGTTTTTCGGCTCCGATTTTGCTTACATTATGCCGTCGGATCCTCCGACTACGCAAATATCTAAAAAACGCAAGGAAAAGGACCGACACTCGCGGTCCGCGGTTTCGGCTGAAACCGCGGTTAAGCCAACCGCGAGTGTCTCGGTTTCGGCTGAAACCGAGCAAGCGGTTCTTCCTTCAGCCGAAAACTTACCTCCAACCGAGGCCTCTTCCAACCTGGTGGAATCTGCTTCTGAAATTACACCTGCTCTTGTAGTTTCTCAGGGATTATCTGACACTATCCCCTTGGATATTTCAACTCCTGCACGTGGAGCTGCTAGGCCACCTGCAGCCATGTCTATTAAGGCCTTTGCCAGGGCTAAAGCAGCTAAATCTACAAAATCTGTGCCTGCCAAGACCCCCTCTCACAGGCCTAGCTCTAGTTCACAAATGCTTAGTCTAGCAGAGGATCTCATTTCTTTAATCCGGGGATCCCAACCTCACCCAGACAGGGCCTCTCACCCACCTCCAGAGAAGAGGCCTAGAGCAGAGCCCCCTGAGCCACTTTCTACAGATGATTCCTCTGATGAGTCAGATAATACAAACCCTCCAGAGGGCCCTTTCTCCCCTTATGAAGACTCTGATGCGGAAGAGTCCATTCCTTCTGCCTCTCCGCCTGAGGAATTTTCCTTTGGGGAAACCTTGCATGCTATGAGGGAACAATTTCAGTGGCAGGGCCAGGATTTTTCAGACTCCAGAAAAAGGCTTAGAACTTTTCTGCATTTACCACAACATAGACCTTTAGCCATACCTCCAGTTCTCTCTGTTGTAGATGATGCATTTAATGATGCTTGTACTGCTCCTGATTCACTAGCTCCGGCCCCTGCTAAGCCCGACAGGTACTACAGGGTCCCGGACACACATTATCATTTGTATAAGGCTCCTTTTGCAGATCCCGAGACTATCTCCCAGGGTCCTAAGGCTGTAGCAACTACCTCTGCCAAAAACCCCCTCCCCTCTGAAAGGGAATCCAGGTCCTTAGAGAGATGGGGTAAAAAAGTTTACACTTCTGCTACTCTTTCAGCTAGGGCCTTGAACTGTCAATTCCACATGATCCAGTATCAAGAATTTATGCTAGACCAGTTAACCAAAAAGCTGTCCTCGGATGAACCATTAGACAAAATATCTGTTCAGGAAATGGTACATAACATTCAGCAAGTCAGTAACCATTCCTTAAAATGCGGCTATGATGCACTGGAGGCTTCCTTTAGATCAGCCATGACTGGCACAGTTATCAGAAGGCATGCATGGTTAAAAGAGCAGGCCTTACCAGACCATGTCAAATCAAAGCTACTAGATGCTCCCATGGACAAGATCGATTTGTTTGGCTCTCCTGCACAACAGGTGCTGAAGAAGATGGAAGAGAAGGCAAAATCTGTCCAGACAGTGAAAGATTTCTTACAGGTCCAACCTCCAAGGTTTAGCAGGAATTGGCCCTCCAAGAATTGGTCCTTTCCAGACTCCTCCAGAGCTCAGAGAGGCAGAAATAGGCGTTCAAGAGGCAGAAGTCAATCCAGGGATGCCTACAGGGGACGCCAGTGGCAGGGTAACAACCAGCGAGGTACAGCCACAGCCACCACCACTACTACAGGACAATCACAGTGACTTGGCTCTGGCACCGCCTACCAGGGAACAACTAGAAGCACCCTTAGGCGGGAAGCTAGCCTTATTTTCAGAAAACTGGCATTTCATCACAAGAGACAAGTGGATTTTGCAGGCAATAGACCAAGGTTACAGGTTTCACTTCCACACTCTACCAAGGAAGAGAGAAATGCCAAACCTACCTCCAAACCAAAAGACAGAAGCTCTAAAACAAATAACTCAATTACTAAGGATGAGAGCTGTAGAAAAGGTACCATCTATGGAGCGAGGACAGGGATTTTACTCCAGACTCTTCCTGGTACCAAGAAAAGAAAACAAATGGAGACCTATTCTCGACCTGTCCACTTTAAACACATTTCTCATTGTTCCAAAATTCAAAATGCTGACCCTACAGCAGCTTCTTCCCATGTTGGGCAAGGAGTCTTGGCTGGTAACTCTAGATCTCAAGGAGGCATACCTGCACGTCCCCATACGACCAAATTGCAGAAGATACCTCAGATTTCTTGCAGGATCAGAGTATTATCAATTCTCAGCATTGCCCTTTGGCTTATCTACTGCGCCCAGAGTGTTCACGAAATGCCTGGCTTCAGTAATTGCTCATTGCAGGCTTCAGGGAATCCAAATCTACCCTTACCTGGACGACTGCCTGATACAAGTGGACAACAAAAACAAGCCAACAGAAGACTTGAAAAGGGTCATTTATCTACTGCAAGCCCTGGGATACACAGTCAATATAAAAAAGTCAAGGCTGATACCATCCCAAAGCATAACCTTTTTGGGCGCAGAACTGGACACATCAAAACAAATGGCATTCCTAACAGTAGAAAAACAGGAACAACTCCCTCTCTACTTCCTGGCATTAACAAAGCAGAACCAGCTAACAGCAAGAAAAGTACTGCAAGCCTTGGGTTTCATGGCATCCTGCATAATATTAGTTCCATATGCCAGACTGCACATGAGAAAGTTACAGTGGTACCTAAGGAATTTATGGTCTCAGCACAAGCACAGCCTAGAAACCCAAATTCCTATAATTCCATGTTTGAAACAAGAATTCCAATGGTGGGCTCAGGCCTGTCAAACAAACATAGGGCTGCCCTTCCACAACACTCAACCAGGCCAGACCATCACAACGGACGCCTCAGACCTCGGTTGGGGGGCACACATGCTGGACAAATGCATACAAGGCTTATGGACTCAAGACCAGCTGCATCTACATATAAATCAAAAGGAAATGCTGGCAGTAAAACTGGCAATTCAGGCATTCAGACCATTACTCCAACAAGGCCCTCTGTTGATAAGGACAGACAACACCACAGTTATGTGGTACATCAACAAACAGGGAGGCACACATTCGTACCCTCTATGCCGGATGGCAATGGACCTCTGGAATGTGGCCCTGAGCTACAACATTCAGTTACAAGCAATTTTTGTGCCAGGAAAAGAAAACATTCTAGCAGACATACTAAGCAGGACTACCACGGATGCCCACGAATGGATGCTGCATCCGGACGTCTTCAAAGCCATTACAAAAAAATGGGGACTACCAGAAATAGACTTATTTGCATCCCCACACTACCAGAAATAGACTTATTTGCATCCCCACACAATCACCAACTAAAGAAATTCTGCACGAGGACGTACCACCCACTTGCTTGGAAAGTGGACTCCCTATCTTTCAGTTGGAAAAACCTGACAGCATATGCATTTCCACCACTTCCTTTGATGCACAAGGTGCTATTGAAAATCAAAGAGGAACAACCAAGGATCATCCTGATAGCTCCAGACTGGCCAAGGCAACATTGGTACCCACTACTGAGGAGCATGGCTCGGGAACAAATATGGGCTCTACCTCTAGTTCCCTTACTGAACACAGAACAACTACAACACCCTGCATCCAAACTTGAAAACACTGCAGCTGTCTGCCTGGAACATTGCATAATACCAAATAACCCAGATTTATCTCAAAGGGTTAAGGACATTATCTTGGAGGCTCGCAGACCCTCAACAAGAAAAAATCATTCAGCAAAATGGAAAAGATATCACATTTGGAGTACTGCAAAGGGAGAAAATGTGTCACTGGCAAACATTGCCAACATCCTGGAATACTTGGCAGAGCTCTTCCACAACGGCCTGTCCTATTCTTCCATTAAGATTCATGCATCAGCTATTTCAGCAGAATACAACTTGGATCCTCCCGTCTTCTCACATCCTCTGCTCAGGCAGTTTCTGAGAGGAATTAAAAATGTAAAACCACCTAGGAAACCACCATTGCCAGCATGGGACTTAAACTTTTCACTAGAAAAGTTGACACTCCCTCCTTTCGAACCAGCAGCAACAGCAGACTTACAATACTTATCATGGAAAACTGCTTTTCTGCTTGCAATCACTTCAGCAAGAAGGGTATCTGAGCTACAGGCATTAATGGCAGTACAACCCTTCCTGATCTTCCATCAAGATAGTGTCCATGAGAACAAATCCTACTTTTATGCCGAAGGTGGTCTCCAGGGTATCTTTAAATCAAGCTATCCATCTACCTACATTCTTCCCCAACCCAAAAAACAGGGGAGAAAGACTGTTGCATACCTTGGATGTACATAGACAACTACGCTACTACCTGGACAGGACCAAGGGCAATAGAAAAACTGACCAGCTACTGGTAGCATATGCAACAGGGGTGGAAGGAAAAGCAATTTCAAAACAGACAGTCTCTAAGTGGATAGGAAATTGCATTAGATTCTGTTACTCTTACCATGGGAAGAAAACTCCAGAAAACATCAGACCTCACTCTACAAGGGCAACAGCCACTACCACAGCTTTTCTACAAGGAGTGGCTACCAAAGACATTTTAGAGGCTGCTACTTGGAGCTCCGTGCATACATTTGCCAAGCATTATAATTTGCCTTTATACTCCAGATCCCGAGCAGGTTTTGCCACTGCTGTTTTGCAAGGGATCTTAACTACACCATAATCTTTTATTTTCTCCTCCTCCCCCAGTTTGGCTATGGTATTCTACCCATTTGTAAGGACTGCAGATGCATCCTTGAAGGACATAGTACAGTTTTGTACCTACCATAAATGTAGATGTCCGATAGGCATGCATCTGCAGTCAGGATAACCCACCCTCCTTCCCCTCTGTGGCACTCCTAGGGTACTTACCCATCTTGTAGCTAGCTGGGGGAATCTATTATGGTGTATTTGTTTGTATATATGTACATACATGCTTATTTTTTGTTTGCTCTCCACTATTTGGAACCATTTGCATTTTCCAAATTTAGCATTCCTAGAGGGCACCTGGCATCTGGGGCAAGAAACACTGAGGAAAATGGCGTCGGCTGATGCCTTTATACCCGAAGAACTGCAGCTGTGACGTCGGGTGAAGTGCGACACCAGCCGAGGCCAGACCCAGACTTTGGAATCCGGCCGACCGAAGGGCTGCCTGATGACAGGGCTGCCTGATGACAGGACAACCCCATTTGTAAGGACTGCAGATGCATGCCTATCGGACATCTACATTTATGGTAGGTACAAAACTGTACTTTCCAGTGTTACACATGTTGACTCCTGGAGATTGATTCCTCTCCTCCCCCCCACTGTCATAAAGAAGTATTTGGGTGGGATGAGGGGGGCATGTGACCGCCACTGCAAGTTAATTGTAACATTAGGCACTCCACGATTGGCTGCTTTTACAGAGCTTCCTTGCCATCTGTGCAGATGTGCTTCACCTTTGGGCTTTCCCCTAATGTTTCTAAACAGGCCTGGAACCTTTCAGTCCAGATCCCTTGTTTGACTTGCCATCAGTAACCAGAAAGTTAAACCACACCTTGAGTAATTTAAAGATTTCAAGAACCTCCACAGGAAAGTTTGCTTTACAGTAAGGCATTGTGTGGAGTACAAAATGTTTCTTTTGCTGGTTGGGGATGGTGGGGGGGTGCATTGCAAAATATTTTGCTTTGTCTTTTGGTAGTTTGAAATTCTTTAAAATAATTCATCAGAAACTTATAAAATGGTTTGCAGTATTTGGGGAGTATATTGCTTGTTTACAAACGATTGGGTGTTGCATAATATTTGTCTGTCTTTTTTTTTTAGCTTGAGAAGTTTCGAAACATGATTCCATTTGAGCAGATGACATTTGAGGACTTAAATGAAGCCTTTCCTGAAACCAAGCTAGACACGAAACAATATCCATACTGGCCACATAAGCCTATTAGTGAACTGTAATTGACCTGATGAACTGGGATCTTCTCTGTACATATATCAACGTTGCCAGTTTTTTCATTCCACTGGATTAATGTTTTAAATAAATATTGTGTAGTACCTAAAATGAGATCTTCCATAAATGTTTGAATTACAGTTTTTATAAGAGCTGCCTTGTATAATCAGTTTTGTCCCCAGAATGTCATTTTTTGTTCTATGAGGGCATTTGCCTGCTTCACTGCTAGGTTGTTAAACTTGCTGACAGCATACTTCCAGATTTTTCTGGGTTCAAATCTCTCTAGCTAATTGCAAATGATATCTCTGTATGCTTCTGCTAATCAACAAGTGGCTGCATATCAGGGCATTCTTGTGCTGCTAATTATTGAGGTGAGTGCATGTTTTTTGTTCTTTAACTTAGAAAATTTATATTGCTAAATGTGGTGATTAGTAGATATTAATCAGTAAAACAATGGTAGTTCAAATAGTAGGCTCAAGCCATATTGAAAGGGAATGTCCGTTTCATACGTTTTGATTTTATCTTGGGATACATTTGTTCCCAGAGATGTGGATGGGATTTTTCCCTCACTAATGCAACATAAATTTGTTCCACGTCCCTTTGGGTTTTGTCACATTCCATTATCTTTTATCTGGTCAGAGTTCCACATACTACAGCAAGAGAATGTTTGTTGTATGGTCATTACTTTCCTATCTGTAGTGGCTTGCCTGTTCCTTGCAAAGAGAGTGTTTTTAATCCCATAAACCGAATATGCACTTGTGCTGTGAAACCAACAAAACTACAGTCCTTACCAGAGTTTGCATATTCAACTTAAACTTTTACTTGGAGGAACACCAATGCTGCAATGTAGACTTCCATCCACCTCTGTCCTCACTTGTCTGTCATAAGCACCGTTCTAAATTTTGCACTTGGTCCACTGCCCCATTTTGTAAGTGAACATCTGTATACCCCCTCCCTCATCAGAACATTGTTCCATTGTCTTCACACTTAACATTTCTCACCATTGTCTTCTTGGTGGAATAAAACCTTTTGCTTTCCAAGGAACCCTTATCTGGTACCATTTATCTACTTGCATGAGAACTGTTTTCTCTTTTACATTAAATCAGCTGTTTGAAACCCGTGCACTTTGTTTTTTGTTTTTTTTTTTTGTTTGTTTTTTTTAAGTGTCTTTACCCAAGTTCCTACTGGTTGCAGGATAAGTTATCCCAGCCCCACTGTTGGAGGATCCACTAAAATCATACTCTTCATAATGCCCATTCCTCAAAAGGAGGAAGTGTATAGTTTTCCTTCTTTCAATTACAGCAGATGTGTTTTTTGTGCGTCTGTGTGTGACACCTTGCAGCTTTAGAGTATGGTGGAACAATTATTTGTTTACCCTAGTCTCATGGTCCAGCTCTAGGTGTATACAAGTAGCAGGAGCTGTGGGAGGGGAAGCTCTCCAGTGGATTTGAGGGTGTAAAATGCTTGCACAGGTTTTATTTTTAATTATTTTCCTCCGTGTATGCCATTTCAGTACAGAATGCGTGTTGCTGTACTGGAGTTCTGTAGGTTATAACATTTCTTGGTTCCTTTACTGTACCTACTTTGTGCCAGATGCAGTGATCGATTTGTGATGTGCAACAGAAGTAATATCATCTTCACTTGCATATTACTAATTAACATACTTTATTAATATTTGCAATTGGGTTATTTTTTGTGGTGTATAGCCTTTATCAGTTATAGGGAAGGTCAGTGAGAGCAGGTTATGGTGGTTCACTCATGTGTAGGACATCAGAAGACGATGGTAAGACATTTGAGAAACAGAAGGTAAGAGGAGATGCGGATGTTCATCCCAAATTGAATCAGAGAAGACAGGAGGCAGATTGGCTTGCCAGATTGTCGATGATTGGAGCAGTACCACTGAATCAGAGAGGGGCAACCATTAACAGGACATCCCAACTCTAACAACTTTTTCTTTTGCTAATTTTTCATGATTGTGAGCTTTTAGTATAATTTATTTTGTTGGTTTTCATATTTGGTGTGTCATTTTATTAAATCTAATTTAGTGTGCTTGTTTAAGCAAAATTTGTGTATATGCTTGATTTGATTTTATTACTGTGGGGTATGCCCATTATGCCTGCTAACTCCTTGCATTACCGTTACTATTTTTTTTCATTCACTTTATATAACTAGGTTGTGGCTGAGCAGTCATTCACTTTGTATAACTAGGTTGTGGATGGGTAGGGGAAAATGTACATATGTATATTTCCTGGCCTTCCCCTAAAAAAAGTAAGGTTACTGAGTCAGCAGCATAAGTTCATAGATTAGTACTAGGCTAACTGCCCTTGTGGGCCATTTTAAGCCTAGCCAGTTGCTCCATGTGAGAATCAAACCTTGTGTTTGCAAGGTAAACACCTTAACCATTATGACAGCCTCACAGCCTATTGTCAACCTCCCTACCATACAGAATGGCTACCTTTTATGTTGCTGTGTCCAAAAAGTGTAGTCTTGCAGTCTGGCATCAGTAATGTCACTGGTTTGTAATGTCACTGGTTTTGGAATCCTTTCATAGAGTGTCACAGGGGGTTCAGTCTTAGGCTCTCTACTAGTTTATGCTGCCCTTAGTGTTGTTCGAAAGACTTATGACATTATTGTGCTGATACTCAGGATTAAAAGGTTAGTCTGTGCTATCCTGTGTATTATTTATGCCTGTCTGCTAACTAGGTACAGATGACCACATCAAGGCTGAGGTCACAGCTGGGTTTTATATTATAAACATGAAAGCTCTAAACAGCGTATACATGTACATCGACACACACACAGTTCGTTGTACAAAACCAGCGAAATACGTAATCAGCGAAAATAAAAACGCTGAACATATTTAGTCAACCACCAGCACCATGCAGGTAAGCTCAAAATAACTAAATGAACTTAAATTAGCACACTTAGCGAGGGGGGGGGGGGCACTTAAAATATACCAACTCCAAGACCACACTACAGTGGGGAAAATGATATATTTACTCATCCCCATGATCGCACTGCTGGCCAAGCAAATACGTTCAGCATTTTCATTTCCGCCGATTACATATTTCGTGCTTTTTCTACATCGACCTTTGTCGATGTAGATGTATTCGCTATTTTGAGCTTTTGTATTTATAATATAGACCCCACAGCTGTGCATGCTGATTTGAGATATTCATCCACACTTGATGCTTTCAGTTTTTATGATGATAATAGACTTGCTTTTCTGTGTGTAATCTTGGTTGTCACCTGGATAACTGTGTGATACTTGGACCTTTGTGATACTTGGGGACCAGGTGTCAGCTGATACAGTTTCAAACATCTAATGCCCCTAGAGCACCGCGGTAGTTTTTGCTATGGTCTACACACAGCCTGTCACTACTCCTGCTGAGTTGCCTGTTCGTTCCACCGCCACCCCTGGAGAGGTCAAGTAAACTAGAAGTAATAGCTGCATCCCTTGGGGACCAGAATTTCCCTATGGCCCTAACTTCCCATACATGCTGTTGCTTGTCTAGTCAGGATGAAGTAGACTAACATTGCGACTTCTGTTCAAGGAGATTTATTATGTACAAACACTTTAGAAATTAAGCTGAATAACTAACTTGTATACAAACTAGCTGTGTCATACATAGATGCTCACACACTGGCTGTACTCATAAAATGGCACTGAAGCTAGTACGTGCTTGCTATTTATATGCACATTCATGTCTTAGAAATGCTTCTTTAAAAGTACAACACGTTCTAATCCTGTGTGAGAAATGAGTCGCGCTGCGCAGGGTATTGATGACATTGACTGACATGCAGTTGATAAAAAAAAAAATAATTTTCATCATGCAATTATACAGAAATGCAATTACTACAGAACTAGATACATATATACAACTATGTCCAGATTACTGTGCATTTCACACTAGGTCTGGAAATATGACCAAATTGTGTGACACAGAAATTGGAATTAGGCTTAGCACCTGGTATGGTCTGTGCTGAATGTTCAACCTTAGGGACATCAGGAACACCATCAGAAATGGTAGTGGGAGTCCAGATACATTCTGGAATAAGAATATTGTCTGAATTGCTCTGAGATTTAGAGTCTGTATCACAGGAACAATGCTGCGATAACGGTTTTGATACAGGAAGATGATGTCTAAAATTTCTCCTGTACTCCAGGTCCTCAGATTTCACAAAATAGGATCTCTGCTCTGCATATATACTTGATCAAAAAGTAATCAAAATCTTTTGCTGTTTGTATCCTCGCTGTCTCTCCTTCTTTCAACAGATTAAGATATCTGCTCTATTTGTCATAGCTGGACTTATGGAAAGAAAGCTTTCTAAATAACTGAGCTTTGATTGCTTTGTTTTTTAGCTTTACGCCTCAACAAATTGGAACTAATAGGCAATGATCTGGTTTGCTTGGATAGAAATCTCTGAGCAGGTCTGGGGTGTGTTTCTGAGTGAGTAACTTCAAAAAGACATCTGTGTTATCATGCTTTGACTCAAGTAATTGCTTTGCACTCTGTACTGCACTTTCAGCTAGTCCATTTGACCGTGTCTATTCTGGACTACTAATAACCTATACAAAGTCCCATTCTCTTGCAAATTTCTGAAACAACTGGCTGGTAAATTGAGTACCATTGTCAGAGATGAGCTTTTGTGGACTTCCAGGGACTGAGAAATGGCATTTCAACTTAGTAGTTACCGTAGTGGAAGTCTGGTTAGGTAGTAGATCGATCTCAAACCAGTTTGGGTGGGAGTCTAGAAGTACTAAGTAATGCTGATTTGTTCCACTCGAATATGTCTGTGGCTACTGTTGACCAAGGTAGTTCAGGAGCTTTACTTTGCTGAAGTGGTTCTTTCTGCAAATGCGGTTTAGTACTATTGCATACTGAACAAGAAGAAAGTACTTTATCAATGTCTTTTGCTAGAGAAGTCCAAACTTCAGAACCTGAATGACCACGATGCAAAATCTGAACATTCATGTTATAAGGAAGCAGGAACAACAATTTTAGGACCTTTGAAAAAATAATGCCATTTTCCAACATCTCATCTCTCTAAGGAAAGTAGGGTTGCACTTCTGGTGGGTGCACTAGATTGCTTTGAAGGCCATCCATCATTGATGTAGTGATTGAACTTTTGCAAGTCTGGCTTAGTCTTTGTGTGATCTCTTAGCTCATAAAGTCTTGTGGTAGAAAAATTGCGCACTTCCATGATGTAGAAGTCAACATTCTCTGTGTCAAGCTGTTCCATTGTATCTGTGGCTAAGCTGGGTAAGGAATCAGCTGGATAAAGAAGTTTGCCTTTTGTATAGACCTTTTTAAAGTTGTACTTTTGCAATTTAAGCATAATTGTAGTCTTCCTGGGGCTGAATGCATAGGCTTCTTTAAAATAGTAACCAGAGGTTGATTATCAATTTCAATCAGAATATCTCGACCATAGATATCCTAAAACTTGGAACATGCAAACACTAAAGCCAAAAATTCTTTCTCAATCTGAGCATATTGCATTTCAGTTGGGCAAGTGTTCTAGATTCATAGGCTATGGGTCTAACCCTCTTGAAGAGTGACTGCACCTTGACCAAATCTTGTAGCATCGCAGGGAAGAGTTACTGCTTTCTTGACATCATACTATCTTTATGTAGGTGGAGTAGCAAAAGGTCTTCAAATGCTTTCTGGTGATCTAACCATGACCATGTAACATTCTTGCACGTTACCTCTCAAAAGACGCTGTCCGATCACTGAAGTCTGGTATAAACTTGTCTAAGTAGTTGGCCATACCAAGAAAACATTGTAGAGCTTGTACATTATCTGGTGCTGACATATCGAGAATGGCTGCTTGCTTGAACGAGTCAGGTCTCAAGCCAGTGCTGGTAAATAAGACCTACGTGTGTAACTTCTGGTAGTCTGAAGTTGCACTTTAGAAGGTTGAGCTTCAAGTTCACTTCACATGCTCTATCTAGAACTCTTAAGATTTCTGTCATGCTCTGCTTCACCATTGCCTCCACCTAACAAATCATCTATTATTATGGCACAGGATAACTTGAAAAAGTTCGCACCATTACACACAAAGTCTTCACTTGTAGAATTTTTTCCAAATGGCATCCTGAGAAAATCTGCCTTCCAAATGGGCTACTGAACGTAGTCCGTAATGAAGATTTGCGATCAAACATCACTTGCCAAAAATGAACTTTTTGCATCTAAGACAGAAAAAAGTGGCATTCGGTAATAGAGCTGCGACTCCTTCAGCTGTATGCATAGGATAAGGTCTTTTTAATGATTTGTTCAAGTCTCTTGGGTCTGTGCATATTCTGATTTCGTCTGAGCCTTTTTTTGTTTTTTGTGAGCTGCTACCATGGATGACACCAATTTGTTAGGTTCTGTAACTGGACAAATTACACCTTGCTGCACCATTTTGTCCATCTGTCTTTTGATTTTATGCTGCATAGCTATCAGAACTTTTTTTGCTGGTCTGACCACGGGACTGATCTCTGGGTCTACTTTCATAGAATACACAACTGGAAGTTTGTCAAACATTACCATACTCTGAAAAAATTTAGTGAAGCTGGAACTGGGACATGTGCTTATTTGAAGAACTTATTTGGTAAAAAGATTCATTCTCAAGCTGTCTCTTAGACCCAGTAATGACTGTGCAGGTCTTCGGACTACATAAAGTCTATAACAGTTCTTGGCCACATAACATGAAAGCACTAAGCCTTTGGTTTGAATTTCTTCATCTCCATAAGCAACAAATTTTGCACAACTGGTCACATTTAGTTGTTCACCAGCTCTCACTTCAGCAAAAATATCTGCAGACATAACATTACACACTGAACCAGTGTCTACTTTGATGTCAGTGGGTTTGCCGTTGATCCAAACCGTACAAAATACTTCATTCTTTGCTGATAAATCTACTGCATCAATTCTTTCACCAACTACTGACACACCATCTGCATAGACTGTTGCAGTTCTACTTGATCAATTTGCTTTTTTGAATGACCCTTTATAACAGTATGAGGCTTACTTGATTTACAACATTTTTGAAAATGGTTCAGTTTCTTACATTTATGGCATTGCTGACCAAATGCTAAGCACATTTCTGTTTTAGACTCATGATTGGCACCACAATTGTGACAGTTAAAGCTCGACTTGGGTTTTGTAGATTCTCCTTGTACTGCACTGAGTATGCTCCTTTAACTGAACTAGTCTTAGAAGTTGCTGGAAGAAGGCTGGTTTTCCTTGCCACACCCACAGGGGCTACAGCTGCCATGTGCTTATGCCTGTTTCAGCCAGACAAATGTTGCATGCTATCTACATTTGCTCTGGTGCCTGCTGAAACCATGCTGTTATCACTTGCATTTGTGTGCCTTTCTGTAACTTCATGGATTTGACAGATCTCCATAGCTTTTCTCAGTGTTAAATCACTGTCACGAAGCAAAATCTTTCTCACAGCAGCACTGTTGATACCACACACTAGCCTGTCTTTCATTAACTCTCTTAAATCACCAAACACCCTTTTGCTTTGTTCCTCAGGTCAGTAACATAAGCTGCAAAAGTTTATCCTTGCTTCTGATCTCTTGTATAAAACAAATGCCTCTCTAACATTGGTCTCTGGTTTACACATCTCCCTGAATTTGCATTTCAAACACTCTGGGTCTTCCCTTGATTCAGCCTGCACAATAATAAAAGGGTTTGCCCCTTTACCTTCATACACTGCTGATGCATATACAAATGAACGCGGTCTTTCATTGGCCTCTGATCTTGCTAGGTTTAGCAAAATGAATGCCCTGGTGTTTGCATCTTTTTCAGAATAAGCTGCTTGCATGAATATATCCTACTCTTGCTCAAATATTCTCCAATTCTCTGCAATATTCTGATCAAATACAAGTGGTAGTGGTTTTCGAAAGCTGTATGCCATATTACTACATCTCAGTGAAAACTTTTGCCAGTATGCACAAACACACACATATGCCAGAACTTGTAACTATGCCCAACAGCACAACAAGCCTCTGTATAACTTAACTTTGCAGAATAAGTTTCCAAGACACTGTAATCCTCTTGAAATCACTATACTGTAAATGTCGGTTGTAAGAAACATTTCAAATAACTGTACAGTGTGAATAACTGGGCGAAAGAAGCTGAGAGCAAGAAACATTTCAAAATAACTGCACTTTGTGAGTAAACTACACAGCACACTGAAATTGCTCTACTTTGCAAAACAGCTCTGTATAGTGCAAGAAACACTCTGTAATGGCAGCACAAGAAACATTTCAAAATGTCTGTATTTGACTGCACTTTACGAAATAGTGGCACTTTGCATGCAAAAAAACCTTCGGAGTAAATGCACAGTAACACACGCGCACTGTAAGCACTTTAACACACTTGAGAAACTTCGAATAATTCTAGATGTTATGTGATCCTATCTCGCCTACATTCTGTACTGATGGGCTCGGAGCCGATCCTCTGCTCCGACTCGGCACGCTATACTATAGAGCGAAGTCTCTAATTGGCTGAGCTACTCTCTATCCTAGGATGCACCACTACTACTTCCCCAGATCTCGTTTGCCGCTTGACAGCAATAGACGTGGTCTCGACTTGGCTGGGCTTAAGTACTCTTTACTGTCTAATTTTCTGCCAGAATTTTGCTAATTTTTCAACCAAAAGCTGTTTTAACAGCTACTAAACGCTTTTTCAGTAGTTTGTGTGTTTTTGGAGTTTGTGTGGTTTTGTTGTTAGCGTTAGGTTCCTGCTTAAATCAGGGATTTCCTCGCGCTCTATTTCAAGCTTTTTACAGCATTTTTTGTGACAAAAAATTTGTTTTTGTGGTATTTGTTCCTACTAAACATCAAGGCTCCGTTTTAATTAGAGGGGCCTTGCCCTCGCGCTCTGCCTGAGCTGTGTTACAGTTTTTCGCCTGTGTGATTTACTGGCCTATCCTGTTTAAATTAGAGGGATTTGGCATCTCTGTGTAGTTAGTGTTACTTTTTTTTGGTGTGTGCATTTGTAGTGATGTCGAAGGAACATAGGCCTTCGGGTTTTAAAAAATGTACCAAGTGTGGGTACAAGATGTCAATCACAGATGATCACTCTGTGTTTATTGCTTAGGCCCTAAGCACCTTCAAGAGTCGTGCAGTGTATGCCACGCTTTTTCTTCTCGTGTCCTCCAAGAGAGGAAAAACAAATTGATATTGAAAGGGCTTATCACCCCTTCTTTTGAGGAGGCTTTATCTTCTTCCCCCTCTCCTTCCAGGAAGAAGACTTCGGCTCCGACCAGTCCGTCAGAGCCGACAGCAAAGAAATCAAGGCAGGCTTCTCCGTCGGCTCCACGGACTTCGGAGCCGAGGTCGGAACGGTCTGCCTCGATGCCTCCAGCCTCGACTCCTCTGTCTTCGGAGCCGAGCGCTCGAGCATCGAGAGGCGGGTCACCTTCTCTGGCTAAATTGGTTTCGGAGCCGAGAAAGGTCGCTCGCTCAGACTCTTCTACCTCGGCGCCGAAGTCCCCGTCTGCTCCGAGGGAAATTACTGTGCTGGTGGAATCTCCCTCGGCGCCGATATTACTTGAGACTATTCGGAGCCGGTCCCCCAGTCTTTCTGAACCGGCGGAGAAGTCAACTCTGGCCCGATCGGTCTCTTCTCGGTCTTTGAGGATGTCCGATTCGGATATAGACAGGGTGCTTCAAAGGCTGTTCCAGTCTCCAGTCTTCCAAAAGTTAGTCTCGGCTCCGGAGCTGATTGTCCACCCTGTTATATTGGTTCCTCCTCCAACAGCCTCGGCACCGTTGGAGTCGGTGCTGGTGGAGCCAGTGGAGGTTCTCAGGTCGGCTCCGACCCTTACTCAAACCCTGACCTTCGGGTCGGAGTTCGGTACACGGACCTCCTCGATCGGCCCCGGGGGTGACGCTTCAGGTCCGATGCTTTCGGTTCCGAGCCTCCCTCTCGGTGCGTCGGCTGCGGGAGTGCCGTCTACTGTTGTGGCCTCGGGGGTCGGACCTTCCCAGGACTCGGGGGGGGGGGGGGGGTCCGGCTTTCAGGGCCATGAGGAGTGCTTTAGCCAAATCTTCCTTGGCTACCTCCTCCATCTCCCCAGCACCTTCCCTTGGCACGGAGACTAGTTCCTTTGTTGTCCCCCTGTCTCAAGACAGAGGAGCCCTGGGGCCTGAGGTCACCCCCATTGGGGATTCCTCCCTTCCTGGGGGTCCTTCCGAAGCTTCTTCGGAGGAACCTCCCAGGAAGAGACAGTGCAAGAGGAAGCACGTTGACTCGCCTGATGAGTCTCTCACCTCGGACACCGACCGCGATGATGCGGAGGGGTCCCCCAAGTCGTCCTCGGATGATGTCTCCTTCGTGGACATCTTGGAAATCCTCAAGCAACGAGGCGACTGGCAGTCCAAACCCCCTTCCGCTGAGGAGTCGGTATTCCTCAAGGCCTTCGGGGCTCAGCCTTCCACCTCCTGGGTGTCTCCGCCCTTCGATGAGCTCCTGGATTTGATCTCTCAAAGGGCGTGGGAGCACCCGGATTCTGTGGAACCGGTGCCAGCACGCCCGAATAAATTTCTGTCAGCCCCCCCGAAAAGGATTTCTTATTTAAAGGTGTGGCCGTAGATGCCCTGTTGGTGGCATCTGCTACCCAGCAAGATGTGGCAGAGGCTTCGACGTCCGTCCATCCTCCTAATAAAGAGTCCAGGAGTATGGATCGGTACGGGAAGTGCACCCTTACTTCAGCAGCCTTTACTTTAAGGTCTCTGAATTATCTGACGCACTTCACCAGACTTCAGAGGGATCTGGTCAAGGAACTTTCAGATACCCTCTCTGGTAACCTACCCGAGCAGCTGGCCCAGACGGTTAGCTCTCAGTTGGCTACTCCATCATCTATATCGAACTCGTCCATGAGGCTCATTTCATATGTGGCCGAAGGGGCGAGTAGAGCGGCGGGTACAGGTGTTACTCTACGGAGACAAGCCTGGCTCCGCCTGTGTCATTTTGCGGAGGCCTTAAAGTCTTCCTTTGCCGACGCTCCCTTTGATGGGTCCTCCTTGTTTGGACCCAAGGTAAAGGACACCTTGACCCGCTGTGAACAAGAGGGTAAGACGTTGACTGCCGTAAGGGCACGGTTTTCCACTCCCTTCCGGCCTTATCCCAAGGCTAGAAGGGGGGGGGAATGTGGTTCCGCAAATCTCAGAAGACTTACCCCTCACAGCAGGATGATGAGGCAGAGGAGGGGGAAACTTTTCAGGAAGACTCCGTCCCAGAGGCGGCAGAGGCCCCCGCAATACTGGAGACCGCGAGTCCTTTCGTGGCTCCTCAACCTTCCAGCATCCCTGAAGGATTGCCCGACTGCGCCGCTCCGGAGCCAGTCGGGGGTCATTTTTCGAGGCACCTAAAGGCCTGGGAGAATATCACTCAGGACCGATGGGTGCTCCGGATCATTGCCGGAGGTTACAACATTCCCTTTTCTCAGCCACCCCCGTCATCTCGAAAAATCCCAGACCCACCACCCAGTCAACGGGATCTCACAGCCATCGAAATTTCAAAGCTGCTTCAAAAAGGAGTCATCCAACCGGTCCCCGAAGACCAGACCGGATTAGGGACTTACTCAAGATTCTTTTTGGTGCCAAAAAAGACCGGGGGCATGAGGCCAATCTTGGATCTCAGCAAACTCAACCGTTCTGTCAAGAAGTCCAAGTTCCGGATGGTCACCTTACCAATCCATTCTCCCGCTGCTGGAGGAAGGTGTTTGGATGTGCTCCATAGATCTCAAGGACGCCTATTATATCCTGATAGATCAGGTGTCCAGGAGACACTTGCGCTTCAGCCTGGGAGACTGTCATTTCCAGTTCTGTGCACTGCCCTTTGGTCTCACCACAGCCCCCAGGGTGTTCACCAAATGTTTGGCGGTGGTGACTGCTCACCTGAGAAGTCTAGGATTCCAGGTGTTTCCATACCTAGACGAATGGCTCCTAACTGCCACTTCCAGGCGTCTACTCTTACAGAACCTAGCAGCCACTATATCTCTAGGCAACTCCCTAGGAATCACCTTCAATTGGGAAAAGTCTGTGTTGCTGCCATCTCAGCGCATACGGTTTATCGGAGTAGAGATAGACTCAAAGCAAATGCGGGTCTATCTTCCTACAGAGAGGATAGAAATATTACAATCTCAAGTCCGAGCATTGCTCCTCAAACGCCGAGCCCCAGCCAGGATGGTCCTACAACTGTTGGGTTCCATGTCGGCTACCGTTCTTCTAGTTCCCCTAGCAAGATTGCATATGAGGATTCTCCAGTGGCTCCTGTCAGTCTAGTGGTCTTATCAGGATCTCCCTCTCAGTCACCTCATTCTAATCACGGAGACGTGCAAACAGGACCTCCGTTGGTGGCTTCTTTCCTCCAACCTGAATCAGGGGCGACCCTTCGTTCCTCCACCTCCAGTGGCCACTTTGACTACGGACGCCTCCCAGACGGGATGGGGGGGACATTACCTGGGCAGGTCAGTCCAAGGCAAGTGGCACCCCGACGAGAGTTCCCTCCACATCAACATACTGGAAATGAGGGTGGTGCTTCTATTGCTACAAGCACTACACAGTTATCTCCCCCATGGCATGATTGCCTTTCAGTCCGACAACATGTCAGTCTGGTACCTGAACAAGCAGGGAGAGACCAGGTCCTACCCCCTTTGCAGAGAGGCCATGAAAGTATGGGATTGGGTGATTGCAACCAACCGTTTCTTGGTAGCAACACACATTCTGGGGAGATCCAATGTGATAGCCGACAGACTGAGCAGAACTCTTCTCTCCCCGCACGAGTGGTCTCTGAACGACAGTCGCAACTCTGATCTTCAGAAGATGGGGAACCCCTTGTTGCGACCTCTTTGCAACTCCTCTCAACACGAAATGTCAACAGTTCTTCTCTCACCCCAGTTCCGGGGGGGTATCCCAAGGACGCCCTAGTCCAAGTTTGGCCCACCGTACGCCTTTCCACCGGTTCCCCTTCTTCCCAGGGTGATCCAGAAGGCGATTCACTTGCAGAGCAAGATCATTTTAGTTGCCCCATACTGGCCTCGTCAGGTCTGGCTGCCCTTTCTTCGGAAATACGCACTAGACGGTCCATGGTTCCTGGACCAGGTTCCAGACCTCTTGATCCACCAGTCGGGACAGCTTCATCAGTCCCTTCACTCGTTGAGGTTAACAGCTTGGCTCCTCCACTTCCGACCATAGTCAGGAACCAGGTTTTGGATTCGGAAGTCATACATATCTTGTCCTCGGCTCACAAGAATTTGACTAAAAAAATGTATAACAGCAAATGGAAGAGATTCGCCATTTGGGCCCAACTCCTTGGATTAGATCCCATTACTGCCTTGGATTAGATCCCATTACTGCCCCGGTGTCAGAAGTTTCGAAGTTTTTAGCTTCTTTATTCAATCAAGGTTCTTCGGTCTCTACCATCAAGGTTCAATTGGCAGCTATTTCTAATTTTCATGAAAGTATAGACCCACCTTTGATGAGCAATAAGTTGTGTAAAGCCTTCATGAAAGGTGCTGGGCTGCTACGACCTCAGATTTCTCATCCCGCTCCACCGTGGGATCTTAATTTCGTATTAGGTGCTTTGACCTCTTCCCCCTTCGAACCGGCAGCAACTTGTGACTTGAAATTTCTCTCTTGGAAGACTGCCTTTTTGGTGGCAATTACATCAGCCAGAAGAGTTTCGGAACTTCAAGCCCTATCTGTCAAACCACCGTACCTGGTTTTTCACAAGGATAGAGTATCCCTCAGGCCTAACCCATCTTTTGTTCCCAAAGTTTGTTCTAGTTTTTGTCTTCAACAGTCATTGGAACTCCCAGTTTTCTTCCCAAACTACTCAGAGCGGAATACATCTTCCACTCATTGGATGTTCACAGGCAATTGCGTTTCTATTTAGATAGGACGCACCAAACACGGAAAACTGATCAGTTGTTTGTATCCTTTTCGGACAATAAATTGGGCAAAGCCATCAAGAAGGTCACTATTGCCAAGTGGATCAGGGACTGTATCAGTCATACTTACCTTATTTCTAATAGAGAGCTTACAACCTCTGTGAAAGCTCATTCTACAAGGGCTATGGCTACTTCGACAGCCTTTCATTCCAAGCTTGCCATTAGTGACATTTGTGCTGCGGCTACCTGGTCTCCTCACACCTTCATTTCTCATTACAAATTGGATGTGGCATCTCGGGGGCGAGCTTCCTTCAGTTCCACAGTTCTCAGGAGTGTTTTCCAGTGAGCCACCCAGGAATCAGGTACTAGGGACACCGTCCCATCAGTACAGAATGTAGGCGAGATAGGATCACATAACATCTTTTAGTTATGTACTTACCATAACTTTAGATGTTTGTGATCCATCTCGCCTACATTCCTCCTTTCATTCCAAGCTTGCCATTAGTGACATTTGTGCTGCGGCTACCTGGTCTCCTCACACCTTCATTTCTCATTACAAATTGGATGTGGCATCTCGGGGGCGATCTTCCTTCGGTTCCACAGTTCTCGAGTGTTTTCCAGTGAGCCACCCAGGAATCAGGTGCTAGGGACGCTGTCCCATCAGTACAGAATGTAGGCGAGATAGGATCACATAACATCTTTTAGTTATGTACTTACCATAACTTTAGATGTTTGGGATCCATCTCGCCTACATTCCTAATAACCCACCCTCCTTCCCCCGGCCTTGCAGATCAGAAGAGACCGAATGGTTCAGTATAGCAGTTTCATCTTGAAACACCTGGCAATGTTATTTCAACTGTCTATGTGTGTGTGCATGTGTGTGGACAAACAAGATCTGGGGAAGTAGTAGTGGTGCATCCTGGGATAGAGAATAGCTCAGCCAATTAGAGACTTCGCTCTATAGTATAGCGTGCCGAGTCGGAGCCGAGGATCGGCTCCGAGCCCATCAGTACAGAATGTAGGCGAGATGGATCCCAAACATCTAAAGTTATGGTAAGTACATAACTAAAAGTTATACCAATCAGAGCTCCAATCAGTTTGAAGTAGTAGTTTAGGCCAAAACTCAGTAATTTGCCAAAAAACATGCAGTCGACCGGCTTTATATATAACCAGCCCTTTTTTTGCCCTTTGTTATATTCATTTTGGTCACTTAATATTTTTGTGCCCATTATATTTCCTTGTGCTTGTTTTAACTCTAAACATGCTCATTTTGCAATTCCGAGGTAATTCTTAACCCTTGTGCTTTTCTGATGCTCGTTTTATCAAATATCTTTATTTCAAATACCGTCTGATTTAATAAGCTTTTTATGCTTCTCGTTTGCGTAAACTTTTTCATGCTATTCATTTGCTTAGTAATAGGTTTTGTACCCATGCAATGCTCCATTTTATCGTTTTTAATTGTTTGTGCAAGTTTTCATTACCTTTAGCTCATTTTTGGCCCTTTTTTGCTCTGTTCACCTACTTTGCCTCCACCGTTAACTCTGCACTTCATGGCTCTGAAAAGCAGTGTCTAGAATCCTGGTTCGGTCACCATGTCGCTCGTTTAGTCAGGATGAAGTAAGCGAACAGTGTGGGTTCTGTTCAGGCAGCTTTATTATGTACAAACACATTAGAAAGCGAAGTAACCTACTTGTATGCAAATTAGCTGTCTCATACATAGATGTTCACACACTGGCTGTACTCACAAATTGGCACTGAAGCTAGCATGTGCTTGCTATTTATATGCACATTCAGGTCATAGAAATGCTTCTTAAAGGTACAACACATGTTCTATGCATGCCCAATGTGCATTCGTCTGCGAGGATGTGCAGTGGGCATAGCATGGAACACTAACGTACGTGGGTGATGTAAGCCCACAAACTACCCTGCTTTGAAAGAAGCATGAAGAGCACACATCTTCTGTCTTCACCAAGAAAATTAGTGCAGCTTTTGTCTTGGACATTTGCCCCACCCCTCCCTAGAGAGCAGTGAGTGGGCTTAGCTCCTTCACTTTCCTCTTTCTACCTTTGCCCAGCTCCAGTATGTGCCCAAGTTGCTAATTGAACCCCGGTTGTTTAGGTCATAGTGCTTTATCCTTGTTTGCCAACAAAGCTGGCTGCAGCTTTTCTGGTTGCTCATGTTTTGGGCTTATACCACTTTTGCAGTAAACATGTACTTGAGAATGGGCTTTTCAATACAGAGTTCCGATGGAGCTAATACACAATCCGTGCTACTAGGCTACTGACTGGTAATCTTGCAAAGTATGCCTAGGCTGCACTAGCTTCCTGTTAATGTCTGTATTACCTTTAAGATCTTGGTTATTAGTTTATCCCTATGTGACTTGGCTCCCCCTTAACTGAAAGGGCTTTTATTGTTCGATGTATCCCTGTCCTTGGGGTGTTTCATGTTTAGCTTCACAGGGACATTGGTTATTCATCAGGCTTGGGTTGAAACCTCTGGTATTCATGAGTTTGCTTATCAGATTGAGCCCTTGGAAACTGTTTCAGTGGCTTCAGGGGCTTCAGGGATGTTCTACTGCTTTCTTTAAGATATTGCTTGAGAGTTGTTTGGCCCCTTTTCTTTAGTCAAAATCTGTAGGACTGTAGCCTAGCTCTGTTGCATAAAGGGATAAAAAGTAACTGAACCAGATGACCTGGGTTTGAATGGTGTCACTGGCTCTAGAGGAGCCAAGTGGGAGAGGATGGCAGTGAGATGTTGGCATTGTCTTGCCTGCCTTGAAGGATAAGAATGGTGGTTCTAGTCAGCTGATCAAGCAAATGTAAGCTTGCATACACTGAATGTAGCCAGGACTGGTAAAATTAGTTTTGATTCTGCCAAACTGGTGCTGTATCCCTTATTACTGTTTAGGTAGAAGCTTGCAAGGGGAAGACAGTTTAGGCCTTTGTGGAGACAGGAGTGTCCGTGTCAGCCAACAGAGTTGGGGGATCTAGAGCCTAGTAGAAATGCCTTCACTGCTTGCATTAGTTATCTAGTGAACATGAGGGTACAAAGCACCCCTACAGCTGAATGATACCCCCACCCCCCAGCTCTTGACCTCAAGCTGGAAATTTTCCATTGAAGGAATGGATATGCTGAAGAACAGCAAGGAGGAGGCTGATGGTCTGCATTCATGGCAAAAGAAAAAGATTATCTTATACTAGTTTGTTTTTTGTTTATTTTATAGACCAATACGTTTTTCAGTGTTCTTGGTGTTAATGAACAAAGGACTTTAGCATCATTATGTTGAAGTCTTGCAGCTAAATTTAGAATTTCAAGTAATTGATGACATTTGTGGCAGACCTACTTGAGAGAATCTAATCACCCCTGAGAAACATTTTGTTTTCCAGAATTGCAATTTTAATCTTTTTGTTGCATACAAATTCTGTTTACAAGGCTTGCATTATTTGTAAGTAGTGCCAATAATTCTGGATAAAGGTTCCTGTATTGTATTATATTTACATGTGGTCTTTATGTATGCATCAGTGTGTTTTGGTTAGTGTAAACGGTGATCTATTCCTGATATTTATACAGAGCATCCAACTCCCAGTTATGCTAAGCTATGTTAATCTACCCATATAGCTTGAGCTACTTTAGCAGTGATCAGTATGAAGAACATAGTACAATTGTACGTAAACTTATGGTAACAGATGTTCCATTGATCACTGCTAAAATAGCTGCTCCTTCCCTTATGTGTTTGTGTATTTTATGCAAAAGTGTGGACATGTATTTTTTTTCCTAGCAATGTCTTCTTTGGGCTTAGCCTCTCTCTGTTGACATAAAAGCTCTGAAGTACTTGGCACTCAAACCTGTTAGTCAGCTCAGCTCAAGTTGACTAATGGTTTTGGTCCACAGAATGTGCCCTTAAGCTTTGGAAGCTTGCTGCCTGTTGTAGCCTATGCCAGATGTAACCCATATAGCTTAGGCTACTGTAGCAGTGATCATTCAAACATCTAAAGTTATAGTATGTTTACACAACTGTACATACTGTGATGGAAAGACCAATTTTATCTGACTCCAGATCTTATTTTCCATTACAGCTCCATCACCTGTAATAAAAGACTTGTTGCACTGCTTGGGAAGCAATTTCTGAGGATACAAGTTCAAGGTCTTTGGAATAGAACAAACAGACCAAAATATATCAACGTAAAAGAGATGTTGGCAAATATTACTGCCAGTACTCCGGCATCTGTGGTCCCCAAGACTTGTCTACAAGTGTTTTACAGACAAAACAGCAGAGTGATGGGGGTGTATAAATGGGGAACCAGATCCCTACCCTATGTGCAGATTAGCCACGATAGCCTGGGATACAGCTGTTCAGCACAGTCTTGCTGTTCAAGCATCTTGTATACCGTCAAAGCAAAATTTTGTGGCCAGGCATTCCAAGCAAGACCAGGGCAGATCCTCCTAAATGGAAACCATCGGGGGGGGGGGGGCACTTTGGAATTTATCTAGCTGTGGGAAACATCTTGGTTCTTTTTTGTTTCTGATCAAATATCAGTTCAAAAGCTCATTTCCAGGACTCCATGCAAGAAGGCCTGGAAAGTGCATGCTTTCTTTTCCTTGAACAAGAATGTTCCTGTATGCATTTCCAGTCTTTCCATCAATATTTAGGGTCATTCTAAAGATTCAGAAGGATTTTCCAAAGATCATTGTGGTGATTTCCCTCTGGCCAAGGCAACAATGGTTCTCCCTTTTATTGGAAGTGGTCAAGGGCAATTACTACAGTTCTTCAGACTGGACCTACTTCTGCAAGACTGGGTGTTTGAAATATCCCAAATCCAAACAACTGCAACCAACTGCTTTACATGATAGAATCTCAACCATTCTTAGGCAACTGTTTTCTGAGGATTTGCAGTAAGCATCAAAGAAGGCAAGAAAATTGCTGTTAGAAAAATTGTATATTTGTAAATGGAAAAGGTTTTCTTGTTGGTTCCAAGACAAGAACCAGGACCCATTCAGTGCTAGTGTTTCTCTGGTTCTACATTGTATAAGTTACTTTCCTCTCTGGTCTGCTGTACTCCTATAATGTTAATTTACCAGCCATTTCAGTATGTCTGCCCATGGATCCCCCTGTTTCAATGCAGTTTCATGTGAAAATGCTTTGAAAGGGGTGTTTCATAGCAATTCTTGTATTAAATGGGTGGTCTGTTTGATCTTAAGTTTGTCTTAAAAAAAATAACTGCTTCATTTGAATTGGCACATCAAACTGACTTGAAGTTCTTAACATGGAAAACAGCGTAGCTGATTGATATGACTTCTGCAAGAAGATTATCTGAGTTGTAAGCTCATGGTGGGTCAATCTTATTTTCCACAAAGATATTGTTTCATCATTCATTTATGCTTGAAGGGGTATCTGACTACCCTTTGAGTCAAGGTATCCATCTCTGTGTCTCCTTTCCATAACCTAAGAGGAGGGAGAATGATTACTCAATACCACAGATGTCCAGACAGCTCAGGTTCTATCTTGACGGAACTAAATCTTTTAGGAACTCTCATGAAGGTAAGAGGAAAGTACACCTTGTGTCAAAGCAGACCATTTCCAAATGGTTGTCTCATGTTACCTCTTAATACCCACCACAAGGCAATTCCAGGCAGATTCAAGGGTAATTGTACCAAGGCCTTGGCCTTATCTGTGGCTTTTTGGAAAGGGTTAAATTCTATAAATATTCTAGAAGCAACAGCTTTGTCATTTGTGCATACCTTTACAAAGCACTGCAAGCTAGATTCCTTCTCCAGGTCTTGGAGAGGATTTGGCAAGACCATTCACCAGGTGCTCCTGGACCTTCCTTCCAACTTCCAGTCTAAGCTATGGTAGTTTACCCATATAGCCAAGGCTGCTGCTGCAGCATTTGGAAGGATGAGCATTTTACAGTTGTGTAACTAAATTTACCATAACAATAGATGTTTGAATGATTACTGCTGCAGTAGCCTGTCCCTGCCTTCATCCCCATTATTTGGTATGTTTTTGATGCCAGGGTGAGGACTTCTAATGTTAGATCTGATGTTGTCCTTTTCATTCATTCCTCATTTGTTGGGTTCATGTCTGATGCTTGGATCTGACTCAGCCGCTTCCACCAGATCATCAGATCCAACAACTCTCTAGCTCCTCACTTTACTCATAATGCCCCGCTGATATAACGTACATCAGACCTCATTTGCTACAATGAGCTTCATCTCTTCCAGAAGCCTATCAGAAGATGATATGGATAGGATGATGAGAGTTTTTCACAGACTGGATTCAGATAACTGTTCTTCTGACTCCAGATTCATGAACTGTCTTTTGTCCACTCCCTCCTTGGTATCTCCTCCTGCGATCTGACTGTTTCAGAGTCCTCCAATCCAAGATCTCTGGGGAAGTCTTCATCAGATTCAGACTATTTCTTTGACACCAGTGGTTTCTGTGAGTTAACTGGCTCTGAGCCTTTCTGACCCAAAAGAGTCTTGGAGTCAAAGTGTTGGTTGTGGGCTGGGCGGTAGAATCTACTCCGAAGCATTTGGATTGGGGCTGCAGTAGCAGCTGGTGGTTCAAGAAATCCCAGCTCCTGTGCAGTCTTCTGCTGTGCCCTTAGGCATATTCTGCCTTTGAGGTTGAGGAGAGAGCTTTCTCCTTGTCTAGAGAAAGGGCATCCCTGTCCCCCTCGGATCAGACAAACCAGCCTCATCCGATTCTTTACTCTATCTCTTCCATCTTTTCCACTGGGGCAGCCAGCCCGATCTAGTCACCAGCCAGTCCATCAGGACATCATCTCTTCCACTTTATTTTCCCAGAGCACTCTGAGTAATGTCCCTTAGAAGAAAATGTGTAAGAGGAGGCAGATTCCCCACAAGAATCTTTCACTAAAGACACCAGTTTTTGAGGGGAAGCCCCCCCCCCCCAAAAATCACCACCTGAAGACAGTCTCCTTTGGAGACATCCTGGAGCTCCTGAAACAAAAAGGTGGCTGGTCCTCCGAAACCCCCTTCCAGGAGGAATCTGTGTTCTTGTAGGCTTTTTTTTTGTGGCCCATCTACTACATGGGTGACCCCCCCCCCCCCCCGATGAGCTCATAGACCTTGTTTCTCACCAGGTGTGGAAGGAGCCATGTACTATAGAGCTGATACCAGAAATACTAGACAGGATTTTAGCTCCTCTAAGGACTGGGCACATTAGAGCAAGGGATTCCCGGTCCATGGCTTGGTTGTGGCTGCAGCCACTAATAAGGAACTGGCTGAACAGAGTTCCTCTGTACATCCCCTAATGGAATCCAGAGCTGTGGATGGATTTTGGAAGTGTGTGTACATTTCAGCAACCTTTGCCGTCAGGTGGCTAAATTATCTGGCACATTTTACGAGGTTGCAAAGAGATCTGACCAAAGGGCTTGCCAAATCTTTGAGTCCATGTTGGCTGTAAATGAACATAGACTGCAGGGTGGCCAGCTGCAAGGAGATTCTATTTTAAATGCACCCATGAGGTTGATCTTCCATGCAGCAGAAGGAACCTCATGGGCAGCTGGTTCAGGCATACATATCAGGGAGACATGTTGATGCAATTGTGATTTTTGTGGAGCCATTTAAGTCGTAGTTCATCAATGTGCCTATTGATGGCTTTTCCATTTGGCCCCAAGGTAAGATACACTCTCCAGATGTGAACAAGGGGGAAAGACCTTGTCTGCTGTGTATATACATTTTTCAACCCCTCAAAAACCTTTCTCAAGGAATCTGAAGAGATGGAAAATGTGGTTTATAAAGTCCCAGGGTCCTTTTCAAGATTCACATGGAGACAGTTTCTGAAGAGACAGAGGGGTGAACTTAAATGGAAGATGCCATCCTCATACACGAGGTGTCCCACAGAACCAGGGCTTCAGCAATTCCTCTTCAGATGAGCCCTGTCAGCGCTCCTAAAAAGAGGCCTCCCTGCTCCCTTCAGGATGCATTTGGATGATTGTCTCTGCACCACAGAGCCTGGCTTCTATTATAAAAGTTTCCTGGGTGCAGCGAATCAAATCCAGAGATTGTACTATCCAGTTTTCTCTATTTCCTCCCATCAATATGAAGAAAATCTCTCCTGTTCCACCCAGTCAGGGAAGCAGTGTTTCTGGAGGGGGGGGGGGGTTGCTAGAAAAAGTCATCCAAGAGGTCCCCCCAGACAAGAGAGGATATGGAACTTACTCAGAATTCTTCTTGGTGCCAAAAAAGACAGGGTACTTGAGACCAATTCTGGATTTCAGCAAATTAAATCACTTCTTACAGTATTCAAAGTTTTGGACGGTCATGGTTCAGTCCATTTTGCCTGTGCTGCAAAAGGATGATTGGATGTGCTCAATAGTTTTTCTGTTTAGCATTTTACAATTGTGTTGACTCTCTTGTTCTGTGAGATGCCTGTTGGTCTGTATTGCTTTAACCTTTGCCAGCACCTCTGAATAATTCTGATCACTCATTAACCATATCTCTCATTTCTACCATATTTTTAAACTCCACTTTTTCATTTTATCGTACTTGCTAAATGTAACTTATCTTCCCCAATATCTCCTGAATAATTTCCACTACCCATTCCTTTAATTCCTGTTAACCAGTAGGTGGAGAAGCACCAGTGCCTCATCTTTGTTTCATTAATCTTTGTAATTATTGGCACATGATCCGAAATAGTTATTGGATGTATGTCAGAGTTCTCAATTAAATGCACATGTACCTGTGAAATATAATTTGTGTATAGTCTATCCCAGTTATTGTACCTTGAGTCCCTACTACGGAATTCTCATCTTCCTTGCCACTTTAATAAATTGCTTCAGAAATCCACCCTGTTTTGTTATATTTCCCTTCTATGCCCCCGGATACATCCTCATTGCTGTAAATCAAATTCCAGTCCCCACCTATGTTTAATATTTCCTGCTAAAAGCTGTTTTTCTCCCAAAAATGTAAGCTCAGTTATAGCAGTTTTAGGCAGAATATAAATACATGCCGATGTAATCATCTTCCCTTGCCAGTAGCCCCTTACTACCACAAATGTACGTTTTCCCCTCTTCTATCACCATCGGATCTCCTCTGTCAATTAATATAAGTACTCTTATTTAAATACTTTATTAAATTAACATGCTCACTTCTTTCTAAATGTGTCTTGCTATTTTTTTCTTTTCTTTCTTTTTTGTCTGTATCTGTAAGACCATTCATGTTGTAAGATTATATGAAAAGTGTCTGCATTATAAGAAGGCATAATTTCCACCTATAATATCACAGATTTTTAAATGTCTATTTCCAGCTTTTTTGATACATGCACCCACTAATGTTTGGCACCTTGATCCATTCTATGTTTTTTTCTTGTCAACATTGGAGCCAATGTCACATTTTACAGGACTTTTTAAGGGTTTTCATTAAAACAAAAACACCCCCATAGCTTTGTGTGTATCTTATGTACATCTTCAAATAGTGAAGTTTAACTGTCCTAAAAAGAACTGTCCCAAACACAGCGGTAAACACGGGCCTTAACTAACGTAAAGTTGATGTTATCCATGCTAAGACACATACATTTCCTGTGCTTAATTCCCCTTTTGATGTGAAAAACAGCCTGCCTGCATGCATTCAGAATACATTAACTTTAACCTCAAAGAAAGTGCTTTGGCTTTTTTTTGTATTGCTGTATAATTGGTTTGTCTCCATGGAAACGAGAGAAAACATTTAGTCCTCAATGGAGGCTTCTAAAGACAAGCTGAAACAT
This sequence comes from Protopterus annectens, assembly GCF_019279795.1. Taxonomy (NCBI): domain Eukaryota; kingdom Metazoa; phylum Chordata; order Ceratodontiformes; family Protopteridae; genus Protopterus; species Protopterus annectens. Next base: position 851,741,486 of record NC_056733.1, on the reverse strand, counting down.
TTATAGCTAAAGGAAAACTTTTCATTATCAGTATTCTCTTCCCTTATTTTCTTGTTTCCTTTTAAAACTTGTTATTGGAGAAAGTCCATGGTCGTAATCCAGACATTTGACTTTGCAAAAGTAAAAGAAAGATATCCGCTCCATGTATATTATGATTACTTTTGCACTCCATCCCCCACCTCAACAGCCCATGATTACAGCATATTAATTTAAGCATGCTTTAGTCTAGCCTAATTTTCTTTTTTTTTACATTACAAGGTGTACATAACTTAATAGGTTCATACTAGGCTATCTGCCCTGGGGCAATTACAAGCCTAGCCCGATTTTGTTTGGCTTACGCCACCCCTTGATTTGAGTATACTGTGCCCTTTTTAAGATTTAGTTTACTGTGCCTCTGTCTAATAGTGACACGGAAGTAATCCCCGGGACAAACCTACGATCCCCCATACACTCATCAAGGTTCTTCTTGAAGAGATTCAGTGAGGTGCTCTGCCTAACATGAATTGGAATTCTATTCCAGAGCGAAGGGAGCCTCTGGGTTATGAATCTGTCCCTCCAGCAAGTTCTATTTATTTCTGTGCTGAGGTTCAAGTCCCTCGAGCATGTGGCTCTAAGGGATTTAGATTTACTGAGGTGGAGCATGTCCATTAATTCTGGATTGGACATAGCTTTATATGTCGGGCATAAATCGCCTTGAAGTAGGCGGTATGCAACTGAGTAGAGCTGGAGATTTTTTAACCGAGCAGCATATGGCATCTGCTTGAGTCCCTTGATCCTCTTGGTGAGATACTTTTGGGGTCTTTCTAATTGCTGCAGGTGTCTGGTAAGGTACATCCCAAAAGGGGCATTATATTCTATGATAAGCCTGATGAGGGATGAATAAAGGGGCACGATTACCTCTCTTGATCTAGATGTGAATCCTTTCATGATGAGGTGGGCTATGTAGAAGGTCTTTCTAACCACTTTGGCAATGTGGTTGTCAAAGGAGAGATTGCTATCAACTTGGGTCCCCAGATCCCTAATTACTTTCTCTGTACTTAATGGGTTACCGCCTATGTGGTAATTTGTGGGCACATTGTTTTTGCCAAAGGGTATGACTGTTTGGAAAGACACTGAGGGGAGGGGGAAGCTAAAGGTAAATGGTAAAAAAAGAAAGAAATAGGCATTTGTTTACTTCAGTATTTTTCACATATAAGAACATAAATGCTTTTCTGTAAAGCAATTTGTATCATGAAAAGTTTCATAGAATTGCTATTAAAAGCAGAATTTTGTATTAGTTACCATTTACCTTTAGCTTCCCCCTCCCCTCAGTGTCTTTCCAAACATTAATGACCTAAAGTGAGGCAAATGCGTTTTAGTTCCCCACAAGTTTAATGTCGGTAAAAGTCCATTATTTCCACTTATTTTTCAGGTGTATTTTACAAACGCAATTGATACTTTGCAGTTTCAAATTTATTCATTAATTTCCTTGTTGCTGTTTACCTGCATCTCCCATCGCCAGACTCTGGTTCAATTCCAAGGTATTCCCAGTTCTTCTAGTCAACACCTATGCTTTTTCTCTCTCTGGCATTTTCCTTTGGAATAGTGGAAACGTTTTCACTGGTTAAGTCTCTCCCCCATATGCTTTATTGTAAGAATGCAAAGCAGAGTCCATTCTGCCTGATGGTTCACTTTTTATTAAACAAATTTTTACATTTAATTCTTACCTTGTTCTGCATCAAAAAATTTCTTTAATCCTCCAGGAAAAATAGTCTAAAGACAACTTGATGCAACAGTATTCCCTAATTGCTGGAATACAGTTGTTTCTCTTCAGCCTGGTGTACAGTGAGTAATCATTTTCCAAAAACACTCTGCATTTTCAAACTTTTAATACTGTGCCCTTTTGCCACAGGTTTGTCAGGATCAGTTGATTCTTCTGGTAGGTTTGCTTCATTTATGAATACAGGTCTTGACTGCTTTCTCATGGTCAGATTTGGAGCATAAGTACGGTGTCCTTTCAATTAATAGCTTCTGCTGTGGAATACCAGTCTAGTTGCTTATATGTACGTTCATAAAATTAATACACTGTTCCTTCTAGTTTCCCTGGTTGTTGTCTTTCAGCTTTTCCTGGTTAGAGGTCTTCACAGCTGAACTCTGGTCCGCTAATGATTGGCAGATTTTTACGTGCAGAGTTGCCGGCCCTGACGCACAACCTTCAACGAAGGTACGCCCCTTCACGCACACAGAAGACGCTCTAGCTGAGAATCGAACAGGACAACGTCTTACTGTGAGGCGACAGTGCTACCGCAGCACCACCACCGCAGTGCAGAAAATCTCAAATTTTCCATAGGTGCTCTTGTTTAATTCTACTGTTTTTTGAAACTTTTCTTATTGAGCAGTTTCATAGTCAACCAGCCTTTTCTTCATTTCAGCCTCTGAATTTTTTGCAGTTTTATCAGTTCATCTGAATGTGCAAGCTTCTCCTGTTTTTTCCACCAACCTTTTGTTATTGGAGTTGATGTACTCCTTCAGCGTTTTGTTTATTTTAATCAGCTCTGAGCACATTTGACTTATTTTTCCTGTAAATTACCGAAAGCCATGTTCTGCACCAAAGCTGGAGCTTGAACTGTTTTGTTAAACAGCTGCAGGATTCTTCCCAGTCAGTGCTTCTCTTCACCTTTTCCAGTTGATTTTCTTTCAAACTGTCTTAGTTTATTTTTTGCAGGTGTCTAGGCAGTGTACTTATTAACCAGTAACTGTATTTACTAAAAAGTCCCTGGCCCTTGTCTTTCAGTTTCTTTTTTCACACTGGAAGAGTAGAGCTGGTGATCAGTTTGCCGCAATCTTGGAAAGCTGCTAACCAGGTTATTTCAGTGAAATGTTTCTGAATCACATGCATAGTGCAATGTGAGATTTATGCATTGCACTACAGGGCCTCTACCTGCCCATGCACACACATGGTAGGATGTGAATGTTCTGCTTATGCTTGGACAGCTCCATAACAACCATGCTGCAGTGATGATCTGCAAATTAGTGGCCTGTAAACATGAGATGGCAAATCAATGCTGTGATTTGTGGTGCATTGCCTTGCTACTATATTGTATACATGTTTGCAGACTTTTGCTACCTTTTATGTTGGGAATGCATGTGCCACCCCCACCCCATCAGTGTGTCTATTGTCAATCTACTATATGTGGTCATTGTAATATATTGTGCTCTATGCTATCCATTGTGCATCATGTGAGCTGCTTGACCTGTGTTGCTGCAACTTGGTTACCATTTCCCCTTGAAATCAACCCATTAAGTGGTTAAAGTGTTTGTGGGTGTTGGAAGGATTCCCTGTGTGGTGTAGCAGGGAGTCACCTGTATCCATCTGCTACATCTTTATCACCAGGTGTGCCTACTTGGTGGACTCGTATGAGGGCCCCACACATGGATGTCTAACACTGCCCTTCCAGGGTGGTGAGTAGTGCCACAGACATCACCCACTATAATAAGTAGTGATGGCATCAGTACAGCAGCATGAAGAAGCACGACCTACCCTACTCTGCCAATAGAAAGACAAAGTTAGTGGAAAGCCCAAGTATTATTGTACAGCACATGAGTATTTGGTGTCCATGGGTATGCTGTACTCCTATTTTCTTTCTGTTTTGGGTCTTCTAGCACCTGACAATATTCTGAGAAAATAGACTGAGGTACCAGAGAAGGTAGGCATGCCTGTCCAGGCATCAGGGTATGTATATTGAATTGCATTCATACCTGTATCTCTTTCCTTCACCTCCTTAGCTACCTAGGTTTGCAGTGCTGGTAATTAATATAACCATTGCTTGTAGATTTGTTTGTCATAACATGTAAATGCAGTTGTCATTGTGCTACTGTTGTAGAAACTACCAGGTATTCCTGACAGGGTCATTGTATTGCAAAATGGACTGACCTTAAATGTAATAGTGGAATTAAGGGTGTAAATCTTTATGTAATATTTGTGTTGACATCATTCAGTGTCTTGTACCTTTCTGGCCACCATGCTGGTGCTGACAAATGGTGATGAGAAAGATTGGACAACAAACAGAAGGGGAATGGCACACAAGAAAAGGGAATACCATGGGGTGGGGGGTGAGTACTGCAGACTGGGTGATTACCAACTAGAAATCAGTCACATCAGCGAACCCCTCATGGCTAGGGCCTGACAACTGTGGCCCATTGGTTGGCACCATGTGGTTGTGTATTTCTGCAAATTGTGAGGATGCATTCTAGGTGTTCACTGGCCAATACACAACAGCCCTCTCCAACCTTTCCACCTCCTGCTGGATGACGCAACAGACCTGATAATCCTGGAGGAGCCTACTTTTCCAACCAAAGAAAGGGGCACCAGGGGCCACCAGCAAATCCTCCAGGTTGCATCCCAGAGGTTAATCTTATTCATCATGCAGAGCAGCCAGCTTTGAAAAGTAGTTGTTGAGCATGGTGGATACTACTGCCGCACATCAGCTTTGTGGATGACACCACAGAAAATGTTAACATAAATGCATATAAACAAAACAAAAGAATAATGAAGTGATACAGAGAAAAACAATCAGTCTGTAGATTGAGATATAGACCCTAGAAGGAAATAACTGCAGTTAACTGAGTAATGACAACATCAGAAGCACTAAAAAGACCTGTGGTGTACCGATCACAAAACCATGTGGGCAACATCACAGGTTAAGATGGGAGGTACCCAGTAGCACAGTGTATGAGTATCAGTCAGTGTGAATGCAATGGGCATTAAAGCTGAACAGAAATATCTAATTCGAAGAAATGGCCCAGCCCTAATGCGGTAACCCTATATCAGTAGGTGGCACATACACAGCATGCTAGGATGCATGCCACATGGTAATAGCAGACCACACACAACATGCTTCAGAATGCCAGCAGGAATACATGCAGGACATAAGTCCCTGTGGTAACACTGAACCATCACAGCAGCGTAATGTTCATATGTCAATGGTTTCTTAAATGTAGTTGACACAATGATGGGCAGTGGAATAGGCTTTATTTGCTCTGGTGAGCTAGCTTGGAGTAATGCTCTGTAGGAGAGGGGAAGAGCTGGAGCTAGTCAAAGATCTCATTGTTGCTGTGCAGTATAGTGACTTCAGCAACCAATCCTTCCATTCCAGTGTAGTGACAAGAGACCAAGTCGATAACTTATATTTTACAGTGTTGAGGGAAAAGTGAAAGATGCCTAGCACTACAAAAAAAATCATAATTTTTACTCTCTATTTTCAGTTTACATGCCAGAACTTCAGCTGACCTTGGGCCTGTCTGTATTTGTTAGGGGTGGCAGTGTCCTCTCTCTCCAAAGGTGATGTCGTTACCCCATATGCTGAATTCCCTCTGATGCCAAAAGTTAAATGTCAACTTTGCTGAAAGGATGGTGTGGTGATAATGTATGCTACTATGGAATTCCTGATTTTTAGAAATTTGCAAATACCTAAAAAAAATTTATGGTTTGAAGTAAGACTGGCTCCTACTGCCTGCCAGGGGTTAAAACTGAGCCCAGATGCAATCTCCCTTTTGAAGAAGAGCTGACCATAAACTTTTCAGCTCTTACTTTTCAGGTGGCCCTCTGCCAGGATACTTTTTGAAATCCAGCTCAACAATAAATGAGGAGAGAGAATTTGTCTCTGCACCAGTCTTACTACAAAAAGTATGGTAATGTGTACTAAATCACTGTTTAATAGAGATGTGGGACTTACTCATGATCACCATGATGCATGCATGAGGGTGAAGCCATAGTTGCTAAATCCTCATTTTCCTGATATAGGTTCAGAGGTAGGTACTAGGCTATTGGCCCTAGGGCGTATACAAGCCCAGCCAAAAAGGTACCCTGGCTTTGGCCACTCAAGAAAATGATTTTCCTGTGCCACTGTCGAGCAGAGCCACAGAAGTGATCCCCGGGGTGAATTTCCTATTTCCCATCCAATCATCAAGGTTTTTCTTGGAGTGCTAATGAGGAGCTTTGTTTGATATAGATAGGTAGTTTATTCCAGAGTATGGGAAGTCTCTGGGACAGGAATCTATCCCTCCGGCATGTTCTGTTTATTGTGGTGACAAGGTATAGGTCCCTAGAGTGTGTAGCTTGGAGGGGTTGGGATTTCTTTAGAGTATGTCCAACAGTTCTGGGTTTGACATAGCTTTGTATGTTAGGCAGAGATGACCTCTGAGTAGGCGATATGCAACGGAGTAAAGCTGGAGTTTTTTGAGACTGCCTGTGTAGGGCATCTGTTTGAGGCTGGTAATCCTCTTTGTGAGGCATTTCTGTGGCCTTTCCAGTCTTTAATGTCTTGTGAGGTACATAACAAAAGGGGCGTTGTACTCTATAATGGGTCTAATGAGTGGAGGGGAACAATGACCTCTTTTTCCTGGATGCGAAACCTTTTGTGATGGTGTGCCATGTAGAAGGATTTCCTGACTACCGTGGCGATGTGATTATCAAAGGAGACTACTGTCCGCCTGTGTCCCGAGGTCTCATCATACTTTTGGTGTTAAGTATACTACCGCCTATGTTGTAGTTCATGGGTACAGAGTTTTTACCAAAGGGGATGACTGTGCACTTTTTGCGATGAGATTGAGACCATGGCTTTGACACCAGGCATCTAAGTGAGGCCCTTTTGTAGGATGTCCACATCGTTAGGAGTTTTGATTTATGGCTCCTAGTTTGCAGTCATCTGCGAACTTCGTTAGCCTGTACTTCAGAGAAGTAGATACCAAACAGAGTACCCAAGACTGAACCCTGTGGTACTCCACTTGTCACTGGTCTGAAGTCTGATTTGGAGTCTGCTACTTTCACAGTGTGGGTTCTGTCAGTGAGCCAGTTGGCAACCCATCTTGTGACAATGGGGATTTTTACCTAGTTTAGTGAGTTTATAATTCCAGAGTGGGGGATGGTGTTGAAAGCATTTGCAAGATCTAGATAGGCTGTGTGAACCACCTTACCCTCGTCTACGGCATTGGTGACTGCTTCAAAGAAGTCTATCAGGTTTAGGAGACATGATCTGCCTTTTACAAACCCGAACTGGGTGGGGTCCAGAGTTTGGAGGTTACCAATGTCTTTGTTTATAAGTTCCATGATGATACGTTCCATGGCCTTGCAGACCAGGCTCATCAGGCTAATGGGGCGGTAGTTCCTGGGGTCTGTGGTGGCTTCCCACTTGTGGAGTGGGATAACCATCACTGTGCGCCATTCAGCAGGCACAAAGCCTGAGGTGAGGCTGACTGAACATGGTACGTAGGTGGGTTGCCAGTTTGTTCTGTAGTTCTTGTAGAACGCAGCCTGGTCTCATGGATGCTGTGTTCTTGGCTTTGGAGAGTGTAATTTTTACCTGTGCAGCTGTGATTACAGGAACTTTGCATTTTTCCAGTATAGAGATGGGCCCTTAACCTATCTGCCAGGATGTTGGCACAGGTTCATAGATTTAAACTAGACTATGACCACAGTGGTCTTTACAAGCCTAGCTATGCAACCCAACCCAGTTCCTCGGACTCCTATATGGTGGGGTCTGTTAGTAAAGAGGTACCCAAGGGTCATAGGGGGGAAGGGTATGTTAGTTGGGGTTAATTTGCTTACTGGGGTCATAGGGGGGAAGGGTATGTTAGTTGGGGTTAATTTGCTTACTGTTGACCTCTGTCCATCAGAGACATGAGGGCCATACTGGAGTGAAGTTGCGATTTCCCATCAAATGATTAAGATTTCTTTTGAATAGGGTCAGGAATTAACTGGTTCACATAGATTAGGAGCTTATTCCATAACACGGGGATCCTTTGTATTATTAGGAATAATTGGGCTATATTAAATGCTGTGCCATCCGAGTTGGATGAAAGCGTTTACTGATTTTTGAGTCTGTGGATTAAAAGCAGAATTTTTTGAACTTCGTGTTCCTGACCTGTGGTTTACTTTGAAATGATACATTTAAGTTTAGAGTTGCACAAAAAATATCAGGAGTAAGAGGAGATGATATAAATGAGGCTGAAATAGTAGAATATAAATGGATTCTTGTGTTACAAGCTGATAAGAAATTGGATCTGAATACTTCTGTTAGTATAAAAACCTGTGTTGAAAAAAACAGTTGACGTTATGAGTTAATATATCCTAGCTGTTTTATTACTATTATTGTATTTGTGTGTGTGTGTATGTATGTATATATATATATATATATATATATATATATATATATATATATATACCTATGTATTTTATCTGTTTATAATATATACACACACAAATGCATTTTTATAATAACATAAGTGTTTTAAATTGTCTTATAGCTTTAAAACTATTAGTTAAGGAAAGTGAACAAATTCTAAACAATTTGTGTTCGTAATGGTACTGATTTTGTATGAATATTGAGAAAGGGTGATGTCCTGAAAGATTTGCTTCTTGTCTGATTAAAGCATTAAGTGTACTTGTTTGAATTTGTTTAGTGTGTGGATTTCTGGTTTTTGCTGTAATTGTTGGGACTCTGATAGCTCTCAGTTTACAGTCCTCTCCAAACTTGATGAGCCAGTTGACTTTGACATTAGCCTTTACTTCTAAGAAGTAGATGCCTAACAAGAGTGAGCCCAACCATAAGCCCTGGGCTACTCCACTGGTCACCAGTGTCCTGTTGGAGGTGGTCTCACCCATCCTGACTTCTTTGGTTCTATCTGCGAGTCCGCCAGCAATCCAGCAAATTATGTAGGGATTTATGCCAATTTCTGAGAGTTTGTCAACAATAACTGAGAAGGGGTATTTTAACGAATACCTTGGCCAGGTCAACATAGGCAGTATGCGCTGTTTTCCCCTCATCCATAGCCTTGTTGACCCTCTTGAAGTAGTCTACCAGGTTGAGTAGGCAAGACCATCCCTTAAAGCCAGCCTGGGATGGGTCCAGTGACTGTAGTTTGCCAATGTCCTTGTTTATCATTTCCATGGTAATTTGTTCCATGACTTTGCATATCAGACTTGTCAGACTGATGGGTCTGTAGTTCCTAAGGTTGGTTGATGGTCCACCCTTATGAAGAGGGATGACCATTGTGGTCCTCCATTCACCTGGCATATAACCTGTTTTGAGGCTGTAGTTGAAGAGTGCCTCATGGTCCAGCTAGGTCTTGTTTTAGGCTATCTAGAAGGCAACCAGGGGTATTGTTGAGGTTCACTGAAGCAGTGTTTTTGTGCTTTGCAAGGACCTGTTCCCTGTTGATAGTTGAGAGGTATCTGCTAGAAGGGATTTCACAGAGGGTAGTGGGGGGAGTGGGAAGTGTAGTTGGAGCTAAATTTATCAGCCAGTAGATTCTGTCATCCTGGTCAGTGAAGGTTGTGCCATTTACCACCAGTTCTGCACACTGCTGAGTGTTACCTTTAAGGTTCCTGACATAGCTGAAGAAAGCCTTGTGATTGTCCTTAGCCTGGGAAGGCTATCCTAACCTCATAATTGGCCTTGTTGGACTTTATTAGACATCTTTGTTTCTTCTTCAGTTGCATCAGAGAGCTCTTGTTTCTCAGTTACTCTTTCTGATTTTGGCCAAGGAAGCCACAGTAAAAAAAACTTTTCTAAAGCAAACTTCACCTTAATTAAGACAGAGGTGGTAAGTTTCACAGCCCCCAAGCTAAAGGATAACGCTGCCCAAGATGCAGAAACATTTACAAATGCACTTTATGAGCACCTTCAAGGATGCGTGGATCGTGCCATCCCTAGAAAAAACAAGATTCACTCCTCTAAGAGAAGGAAACCAGCTTGGTGGGACCCCTGCAGTAAACAGGCTATACAATAGAAGGAGGAGACTAGTTCAGAAAAAAAGCAAATCCCAAGAAGGAAAGACATCCCTGATCAGTATCAGTAAGAAACTAAGGTCCCTCATGAAATCATCCAAGGCTAACTTCGAAAGAAAAATAGCCCGGATTCAAAAGATAACCACAAAGCCTTCTTTAGCTATGTTAAGAATCTTAGTGGCAACTTGCAGATATGCACTGAACTAGTGCAAAATAGCACAAAATATACTGAACCTACTGATATTGCCAACATCCTGACAGATTCAGTACAAACTTCACCCCCCTCTCGCCTCCAAAAGGGCCCACAACAATACCGGAAAAGTGTAGTGTCCCAAACATCACAGGTGAAAACAACCCTTTCAAAAGCCAAAAACACAGTGTCACTGGGACCAGATGGTGTCCCAGGCTGTGTCTTGCACAAACTACAGAACAAACTAACCCCCCACCTAAACACGCTGTTCAACCTCAGCCTCTCCACAGGCTATGTGCCCATAGAATGGTGCACAGCAACAGTTATTCCTCTCCACAAAGGAGAGGCCACAACTGACCCTGGTAACTATCACCCCATAAGCCTGACTAGCCTAGTCTGCAAGACTATGGAGCACATCATCATGGAACTCCTTAACAAAGACATTGGGAACCTCCAAACACTTAACCCGACCCAGTTCAGCTTTGTTAAGGGCAGATCATGCCTATTAAACCTGATTGACTTCTTCGAGACAGTCACCAAGGCCATAGATGAGGGAAAGGTGGTTCACACAGCCTACCTTGACGTCGCCAAGGCTTTCGACACCATTCACCACTCTGGTATTACAAAAAAACTCACCAGCCTGAACATAAACCCCAGCGTAATGAGATGGGTTGCCAACTGGCTTACAGACAGAACTCACACAGTAAGAATAGCGAGCTCCAGGTCCGAGACTAAACCAGTCACAAGTGGTGTCCTGCAAGGCTCGGTCCAGGGACCCCTACTGTTCGGCATGTACTTCTCAGAAGTACAGGCAAACACAGGAGGACTATGGCTGTTTGCCAATGACTGCAAACTGGGAGCCACAATTGACTCTCCTGCTGACACGGACATCCTCCAAAAGGGCCTTACTGAGACGGACACCTGGTGTCAAAGTCATGGCCTCAAGCTAAATGCCAAAAAATGCATAGTCATCCCATTTGGGAAAAACAAAACACCCACGAATTACCACATAGGTGGCAGCCCCCTTAATAAAGAAGAGGTGATAAAAGATCTGGGGACCCAGGTAGATAGTAATCTCTCCTTTGACAATCATATTGCCAAAGTAGTTAGGAAATCCTTCTATGTGACCCATCTAATTACTAAAGGGGATAGTAATCTCTCCTTTAACAATCATATTGCCAAATTAGTTAGGAAATCCTTCTATGTGGCCCATCTAATTACTAAAGGGTTCACATCTAGAAATAAAGAGGTTATAGTGCCCCTCTACTCATCAGTCATTAGACCCATCATAGAGTACAATGCCTCATTTGGGATGTACCTCACAAGACACTTCCAACAGCTGGAAAGACCACAAAAGTACCTCACCAAGAGGATTACTGGCCTCAAGCATATGTCCTATGCAGCCCGACTGAAGCAACTCCGGCTGCACTCAGTGGCATATCACTTACTCAGAGGTGATCTCTGCCTGACTTACAAAGCCATGTCTAACTCAGAATGGATGGACAAGCTCCACCTAAAGAAATCCAAGTCACTGCGAGCCACGTGCTCTAGTGAGCTAAACCTCACCACAACAATAAATAGAACATGCTGGAGGGATAGATTCCTGTCGCACAGTCTCCCCATGCTTTGGAACAAAATTCTAAATTACATCAGGCAAAGCCCCTCGCTAACACTCTACAAGAGAAAACTTGACGAGTGGATGGGTAACACAAAATACACCCCTGGGATCACTTCATTGGCCCTGCTTGACAGAGGCTCAGTTAATCAATGGGGCGGCGAAAGCTGACATACTCTGGCTAGGCTTATAAATCCCCTCGAGCAAATAGCCTAGTACCTACCTATGAATTTTTGCCTTTTGTTATATACCCTGTTAATGTAAGGATTACAGTGGGTTTTTTTTGTTAGATCTGGAATTACTTATGGTAGGTTCAGCAACCTCAATGCAGACATTTACACATTTGTACAGGGTTTCTGTAAATAATTCTGCATGGGTAGTTGTGTTCTTGCGGTTTCAGGAAGCCATGAATTTTGACAAACTGTTGCTTAATAGGATGTAATTTGCTTTGGAACAGTTCCTAACTGTTACAGGTTTAGTTGAGTTTTTCAGGTTGAATTTTATTTTTGGGGAGGCAACTTTGTGGTTCAACCTCACCAATGAGAACTTGAAATGGAGAGTGCAATGGTCTGCCATGCTGGTGAGTACTAGATCCAATTTATGTGATCCTCTGCTTGGAGTGCTCACTATCTGGTCTCAGGGTGTTGGTGCTGATAAAGTCCAGGAAGTGTGTGTGTGAATTAAAGGCAGTGTATGTTTCCCAGTCTCTAAAGTGTTAGACTCTAATGAATAGGGTATTTGGATGGGGAGCACCTTTAGTAGGTCTAGGTAAGAGTTGTGAGCTTTGTGGGTCATACAGGGAAACCTATAGCTGCCCAGGGCATGGTAAGGAACCTTGTCTGTGGAGACTTGGGCATGGATTAATTCCAGGGGGATCATCCTACTTAACCAATCTGGAGTTGTATTATTGTTAATGTACGTTGAGACATCTATACATTTAGCCACTTTCTGTGTTGCTCTTGGTCTAAATGTGGGGAAGGCTCTGCAGTCTTCCACTACTGGAGTACTTTCTGCTGCTTTAAACCAAATCTTGGTAACAACACAGGTGTATACATTCACCAAAGTGAGGCGAGCTTGCAGGGTGTGGAGTTTCTTGTTTAGGCTCAGATCACTGAGCAGTAGCACCTTATGGTTGCTTTGAGTTTTTTTTGTGATATAGTGATAGTTTTGTTATTTTAGCATTGCCTAAAAATGCTTTGAGTGAGCGGAGAAAAAGTTGTAGTAAATATCCAGAAGCCTGGGGTGGGGGTGGGGGGACAGCTGCAGACAATCTTTGGCAAAGCAATGTGATCTGTTAATCATGCTGGTAGATGCTGGGTTTCCCTGGAGTGACCAAAAACTAAGCCAGGTATTACAATTTGTAATTTTTTTGTTCATACTGTAACATCATCCTTGGTGAAGGTAAAATGTTGCTCAATGCAAGGCATGTACCTGTCTGTGACACAGATTCAGAGAGATATAATGTCTCTCTTCATATAGTCTAGTGAGGTATATCTCAGGTCATTTACATCCACATGGACTGTGATGGAATCATATAGGTATCTGTGGTACAGTGACTTGAGTGTGAGATAATTGGGATCCTTGCACCAGATAGGCAACTAACTGTTATCTTCTCCTTGTCTAGTCTGGTTAGAGGGGCATGTGTGTGTGTCATGCAATAGAATCCCACTAGGTGAAATACTAGGTAAAGTGTTTGCTTGCTCCATGGACTTTGTTCTTGGTAGGTCATTGTGTGTAGGCTTATATGTAGTTTTAGGTTCTGCTTTTGGTGTGTGCTTTAGTGATTGCTGAGCATAGGTGTTGCCATTTGATGGCTTAGGAGGTCTTTCAGGTATGGAGAGTTTCTTTTAAGAAAGTCTGTGTGTGAAAGCTGTAGTGTGTATATTCTTGATAACCATGTCTGTGAGATTTTTATCTCCAAGGAAGTTATGTAAGTACATCTATTGCATACTGTGTCAGTTTCTTTAGGGATTGTCTGAGTACATGAGACAATCACTACATTGTCTCAGGATGCCCATGTCTACAAGCTGGCCCCAAAGACATTAGGAAATTGCAAATCCATGTTGTCAGGACCTGTATTAAGGTTGAGCTATTATGGTTTTTGAGACTGGGTTTTACAAGGATCACCTGAGTGGTGTCTAGGGTTAAGGCTAGATATTAGTTCTATGATCTGGTATTAGTGATGTTTGATGCCTTAATTAGTGTCCCTAAGCTTAGCTTCATGCAAAACCTTTCTGTGTTACAGGCTAAAGTCCTAGCTTTACAGGTTTACTACTATACAGGGTACTGCTAACTACCACTGTCCAGTGAAGAGATCCACGAAAAAGTGCCCAATTTACAGCAGACAGTAGGTCTTGTTTGTATTGTATTTATTCAGAAAAACAACTTTGAAAATGCCCTTTGTTTTGAGTAATTTCCTGTGTATTTGCATGTTTGTAGTTCATGCCATTTTTTTAATTTTAAAGAAAATGTTGTTTTGAAGGTATGCTTGTTTAATGTGTGGCATATTTATTATCTAGAAAATGGGTATATTAATGTAGTCAATTTTTGCAGACTTGCTGCTTCCATCTTAGTGGTGACAAGTTCAGATTATTTTTGGTGTTTGCTAAATGGATATTTTCTTATGGTAGTAGTTATAGTTTAGTAAGTGATTTAGCTGAGTTTAACTTTTTAGAAGTTATATTTTTTTCATGTGCTTGCTACATTTGTTTTCAGTTTGCCTCCACATACTTCCATTTCAAATGAAGACTTTTCCCCCCTTTACCAACCCACTAGTACCTTTAGCATACTGTTTTCTACTTTTTCATTGCTCATTGGGGCATATTCTCCAGTTTTGAATGCCTTCAATTTGCAAAGATAAATTGTTTGGTAATGTGTTTATTAATTTAAGTACATATAAAGATGTTAAAAGAATAAAACTATATTTGTCTGTGTTGCAGAAGAAGAAAACTCTGTATGCTGCAGTTTGCCTTTTCCTTTGCATGTCATATCCATGCTTGCATCTCCCACAGCCATTCTTGATCACCTGTATTGGCAAATATTGTACCCCTTCCTGATAAGCTTGTCAACTTGCACTATCCAGAAAGGTGATTACACACACACACTTTTCCTTCACATTGTTGCAAGATGTGATGATGTGAGGTATTGCCAGCTATGCTAGGAGAAGTAGAGCAGTGGATGTGTAACATATGCCAGCACAGCTAACTGGAATTATGTAAAGAATTGTATGTCATTTGTATATCAAACTGATTTGTACAGATGCTTGTGTTGAAAAATGTATTTGTAAGGCTGCTTGTGTTAAAAACGTACCAACAGTGTTCCCTGCTGGACAGAAAAAGAACTATATATGCATTATTGTAACTGTTTAAATGTATATTTTTTAACAGAGGATACTTGAAGAGAAGAGATCATTTTCAACTTTGAAAATAATTTGAAGTTAAATTACCTGCCTTAAGCCATAAAGATTGTATCTAGCAGTTCTCAATGCACTCAGAGACAAAAAGTCTGTACTAGGAAGCTTCCTGCATTGTTATTGGGATGAACTAATTGCTACTCTGGAAGCGTGGAGGTTTGAAATTGTTTTATGACTTCCATGAGCTGTAAAAGATCTTAGGAAGGCTGTGGGTGTGTATTATTGACGCAGAGATGTTAAATCCTGACAACGTCTAGCCTGGGGGGGGCATGGGAACCAGGAGTCAGATGACCAGATGTATGTGATGTAATTCTGTAATCCATTACTAAAAATAATGTTTAATACTAGGTGAGACTGATGTCTCAGAGCACTCTGTTTTTGTAACCTAACAAAGAAAGATTTGTCACCTACTTAATCTTGCCTTGCTCTAGTAAGTAATCGGAGAATAATAATACTTTTGTTCAGTCAGGAAAATAGTGAGATTAGTTAAGTACTGTTTTTTCTGTAATTGTGTGAACCTCTCCACCTGTGCTATTTTTAATATATCCTGTGATTGAAACTCTGGTGTTTATTCTAAATAAATATTTAGTATTTTCATGTTCTTTTATTTATTATTAAATATATTTAAACTTTCATTGTGGTTGGTCCTTTAGAGAATATTTTAACCTTTGAGAGTGCTTATATTTATTCTGTGGCACTGCAGCTACTCCTGAAAGCCTTGCTGTTTTGTCAACATTACCATTTGTATTGATATTAATTTCACTCTATAATTGAGTACCCTTGTAAGAGTCTTGGAGTAGCTGGCTTTGGAGTGTTTGGTGGCAGTGTAACTACATTATAGTATGGACAGAAGGGGGCATAGCTAGTAAATTTGTGCCAGCCTTTCCCTGGTGTGTATGTGTCTGTGTGAAAATACAATCTAAAAGAGTGCAAGTGTGTCAGCTGCTTGGAGCAGGGCATGAAGCACTGGTTTCACAGAGAGAGAGAGTGGTGGAGAACTTGACTTGAGCACTCATCTGAGGTCTCAACTCTAAAGCTGTGCCAATGGGGAGTCTGATTGTGGACCAGGAGGGAGACAGTAGAGAAACCCAGACCCTGGACTGTATGTGTTCCCTGTGTGCTCTTAAGGGAAATTATGCTCGACTCAGAGACCTGCATCTGGAAATAGGTTCATAGGTAGATACTAGGCTATCAGCCCTAGGGCCTATACAAGCCTAGCCATAACAATTCCCTGGCTATTTCTTCCCACATTATTTACTTTCCTGGACCCCTGTCTAGCAGGGCAACTGACGTGATCCCTGGGGTGAATTTCCTTTCTCCCATCCAATCGTCAAGGTTCCTCTTGAAGAGGTCCAAAGAGGCACTCTGCTTGACCTGTATGGGCAATCTATTCCAGAGTCTGGGGAGTCTCTGGGTCAGGAACCTATCCCTCCAGCATGTTTTGTTTATTGTGATGACAAGGTTTAGATCCCTGGAGTGTGTAGCTCTGAGGGATTGGGATTTCTTTAAGTGTAGCATGTCCAACAGCTCTGGGTTTGACATGGCCTTGTATGTTAAGCAGAGATCGCCTCTGAGTAGACGATATGCGACAGAGTATAGCTGAAGTTTTTTAAGGCGGTCAGCATAGGGCATCTACTTTAGGCCTGTGATTCTTTTAGTGAGGTATTTCTGAGGCCTTTCCAGTTGTTGCAGATGTCTTGAGAGGTACATACCAAATGGGGCATTGTATTCTATAATGGGTCTAATGAGAGATGAGTACAGTGGGACAATGACCTCCTTTTTTCTGGATGAAAAGCCCTTCATGATGAGGTGTGCCACATAGGATTTCCTGACTTTTGTGGCGATGTGGTTATCGAAGGTGAGACCACTGTCCACCTGTGTCCCTAAGTCTCTTATCACACTTTCTGTGTTTAGTGTACTGCCACCTATATGGTAATTCATGGATACATGTTTTTTCCCAAAGGGGATAACAATACATTTCTTGGCATTGAGCTTGATCCCATGGCTCTGGCACCAAGCATCTGTTTCTGGAAGGCCCTTTTGTAGAGTATCCACATCATTTGGGGATTCAATAATGGCTCCCAGTTTGCAGTCATCTGCAAACTTTGTTAGCCAGAGTCCCTTAGTGTTGACCTGTACTTCAGAGAAGTAGATGCCAAACAAGAGCGGCCCCAGGACTGAACCCTGAGGTACTCCACTTGTCACTTGTCTGGAGCTGGATTTGGAGTCTGCTACTTTTACAGTGTGGGTTCTATCAGTAAGCCATTTAGCAACCCACTGGGTGACATAGGGATTCATGCCCAATTTAGTAAGTTTATCTATGATTCCAGAGTGGGGGATGGTGTCAAAGGCCTTGGCAAGGTCTAGATAGGCTGTGTGGACCACCTTACCCTTGTCCATGTCTCTGGAGACTGATTCAAAGAAGTCAATCAGGTTCAGGAGACAAGATCGGCCCTTCACAAACCCAAACTGGGTGGGGTCCAGTGTTTGAAGGTTGCCAATGTCTTTGTTTATAAGTTCCATGATATATGCTCCATGGCCTTGCAGATAAGGCTGGTCAGACTGATGGGACGGTAGTTTCCGGGATCCAAGGTGGATCCCCCCTTGTGGATTGGGATAACTGTAGCTCTGCGCCACTCAGTGGGCATGAAACCTGAGGTGAGGCTATGATTAAACATGACACTTGGGTGAGGTGCCAGTTCATATTGTAGTTCATGTAGTACACAGCCCGGGATGTCATCTGGTCCCATGGATGCTGTATTCTTGGCTTTAGAGAGTGCGTTTTGTACCCGTGTGGCCGTTATTACTGGAATTTGGCAATCTTCCAGTATTGAGATGGGCCATTTAGGGGGTGAGAGGGGGGTGAAGTTGGCACTGAATTGATCTGCCAGGATATTGGCAATATCCTTCGGATCAGTATATTTAATGCCATTCTGTTTTAGCTCAGAGCAGATCTGAGCATTGCCATTTAGATTCTTGACATAGTTATAGAATGCTTTGTGGTTGTCTTTGGAATCTTTGGCAATTTTATTTTCGTAACTAGCTTTGGAGGATTTTATGAGGCATCTCAGTTTCTTACTGAGGCTAGTAAGGGAGTTTTTTGCATCCTGGGATTTTCCTCTCTTCTGCAAAAGTTTCTTCCTTTTGTTGTAAAGTTTGTTTATGGTAGGGGACCACCAGATTGGCTTCCTTTTTTTGGATGAGAGCATTTTGGTTCTATTTGGGATGGCACGATTCATGCATGAGTGGATGTGCTCGTACAGTGCCTTAGTGTAGGATTCAGCAGTTGAACTTTCAGTTCCCGTCTGCATGGGTGTCATGAAGTTTGTCACTTCTGACTTGAGTAGCATGAAGTTGGCTTTGGAGAAGTTTTTTATGGTGGTTTCTTTACTGGGGGGTGGGATGTGGATGTTAAGGGTGATTAGCTTATGGTCAGACCTGACTAATTGAGGGGGTGACCATAGGTATGGAGCATTGATTTCTCATGTTGGTAATGACCAGGTCTAGGATATTGGAGCCCCTGGTGGGACTATGGATTAGTTGATCCAGGGCGTTGGAATTTATGAATTCCAAGAACCGTTGCACAAAGGTGTTGGTACATGAGTAGTTTTCCCAGTTAATGGCAGGGTAGTTAAAATCACCCAGTATTAGGGTGTTTGGTTCTATCTTAATATTTTCCAGTATGTTTAGAAAGGTTTAGTGAGAATCTTGGGGCATGGTGGGGGGATCTGTAGCAAGCTACAATTTGGATTGCAGTCTTACCTAGTGCTAGTTGCACTTGGAGAATTTCAGACACATTGTGTTGGCCAACTAGCCTGGTGGTGTGAATATCCTTGGTGAATATTGACACTCCACCTTTAGTGTTTCGGTCCTGGTTTGGTGGCCGAAAAGTGTGGTAAGAGTTGTAGCCTGGTATTGCAGGGGTGCTCTCTGGAGCCTTGAACCAGGTCTCAGTTACTGCACAGATATCGATGTTCTCCATTTTTAGGAGTGCCTCAAGAGAGTGCATTTTGAGGTTTAGACTTCTAGCATTGAGTAGCATTACCTTCAGATTTTGCATGCTTGTACCTGTTACGGTGGTGGTTTTGTCCTTTGAAGTTTGCCTAAAAAAGGCACTATAGGGGTGTCAAGAGCCTTAGCCAGTAACCTGAATCCCAGGGGCGACAGGTGCAGACCATCTCTGGCAAAGCATCATGGTCTCTCAATCATGTCATCCCAGGCAGACAGATACTGGATCCCCTTTGAATGACACCATAAGCTTAGCCAATTGTTGAAGTCAATCATTTTATCCTTATATTGTGGTATCATTCTGGGCGAAGGCAGGATGCTACTCAGGGCTAGGGTCATACCTGCCTGGGCCACATGATCCGAGAGCTCTTCCATGTCTCTTTTCATGTAGTCCAGGGAGGTACGTCTCAAGTCATTCACTCCAACATGGACAATGACAGAGTCATATTTGTACTTGTTGTGGAGTGACTTGAGTGCATGTGTTATGTGGTGGATCCTGGCACCCGCAGCTGACTGTAATTTTCTCCTTATTCAACCTGGTGAGAGGGAC
Source organism: Protopterus annectens (assembly GCF_019279795.1). NCBI lineage: Eukaryota > Metazoa > Chordata > Ceratodontiformes > Protopteridae > Protopterus > Protopterus annectens. The sequence continues at coordinate 851,721,945 of NC_056733.1, read as the reverse complement.
ATCAGTGTGCCGGACTATAGAGTCACCTATGACTAAAGTGTTAGGTACATTGTCTTGCCTTAGGGGCTGTTGCTGGGTGGCACACTGGTATTGTGAACTATGTGACACATTGGTTGTGATTGGTGTTTGTTTGCGTTTCAGCTTCAGAGGTCTTTGTTGCTTGGGAAGGTTACAGTTAAGGGCCTCTGCATATGTGGATTTAGTGTTGCTATATGTGGGTGTTGGTGGTGCGGGTTTAGAAGGGCTATGTGTTGCTTGAGGTGTAGTGTGGGTGTTAACCTTCTCCTCTTGACTGTTTAGCACAATCTTGGGTGGAGAGAGCTTTGCTTCTATTTTGGCTATGTAAGTGCATCTCTCACAGGTTGTAGTGTTGGGTGGTAGGAGGAGAGGGTTGTCTGTGTACATGAGGCAATTGCTGCATTGCCCCAGTATGCCCAGATTCACCAGGTGGACAGGAGAAATCACCGGAAGCTGACCCTTGGACATGCCTGGTTTGGGGCTTTTTTCTTTTTTGTTTGTGAGGTATAGGAGCTGTTTCCTTAGCAAGGTACTTTGCAATTCTAGGCTATTTAGTGCCTACTATTAATTTCTCCTCGTTAACAAGGAGAGTTCAGTGTCTGTATGAGTTTAAGGCTTCCTAGTGCTTTCCAGCAGGTATTAGAGAAAGTGCTAGTCACAGGGATGCTTAAAGGTAAGATTGAAAAGAATGCACTCTGCAGTGTGCACTAGAGAAGTTAGATGTGAAAGTAGGTAACTTGAGTTTTACCTGTTTAAAAAGTTAAGGTTTAGTGGAGAGTTACTATTTTTAAAACAGCAAGATGGATTGAAAGGGGTGGTCACTTTTGTATTTTGGTACTATGAAATACTGTAGGATGGCCAATAAATTTAAATAATTGAAGGGGTGGGATTTCAAAAATGATGATTTTGTGATTACTCACATAAGCCAGTGAAAGTAGAGAGAAATGAGATATATGGTCAGATTAACATAAGTGGCGGGCAACTAGAAAGACAGTGGTATTTAACAAGACAACTTAAATGGATGGGAGGGTGGGAAAAAATTCTGCCTGACTCAGAACAGAGAGAGCTGTGGTCTCTCTTGAAGTTTTAATATGCTGTTAAAACAGAATGCAAGCAAAACACAAGGTAAAGAAAACAAACTACAGTATTCAAAATAGAAAGGCAATACAGTAATACAAAAAATAAAAGCAAACTAACCTTTCCTTCACAGCAAGGTGTAGCAGAGTCTGGATGAGCCTTTCTACTGGGTGTATCCATTTTTGCTCCAAGTGAACATCCCTCTCCAGTGCCAGTGGTTAGGATTCAGGCTCCTTGATTACTGGCCCAGAGTGAGGATGTCACACAAGTGTCCTTTTCTCATATGACCATCTTTTGAATGTGACAGTTGTTCATGAAAAGCCTTTGGACTGGAACCGATGTGTAATTTGTATCTTTTGAAACTTTTATATATATTCCGGGTAGGTGTTGCTAACTGTCCTTATTTTCCACAAATATATGATACAGCTTTATCATTTATAACCCAATGATAACTTCTGTTCTTCCATGATGAATTATAAGAAACATCTTATCATAGCTGTAGGATTCAAAGTTGCCCTACCTGCAAGTAAAGTGACCTCTGCTAAACCTGTTTTGCCTTTCCATTGGACCTCAAGAATGATCTGCGGGCTATTTCTGAGGTTGCATGAAAAACATGCAAACTGAGATGATGGTCCATTTTATGTCTTTTTTATGTGAAGTTGGAAATCTTTGTAAAATAAAAGATCTTTGGCAGAATTATCATCTTTAGAAGTAAAACTATTTTATCAAAGCAACTGATTGTTTGCATGTTATATACTGTGCTTAGTTTTACAGCTTTTGTCAACTGCATGGGGTTGTGCTACATTAGATATTGTTAAAGTCACCACCGACATCAGCACCCCCCCCCCATAGCCTATAACTGCATCCTGTTATGGTGCCCAAAACCTCTGTAGGCTATCTCTCTGTGCTTTCCCTTTTGAAGAGGGATCTGCTTCCAGGCAAAAGTACTTTAGACCATACAAAGGCTGTTCATCATGTGGTGTATTTCAGTGGAATGGTGATGAATCTCAGCCATACTGAGACTAACACAACTGGATTGTTGCAGGTGTAGGCTTTACCCCACTTTGACATGCCATGCTCCTTTAATATTGGTTCTGAAGCACTCTTTCTAGTTATATGTAAACTGGATTTGAACCCTGTGAAACCTGTTCTTTTTTTTCCTCTTAATCTCAGTGCAATTACACATTGTGCCACGATAGTTGCATTTTAGACAGTAGAAGTGGCAACACCACACCCCCTCAAAAGCTTCAAATGTGCCAACTCCAGTTTTTCGCTGTTAACTAATTACCTGGCTTCCACCACAAAATGGGTGGTAGCCAGCGAAGCCAATATATTGTCCCAGCCTTCTTCCCTGAGGAGAGGCAAGCAGGCAGGGATTTCACGTTCCTCTTTTCCTACCAGCTCCAACAGGCACCCAAGCTGCTAATTGAATCAGTGAATTTTGATTCAATATAACTTTTTTCTGTGCGCGCGCGGTGGAATTGGTTCTTTTGTCTGAGGTTGAGACCTCATAGTAAGTATACGTTTGGAGTGATGAAGCTTGCTCTATGCAAAAACAATGCACTTTACTAGAATAATTCATATTTCGGTGTACTTCAGTTTGAGTTTGAACTAATGATTTCTCATTTGGCAGTAAGTGTTACAGTATTTCATAGTAGACCTCAGTTAAGTGATAGTGTTGCGTGATAACAGTGTTTCATAGAGATAATTAACAGCCTTCTCCAAGTCTGTCTTCAGTACTGTTTATGGGAGGCCCTCTGTTTTTGGCATGATTTGCTAGAATTAGTGTACTTCTGACATCGTCTGATGTGCCAGCATGTTGATGCATACAAGGTGTATTTACAGTTCAGTGAGGAATTCCATGTGTCTTTTATGCATTTTCTTTTGATCATGACTTGTCAGAACCATTCACACTTCTATTGTCTGAGTTGACAGTGCACACCAGTATTTTTTCCCTTCATTGCAGTGTGATAGTGGAGTTGGTATGCGTGTTAGAATGGTGTGGGGACAAGACCCCACATGACATGTACAGGGAGGCAAAAAAAAAGTCTCGTGCACTTGTATTCCTTTTTTTATGAGTTGTGTTCTTGATATTAAAATCATTAGTGCCTCTGTTTTTGGAAAATGACAACAGAACATTAGGAAAGTTGTATAGGATTAGTGAAAAATATCTTGATGCACTTGACCAAAAAGACCATGATCAGGTTATAGTCTATATTCAGAATGGAAGGCGTTTACCTGCTTTGGGCCTTTTTTAGTATGCCTGCTGTGAAAGCATAACTCTCTTGGTACGTGTGTTTGAGATGTTCATACTAGTGAATCATTAAAAGTTTGATTTAACATGTTTCAGGGCTGGTAGGTCCAATACTTATTGCAGTTTTATTGGGATCCCTAAGTCTTTTGTTTTTCAAGATATTTGTGACATACATTTTGGTCAGAAGAAGAGGGAGCCATCAGCATCTTAAGATAGTGATTAGTCATATTGGGCATATTACATTGTCCCATAAAATACTTTTTGTGGATACAGCAGTGGAATTAGGTTTAGGGTATAACTTTACTTGCAGAAAACCTCTAATGTCCATGTTTAGTAATGTTCCAAGGTTCCATGCTGCATTGAGAAAATACCTTTCTGTGGCTGATATTTAGTTTTGCATTTTATTTTTATGGCCTGGTGTATGTAGGCCTGTAGCATTCACTGTACTGGAATATGCAGTTTTAGTCAGTGTTATGTCAGTATAAACTTAAAGTTTAGAAGCTACTATACCTTTGTCTTGATATTATTGATAAATTAAATACAGTCACTCTTTATCTGAAAGGATATTAGCTGTAATATACTGTTCAAATGTAATGTAAGGTCTGAATGGAGAGGTGATAAAAATCAGCAAGCAAAAAAGAGTAGTATTGCTGGAATTTAACCTTGCTTTTACAAAATCTCACCAAGACACTGGTGTAACAGACTGTATTTTATATAGCATATATCATTGCTAGAAGTAGGTTAAAAATAAAAAAAGAGAGCAGGGTGAACAAGTCCCAGGATAAAAAAGTGCCTAATTCTGGTAAGTGCACTGGTGCTACGATCGGACACTCAAGACACTGAAACATTTCTGCAATGGGGTTAGGCAAGGCTCAAGGGGAGGATGGGGTCCCCCTGTTGTAGAAGGAAGTAGTAGTCCACAAAAATTGACAGGCTAAAAAAGAGCCATAAAGATGACAGAGTGGACTCTTGAGAATAAGAAAGAAATTATGTATTCTTACTATTATGCAAAAATCCCAGAATTTCCAGACAAAAGATATACAAAAAGATTTAGAGCAAAGTTAGATGAATATAAAATACTTACACAAGAAAAACTGTCAGAAGCAAATCTGTGTTCATTAACGCAACAGATTCATGAAAAACATGATATAGACCAAGAAACCTTGGTCCATTTGGAAAAAAAAGTGACTGCAGAAGTGTGAAAATATACAGAACAAAATCTTGAGATTTTTGAAAGGTATAAAAAAAAGAAATATGGACATGGGAAGAAAGAGAGATCTGATATGATACAATATTTATGCAAAGGAAAAAGCCAAATTAATACAAAAAAGCTCCATAGATATTCAAAGAGAAATACAGGCAAAGCATCCAGATATGGAAAATTTCACAGTACAACAAATAAGATGACAAAGGAGGAATGTAGAACAGAAGATTTGTAAAGTAGAAGTTAAAAAAGTAGAAGCTGAAGTTATGGAAGACCTGCTCATGGAACGATTTAGTGTAGAAAGTCAAACATAGGTTGTCACAGCATGATGGAACAAGGAGTCCCCCTTGTAAGGAGAAACAGGAGGACTGGAAGACATCTCAAGAAAAAATATGGACATGGAAAGAAAAAGAGGTTTAATATGGTGAGATATTTATCCAATGGAGAATGCAAAACAAATCAATACAAAAATGCAGCACCAAAGATACTTGAAGAGAAATACAGGCAAAGGCATCCAGGTATGGAAAATTTTACAATATAAAAAAAGTGCAAATGTAGTAAAGAGGATAAGTAATGGAGAAGCTAAAGAAATAGAAACTGAAGTTATGGATTACAGGTGAAGTGGAGGATTCAGTGTAGAAAGTATAACTCTGATAACATCACAGCATGATTGAACAATGAATCTTCAAATACAGGAGAAAACAGTGGAATGGGAAGCATCTGATCAGTTGCCATACAAAGATACTTTGGAGCCTTCAGTAGAAAACCAGTACAAAAGTTCACTTGGAGTTGCACAGCAAGAGAAGGAACAGGAAACTGGGACAACTCTGATGCAGTCAATGTTGTAGAATGATATGCCAATGAGTTCTCATATGAAAGAGCAATGGATGACACATGGTGAAACTGAAGAAACTATAACACAGGAAAATTTTCTGGAACTTTCAGTAGAATGCCATAGGAAATGGAAAACAGAATGTACCCTCAGTTTAGAAGAAAATGACCTAAGGGAGAAATTGCCTGATTTAATGGAGATGGATGGACATATTAAGATCAATGAAAGACATAGACTACAGAAAGTCAATAAGATCCAAAATGTTAGAAGTTTGATAAAACAAATTAGAGTAATCAAGACTGTTCATAGAAATTCATGATATATAACAGATGTGAATAGGATATATTACTGTGCAGCTAAATTATTAACAGTTAAAAGTTTTGCCACAAAAACTCAGGCCAGTAAGGGAAAGGAAGAGGAGAAATCAAATACCATCATGGAAGTATTGAACTGAGAAAACTATGACGCTGTTAGAAGAGCACAAAAAGGGGAGCAGATCATCAGAAATGCTCAAAGACGAGAAGTGATAAATGCAACACACAGTATCAGAACAGACCAGGATTTATTATACACTACTGCAAATAATAAACTAAAGATATCAGCACAGGCAGAAAAACTTGGAAGATATGCAGATAAGTATAAAGGAAAAGTGCAAAATACACTTTGATCCAAAAAAGTTTTATACAGAACTTTGAAACAAGGCAAAAGGAATAGAAACACTACTAAAAAAAGAGGAAATAGAGATATTTTGGAGAAATATCTATGAAGATCACCTGGAACCTAATGAAGATGCCAAATGGGTAGAAGAGGTGAAAAAAAACAATAAGGAGTTCAAATGTACAAGATATGAAAGGGATGAAGTAACGGCCAGAGAAACTGAAACAAAATTAAGAAAAACTCCTAATTGGAAAACCCCAGGCCCAGATGCAGTACCTAACTTCTGGCTAAAAGTATTAACAGCTTTATATGAAGATTTAGCAGTGAATAAGAACTATTTATATGCACATCCCAAACAGTTGCCAATCTGGTTAACAACAGGAAAAATTATATTCCTCCTTAAGAGTGAACCTGCAAGATATCCTATAAAATAAAACTAATAATGTGCCTTCTGTCAAAAATGCAATTACTAGAAAATGGAAATCAAAATCTAAACCAACTATATTAGAAGAAGTGAATATAGTAACAGAGAGAAAACAACTGGAATTGAGGTGTTGAGGAAAAGGTAGGAGCAAACTACATAGGAAAAATGGGAATTGTAAGAACAACACATACAGGGGAGGAATGAGGCTAAAAAGAATGTAGGACTTAAATGAGCTATGTAATGTTTGAAAATGATTGGGTAGATTATAAGTGATGTATAATGTTTGCTACTGGGAATGTGTTAGCATGGTTTGTGATGTAAAATACTTGCAACTAGGATTGTGTCGGTGTGGTTTGTTTTCATTTATATACATGTATGATTGCTTATATCGTAAGTGATGGTTTAATAAAGATGTTTATTGGGGCAGGAATTTAATAATTTATGTAATGTTGCTTAGGTTATATGATATATAGCAATATATGTGAAGCTTAATGTTTGTTAATTTTAACTTATTACACTTTGATTACTTTTATATATACTTTTATATATACACTGGAATCGATGCCAACATGATTTATAGTTATTTAGAAGAAAACTCAATGTCAACAGAACAAAAGAGTAATGAAAGAAGTTCATATGGAACAAAGGATTGTTTGTTAAATACAGTCATAATGGAGAATTGTAAAAAGGAGAAGAATCCAAGTATGGCATGGATAGACTACAAAACAGCATTTGACAGCATCACACATTCATGGATAAAAGAGTGCTTAAAAATGTATAAGATACACCCTGCATTGATCAATTACATTACAGTGACTATGAAACAGTGCCAAACCACTTTGAAGCTAAGTAAGCCATGATAAAGGACAAATTATTATTCCAGGGATAAAAATTCAGAGGGGGGTATTCCAAGGTGACTGTCTGTCACTGCTGAACGTTTGTGTTGCCCTTAACCTATTAAGCTGCCTAATTAACAGATTAGATCATGGTTACAATTTGGCTCCCAGAAAATAAAGTATAAAGACTTCTCATCTTCTTTTTGTGAATGATTTAAACCAATATAGTTCATCAGCTGAGGAACTGAAAGTGGTCAAAACTTTCTCAGATGACAGAAGAATGTTATTTGGTCTCGATAAATGTGCAAAAGCAACCTTTAAAGCATGAAAGCTGCAGCTCCAAGAAAATATCAGTCTGGGACAGGAATGTGATATAAAAGAACTTGAGCAAGAGGGAGTGTATAAATATTTGGGAACTGATTAAAGGTTCAACAATAAAACATGAACAAATGTGAATATAACTTGGGAATATTTTAGAAGACTAAAATTAATACTGAAAACAGCTCTGACATCTAGGCACAAAGTCCAAGCTATAAACCAATTTGCTTTTCCTGTTCTAACTTACAGTTTTGGGGTGATTGGCCCCAAAAGGTATTGGATCAGTTGCACAGGAAAACAAGAAAAAAATTGATTCCTGTTTATCAAATGATTTATAAAAAAAATCAGTGTATACCAAGATTACATATTGCCTGCTTTGGAGGAGGTATGGGTTTCCTCAAAATTGATTACATGTATAGATCTGCAGTCGTAGGACTCGTACATATCTGCTGACCTCACCAGATCCAAACACACAAAGTTTTAAAACATAAAGACAACAAGCATAAGATGACTTCTCTGCTTAGTTTAGCAGAAGCATATCAACATCAAGCAGGAATGGAAATCAAACCAGAAGTAGATAAAAATCAGGCAGCAACTAAATGTGCCAAAAAACAAAAGAAAGAATATAAGGAGAAGGATCAGATGAGAAGACAAGAAATGTGGAGAATGCATAAATGTCATTGCAAGTACAGAAAGCTCCTGTAACAACCTCATGTTGATCATAATCTAATACAGGAATGGCTAAGGAGAGGTGAATTTAAACCAAAGGAAGAAAGGTTAACATTAGCTGCCCAGCAAGGCGGACTTGCACGTTGGTTTATAAATTCTATTGAGCATGTGGGAGAAACAGACAAATGTAGGATGTCCTTCAAGGATGCATCTGCAGTCATCACATATGGGTTGTCCTGCCTCAGGCAGCCCTACGGTCAGCCGGATTCCAAAGTCTGGGTCCGGCGTCAGCTGATGTCGCCCTTTCCCCGACGTCAGAGCGCCTGGGGTATAAAAGCGTCAGCCGACGCCATCTTCCCCAGTCTTTCTTGCCGTGTGGTGCCCGAAGCAGAAGCAGTTCGCAAGTGCTGGTCGGCCAGCTCCTGTAATTCAGCTACCGAAGACTTCAAAAGCTAAGTACCCCGTTGGGGACTCTTTCTTGCCTCAGCCGATGTCAGATAAAGTTAATAATTGCTTAACTTGTGGGAAACAAATACCTCATAAGGATTTCCACTCTTACTGCCTCCCCTGCCTAGGCTCAGACCACGACGTCTCGGCCTGTTCAGCCTGTGCTTCCTTCAACCGACGCACTCTTAGACGTCGGGCGGAGTTTGCAGAGGAATTTTTGGGGGCTAGTTTTTCGTACAATATGCCGTCGGAGACTCCGACTTCACATTTAACAAAGAAACGGAAGGACAAGGACCGACACACGTGGGCCGCGGTTTCGGCTGAAACCATGGCTAGGCCTACCGTGAGTGTCTCGGTCTCAGCTGAAACCGAGTCCTTGGTACTTCCGACCCCCGAAACCGCTCAACCGACTACCTCGGCCCTGGAGGCCCCTGCTGAGTCGGTTATTGAATTTCCTTCTGAAACTGGTGTCTTGGAATCTTCCGACACCATTCCTCTAGACAAAACTACACCAGCATGTGGTGCAGCCAGGCCTCCTGCATCCATGTCCATAAAGGCATTCACCAGGGCTAAAGCTGCTAAACACACAAAAGCTATGCCTCCCAGGGTTATTTCTCAGGGACCCACTACAAGTTCACAGATTCTAACTTTAGCAGAGGACCTTATTTCCTTAATTAGGGGCTCTCAACCCCATCCGGACAGGGGCTCTCAACCTCCTCTAGACAAAAGGCCCAGGGTTGAGCCCTCTGATCCCCACTCCTCAGAGGAGGCCTCTGATGCCTCTGCTCTCTCGGACTACCAGGAGGAGGTTTTTTTGGCCTACGAAGATTCTGATGCAGAGGAATCTATCCCCTCGGCCTCCCCTCCTGAAGAACTATCCTTCGGGGAGACCCTTCACACTATGAGAGAGCATTTCAAATGGCAGGGCCAGGAATTCTCTGATTCCAGAAAAGATTAAGAACTTTTCTGCATTTACCTCAGCATAGACCTTTGGCTATTCCTCCTGTTTTGAATGTCATTGATGATGTGTACTCTGAGTCTAGCATAACCCCTGACACTCTTCCTCCGGCCCCTGTCAAACCCGATAGGTACTACAGGGTCCCGGACTCGCATCATTTTCTTTGCAAGGCCCACTCTGCTGATCCAGAAACTATTTCCCAGGGCCCTAAAGGGGTTACAGCTGCCACTACCAAAAATCCACTCCCCTCTGAAAGGGAGTCCAGGGCTTTAGAGAGATGGGGTAAAAAAGTGTACACTTCTGCTACTCTTTCTATGAGGGCATTAAATTGTCAATTTCATATGATACAGTACCAAGAGTATTTGTTAGATGAATTGCATAAGAAACTATCTTCACCTGAACCCCTAGATCGCAAATCACTTCAGGATCTGGTACATAACTCCCAGCGGGTTAGCGACCATTTCTTGCAGTGTGGTTATGATGCATTGGAAGCTTCATGTAGGTCAGCTATGACAGGTGCAGTCATACGTAGGCATGCTTGGCTGAAGGAACAATCTCTGCCAGACCATGTTAAAGCTAAGCTTCTGGATGCTCCACTGGAGAAGCAAAAGTTATTTGGCTCCACTGCTCAGGAGGTCTTAAAGAAATTTGAGGAAAAGGCAAAATCTGTACAAACAGTCAAAGATTTTCTACAAGTCCAACCGCCAAGATTCAGAAGAAATTGGCCTACCAAGAATTGGTCCTTTCCGGACACACAAAGATTTCAGAGAGGCAAGAACAGGCGTGCCAGAGGTAGAGGGCAAGCTAGAGGCTCCTACAGAGGACGTCAATGTCAGCCTCCCAACCAGAGAGGTAGTGCAGGACCTACAACTGCTGCACAAGGACAGACTTTGACTCCGCCAACCAGGGCTCAATTAGAAGCACCTTTGGGCGGAAAGCTTTCTTTATTCTCAGAAAATTGGCACAGTATTACAAGAGAAAAATGGACACTGCAAATAATTGACAAAGGATACAGGTTCCATTTTCACACATTGCCAAAAAGAAAAGGCATGCCAGACCTGCCACCAAATCAAAGGGCAGAGGCTTTGAAACAAATCTCCAACTTAATGCAAATGAAAGCTATAGAAAAGGTTCCTCTTTCAGAACAAGGCCAAGGATTTTATTCCAGACTATTCCTTGTTCCAAGAAAAGAAAATCAATGGAGGCCTATTCTCAACTTGTCCGCACTGAATACTTATCTCATTGTGCCAAAATTCAAAATGCTGACTACAGCAACTCCTTCCCATGCTGGACAAGGGGTCTTGGCTGGTGACTCTAGACCTCAAGGAGGCATACCTGCATGTCCCTATCAGACAAAGTTGCAGAAGACACCTCAGATTTCTTGCAGGTTCAGAGCATTATCAATTCTCAGCATTGCCCTTTGGCTTATCTACTGTGCCCAGAGTATTCACGAAATGCCTGGCATCAGTAATTGCACACTGCAGACTTCAGGGGATTAAAATATACCCATATCTGGATGACTGCCTTATACAAGCGGACAGCCAACAAACTTTGGTAAAGGACTTCAGTTATGCCATCCACCTACTGCAGGCCTTGGGATATACAGTCAACATTCACAAATCAAGACTTGTTCCATCCCAAATAACTTTTCTGGGTGCAGATCTAGACACAACCACCCAAATGGCTTTTCTCACAGAAGAAAAACAAAGACAACTACCAGATTACTTCAAGAATCTGACAAGACAAACTCAGCTGACTGCAAGGAAAATTCTGCAGGCCCTGGGTTACATGGCATCTTGCATTCTTCTGATTCCACAAGCAAGGCTGCATATGAGGAAACTACAATGGTACCTAAGGAGTTTATGGACTCAGCACAGTCACAGCTTAGAAACTTTGATCCCACTCATTCCATGCCTCCAAAAGGAATTTCTGTGGTGGGCTCAAGCAAGCCAGTCAAATGGGGGTCTGCCCTTCAGCAAACCAATAGCCAGCCAAACAATTACAATGGACGCTTCAGTCCACGGTTGGGGAGCACACATGGAGGGCAGATGTATTCAAGGACTATGGTCACAAAGGGAGCTACGCATGCACATAAACCAAAAGGAAATGCTGGCAGTGATACATGCAATCGAGGCCTTCAAACCCTTTCTGCATCAAGGCCATCTGCTAATAAGGACAGACAACACCACAGTTATGTGGTACATAAACAAGCAAGGAGGCACCCATTCCTACCCTCTTTGCAGACTGGCAATGAATCTATGGGAACTTTCCTTGAAACTCAATATAGAGCTGCAATCCCAGTTTGTGCCAGGAAAAGACAATATACTGGCGGACAGCTTAAGCAGAAATATCATGGATGCACACGAATGGATGCTGCACCCAGACATCTTCCTACAGATAACACTATCATGGGGAAGGCCGGACATAGATCTTTTTGCCTCACCCCACAATCATCAGCTGAAGAAATTCTGCTCAAGGACATACCACCCACAAGCATGGAAAGTGGACGCCCTCTCTTTCAGCTGGAGAACTCTAACAGTGCATGCATTTCCACCTCTTCCATTAATGACCAAGGTCTTACTGAAGATCAGGACAGAGCAGCCAAAAGTGATTCTGATAGCTCCGGACTAGCCGAGACAGCACTGGTACCCACTGTTAAAGACCATGTCACGTACAAAACCATGGCCTCTTCCTCAATGGCCACTTCTCCTAACACAGCACAATTACAAAACTCTGCATTCCAACCTGAAAACCTTGCAACTAATAGCCTGGAAAATACCTTGACTCCTCCTCAGGATAAGCTATCCAAGAGAGTGAAGGATATCATCATGGAAGCTCGCCGGCCTTCCACAAGAAAGGCATATTCAGCAAAATGGAAAAGATTTCACACTTGGAGCACCACAAAGGGCCTAGATGCGACAGTGATGAACATGGCACATATCCTGGAATACTTGGCAGAAATGCTCCACAATGGCCTGTCTTACTCTTCCATTAAAATTCATGCTTCAGCAATTTCAGCTGAGTACAATACTGATCCACCTGTTTTTTCTCATCCTCTCCTAAGACAGTTTCTAAGAGGAATTAAAAACATCAATCCTCCAAGGAAACCTCCAGTGCCTACTTGGGACCTTAACTTCGTGTTGGAAAAACTAACTCTGCCTCCCTTTGAACCAGCAGCATCTGCGGAACTACAGTTCCTGTCTTGGAAGACTGCCTTCCTTCTGGCCGTAACCTCAGCAAGAAGAGTATCTGAGTTACAGGCCCTCATGGCAGTACAGCCATTTCTTATTTTTCATCAGGACAGAGTCTCATTGAGAACCAATCCTTCATTTATGCCAAAGGTGGTATCCAGGGTCTCATTAAACCAAGCTATTCATCTGCCTACCTTCTTTCCAAATCCACAAAACAAAGGGGAGAAACTTTTGCACACCCTGGACATACACAGACAGTTGCGCTACTACTTGGACAGAACTAAAAGCTACAGAAAAACTGACCAGCTGTTGGTAGCACATGCTGCTGGTGCACAAGGAAAAGCAATTTCCAGACAATTTCAAAATGGATAGGGAATTGCATTCGTTTTTGTTATTCCTTTCATGGAAAAACTGTGCCAGCTAACATAAGACCTCATTCCACCAGAGCCACAGCCACCTCCACAGCCTTCTTAAGAGGGGTGGCTACCAAGGACATTCTAGAAGCTGCTACATGGAGCTCTGTGCATACATTGCATTACAATTTACCTTTATATTCCAGATCCAGAGCAGGCTTTGCTACGGCAGTCCTGCAGGGCATTTTAGCTACACCATCCTTTACATAGATCCTCCACCCCCAGATTGGCTATGGTATTCTACCCATATGTGATGACTGCAGATGCATCCTTGAAGGACATAGTACAGTTTTGTACCTACCATAAATGTAGATGTCCGATAGGTATGCATCTGCAGTCAGGTTTACCCTCCCTCCTTCCCCTCTTTGGTATTTATTGGGTACTTTTCCCTCTCTTAGCTAGCTGGGGTTATCTATTATGGTGTATTTGTTTTATATATAGATATACATATATATATATATATATAAACATATATATTTCTGTGCATGTTTGGAATTATTGCATTTCTCTAAATTTAGCCTTCCTTTGAGGGCACCTGGCATCTGGGGCAAGAAACACTGAGGAAGATGGTGTCGGCTGACGCTTTTATACCCCAGGCGCTCTGACGTTGGGGAAAGGGCGACATCAGCCGACGCCGGACCCAGACTTTGGAATCCGGCCGACCGTAGGGCTGCCTGAGGCAGGACAACCCATATGTGATGACTGCAGATGCATACCTATCGGACATCTACATTTATGGTAGGTACAAAACTGTACTTTTTGTAAAACAGAATTGGAAAGAGTTGTACATCTTGTTGCTGGCTGTGACATATTAGTGGCAAAGGACTGTATACTGAAATGAATAATAATGTGGCAAGACTGTTGCAGTGGGGATTGTGCAAACATTATAATATTGAAGTAGTTGAGAAACATTGGAAACATGAACCACAAAGCATTATAGAGAATGATGAAGTTTATATCACATGGGATCACTCATAAGTTCATAGGTATGTACTAGGCTATTGACCCTAGGGCCTATATAAGCCTAGCCAAAAAGGTACCCTGGCTTTCGCCACCCAAGAAAATTATTTTCCTGTGCCCCTGTCGAGCAGAGCCACAGAGATGATGCCCAGGGTGAATTTCCTATTTCGCATCCAATCAAGATTTTTCTTGAAGAGTGCTAATGAGGAGCTTTGTTTGATATAGATAGGTAGTTTATTCCAGAGTCTGGGAAGTCTCTGGGACAGGAATCTATCCCTCTAGCATGTTCTATTTATTGTGGTGACAAGGTTTAGGTCCCTAGAGCGTGTAGCTTGGAAGGACAGTTCAAAAAATAGATATGAAAATAACAGATATAGTAGTGCAGGAAAAGAAGACAAAAGTAGCATTGATCATTGGAATTGCTACACAAAGCATGTACAGAGAGACAAAGTAAAAAAATACCAGGATTTACAGGCAAAAATAAGGGCAGTGTTGAAGAAGGATGCCCAGACAGTTACAATAGTAGTAGGAGCAAAGGGTGTAATAAAAAAAGAATTTACAGTCTAGATATGTTGCCAATACATGTAACTCCATGTAAATTGCAAAAGGAGTCTGTCCTGGGCATATTGCAGGTGCTGCGAAGAGTGCTTTTGGCTAACATCAATGATTGAAACAATACTAATTTCATGAACTTCAATCATACTTTGAGTTAGGAATGGGGTCCATTTCTGTCATGTTATTAAAAACCCAAACGTTTTGGAGAAATTAAAAAATGTCAAATGTTCATCACACCATGTTTTAAAGCTGCAACCCATTGTTGCAACATGCAATGTATAAAGCACTTCCATATGCCTGTTTGTATGAGGCTGTATTTGTTTTGCATTTACGGATTTGTGAGAATTCCTGGAACTATCAGTAAGCCAGAAAACCACAAACTGAAGAAAAGCAGACCAGAAGACAGGAAATGTGAATACTCCAATGAGATACAAAAATGTAAAATCCAAAGTTCTAAGCCCATTTTTCTGTGAAGACCACATAATATTTAATGAAAACACAAATAAAATTAGTTCTTTCGTTTCTACCATAAGAAACTTCTTCAGACAAGCAGTTCATGTTTAAATACCTTCATTTAGTGATGACTTCATACAAACAGCACAACCCCATGATTCCAGCCAGTGAGAACAAATCTTTACATGCATAGTTATGAATATTAATAAAATTAATAAATATCCATGAATATGTATTTATAAAACCTTTAATTCTTGGAACTCTTTATCAAATTCTCCAAGTGTAAGCCCTCGCTAAATGAAGATAAATATCAAACTTTGGAAACAAGTTGGGATACCAAACAGGACAGAGGCAATGTATGATGAATTGATACTGGTTTATTTATTATGTGAAGGTTTGTTATCTTGTCCATCAATGTGCCTATTAAATAAATGTTTGTGTGTGTATTTGGGTGGG
Source organism: Protopterus annectens (assembly GCF_019279795.1). NCBI lineage: Eukaryota > Metazoa > Chordata > Ceratodontiformes > Protopteridae > Protopterus > Protopterus annectens. Next base: position 851,706,223 of record NC_056733.1, on the reverse strand, counting down.
TAGTAAGTGAAAACTGAATGTTAATAAACTTAGTTTTGAAGAGTATACCTTCCCATTGCTGTTCTGAAAGCTCATTTAGGTGTTTTGTTTTCCTGCTGTCTGGTCACCGGTAATGTTAAATAGTTGATATCCTGCAAGGCATCATTTCTCCCTGTCTTGAGTAGTGCATTCTGAAACTGCACATATTAGAGAATAAGTAGAGGCTAACGTTATGCCCAACCGATGATTCCTTAACAGCTGCAAGCACACCTGGTCATACTGTTGCAGTACATCATAGTAGACAGGCATGCATGACCTCTTTTAGAGGTGATGGATTTTTGTTTTACTTGATGACGTTTGACGTACCATTGTTAGGGCAAATGTATTTCCTCTAGCTGTATGATATTGAACTGTCATACTTAGTAATTGAAATATCATGGACCTCCTTACTGGGTTATTCATCCCATTTATATTAAATGGGGTAACTCATAAACAAGAAGAAGAAAGTGAATTGTAATCTCTCTCTAATATTTTAGTCTATACTTCAAATAAATCAAGCTGTTTAAAATATTCACAGAAAAATTTTCACTGATGATCTTTAGCTTCCTGAATACCCTCTACAATTTCTCTGCGTTAGGCATACTCAGTAACTTCTGCAGTTAAGTAATACCACTCTCTCACTGTTGTATACACTCTTCTTTCCTCTGTATTACTTAGATGTACTCCCAATTATAATTCACAAAAAGTAACTGTTTGCAGTATTATGCTGATAAATGCTACTAACACAGACCTAACTATTTGTACTAAAGCACATGTGATGAGCAAGTGAATGTTGACACTTTAGTGATGTTGAGAAACAGGTTTTCTATTGGATTCATAGATACAATTAATGAACATATAGCTGACTCCTGAGTTAAGTAACAACTGATTTACAGCTGAGTGTTAGAAAACATATATTAGACTGAAAAATCATACCCCATCTCCCACTTCTTGTAGATACTAACTCTGAGGTCACCAAACCTCAGGGGCAACAGGAAAACTTTATGCTACAGTACAGAGTCAATGAAGTGGGAGTCATTTAGTCCTATCCAGTGAACTAAGTGTCCCATGTTCTGATTGTTCATAATCTTGAGAAAGGGTTCCTGCAATGTAAACTTGATGAAATTAAGCTGCTTCATGTACTTATTTGTCCAGTTAGGGTAAGCAGAATGGCTAGAGCCAATAACTGGCAATACCACCACATAACCAAGACCACAAAAGCCTATGCGTTCTCCTGGCAGCACAGCTTTCAATTGATTTTTCAGTTATCAAGAGTTTCATTCAGATTACTATGTAGTATAATTGTAGTATAATCCATCCTAAAGGACATTTACCTTAATAATGATTTCTTCCCATCTTGCATTCCTAGTTTAGTAATTATTTGGAAGTATCTGAAGCTTTTGAAAGAGTCTACCTGTCTTGTTCCAAAGCGATAGCATCGGGAAGCTATGTATTGCACCATATTTAATTTGTCCTTCACATGCATCCATAAGATAGCCCTAATTGCCAACTTGATTATTTGGTCAGGCAGTTTACTGTCATAGTCTTGCATACACATGAACTTTGACAAATCCAAAAACAAACTGATGAAATTCAAAAATAAGATGAAATGGTAGACCACACACACTATTTAATGTTAGCGCTTTCGTACACCAAATATTATGTACTTCTTCAGACATTATTTCCCAAGATACAATAGCTTAAAAAGACATCATTATCATGCCAATTAATTGCATAAATTAATCAATAACAAAGAAGTTCATTGTTGCTTAAAGGAATATACCAAAACTCCCATTTCAAACAATTATAAATCATTATACAAAGGTATATTTTTACTAAAATAATCATGCAAAAACTATTAAAGGATACCATAAAAATACTGATATTAGTGGTAATAATGATAATAATCAAAATTACTTTTATCAAATTTATATATATATAGGTCTACTGCTTTTCATCGAATACCACATATTCGAAAAAGAGCAGTAGACTGCTCAGTTACGCGAAAGTGCACTCAAAAAACAATCACAGCCAAGGGTAAAGTGCCTCCAAAACAGCAACAAAAGAAATCCAAAAGCAAGGCTAGTAGAGGACACACCACGACTATAGGAAGCTGACCATTTATTGAGATAAAATACAACAAAACAAAAATAATGCGTTCCCAGTAAGCGCTTTCACATTCCACGTGAATGCTTCATCAGACTGTTAACAGAATACTGAATTAACCACCTTTTAAATATCTTGTCTCTATTATTATACAGCCAATCATATGTTGTTGTCATGAATAATATATCTAAGTAACATCATGTGCTCGTATGGTGGTACTATTTCTTTAGTTCAGCATTAATTCGTGTGACTATTTATCTAGAAACATTTCTAAGTTCATAAAACTTTGCTAAAACATATGCTTATCTAGTATACATTGCATATAAAAATGTAAAATGCACATGTGTATTTAAAATTTTTTTATACTATATATAATATAATATATAGTATAACCTCAGCGCTAATCACATAATATAAATATAAATAAGAAATGATGCCATTAGGTTGAGCTTTAGTAGCTACATAATAGATTTCATATTAGGTTTTAAACAATTTAGAGCATGCTTTTAATAAAATTTTACAGCACGTTATAACATGCTTATGGTATTACTATGATACCAGTTTAATTTTATAAGTAGATAGATGTTTTATTCAGGATTTTTGTAGTTACCTTAAAGCACTGTGCACTTTATTATATGGATTTTAGAGATGTGTATTTTAAGATATGTCATTAGATTTTGCATATTGATTTTGGTATTAATTCTTTTTATACATTCAGAAAATAGTAACAGCCAAGCGTGAGCAGGTACAAACCCTTTTGTGCCAGGTCAAATAAAGCAGGATCCAAACTTGTAAAAAAGAAATATTTAATCCACAGACAACTGACAGAGAGATAAGCGCTTTCGCAGTGATGCTTCTTCAGATCTATGACAAACACTACAACTGCTTTCACCATATAATCTTTTTATACATTGTTCTTATTTATATTATGTGTTTAGCACTGAGGTGTTATATTATATATTATATTATATGTAGTATATATTTTTTTTAAATACACATATATGCATTTTACATTTTTATATGCAATGTATACTAAGTAAGCATATGTTTTAGCAAAGTTTTATGAACTTAGAAATGTTTCTAGATAAATAGTCACACAAATTAATGCTGAACTAAAGAAATAGTACCACCATATGATCACATGATGTTACTTAGATATATTATTCATGACAATAACATATGATTGGCTGTATAATAATAGAGACAAGATATTTAAAAGGTGGTTAATTCAGTGTTCTGTTAACAGTCTGATGAAGCATTCATGTGGAATGTGAAAGCGCTTACTGGGAACGCGTTATTTTTGTTTTGTTGTATTTTATTGCAATAAATGGTCAGCTTCCTATAGCCATGGTGTGTCCTTATTCGAAAGTGCACTTTAGCAAACTCAGCTTCTACAAACAGGTCGCACCACAGTGGAGGACAGCAAGAAAACATGCTGTGTTCTCCACTGTGGTGCAGTAGTTACGGACCTTGGGGTTAGGGCACGGGTCATGGTAAGGGGATAGCTAGTGGGGCTATCCCCTTACCATGACCTGCACCCTAACCCTAAGGTCCTTGACTACTGCACCACAGTGGAGGATAGCCTGTCCTCCACTGTGCTGCGGTAGTCACGGACCTTAGGGTTAGGGCGCGGGTCATGGTAAGGGGATAGCCCTACTAGCTATCCCCTTACCATGACCCGTGCCCTAACCCTAAGGTCCATAACTACTGCACTAAAGTCAGTAGTAGCCCGTTCGCTAAAGTGGGTTTCGCGAAAGTGCACTTTCACATAACCCAGGGTCTACTGTGTGAGTTTGAAGAAGTGTATTTTCGAACTTATACAGTAGACCCATATATACACATACTGAAACTTTATACATTATTAAATCAGAAATCACCTATCTAGTGCTTTTAACTTTGAGACATTTAATAGAACATGTCTCATTAAGTCCAGGATAGGTGTGTGTGTCTGGATGTAGGCTTTAAGAATATTCTAGTTAATAATTGGAATTTAATTTTAGAAGACCGTACAACCATAAATTCCTTAGGGATGAGGCCCTTGGTGACCTACAGAAGAGGACTCAATTTAAAAGCATTATTAGAAGCTCCTAGAATCACTTAGTCAGTCTTGGGGTATGTATAAATGTGGACGGTGTCATTATTGCTGGTACATCCAGACAGGTACACATGTATTGATACATGGGACTAAATATATTAAGGGCAAATTCACTTGTGATAGTCAAGACATAGTATATTTGGCTACCTGTCGCCAATATACAGCCTTATATTTGAGCAAGACAGAGCATCCTTTTAAACAGTATATATATGAACATCTATATAACATTACTAGGAATATCAGCACTAATGCCCTAGCCAGATATATAGCTGAGTTTCAGTTCCACGGTTTCCAATTTATTGTGGTTGACCCTATTGGCAAAAACATTAGGGGTGGCCCATGGGAGCTCAGGCTCGAAGAACAAGAATTAATGTGGCAACTCTAGACAAATGCACACACCTATCCTGGACTTAATGAGACATGTTCTATTAAATATCTCAAAGCACTAGATAGGTGATTTCTGATTTAATAATGAATAAAGTTTCAGTATGTGTGTGTGTGTATGTATATATATATATATATATATATATATATATATATATATATATATATATATGAATTTGATAAAAGTAATTTTGATTATTATCATTATTACCACTAATATCAGTATTTTTATGGTATTCTTTAATAGTTTTTGTATGATTATTTTAGTAAAAATATACCTTTGCATAATGATTTATCTTCTTCTTCTTTCGGCTTTTTCCCAGTTTGGGGTTGCCACAGCGGATCACCTGTCCGCTCATGATTGGCAGTGGAGTTTTACGGTGTCGAGTTGCCAGCCCGGCACCCAACCTTCCACAGAAGGCACACACATGCATACACTCACACCTAGGGCTAATTTAGAGTGTCCAATCCACCTACAACATGTCTTTGGGATGTGGGAGGAAACCGGAGCACCCAGAGGAAACCCATGCGACCACAGGGAGGACATGCAGACTCCGTTCAGAAGGCACCCCAGTCGAGGATCGAACCGGAGAACCTTTTGCTGTGAGGCAGCAACGCTAACCGCTGCATCACTGTGGCTGCCCTGTATAATGATTTATAATTTTTTTAAAATGGGAGTTTTGGTATGTTCCTTTAAGCAACAATGAACTTTTTTGTGATTGATTAATTTATTCAATTAATTGGCATGATAATTATGTCTTTTTAAGCTATTGTATCTTGGGAAATAATGTCTGAAGAAGTACATAATATTTGGTGTACGAAAGTGCTAACATTAAATAGTGTATGTGTGTGTGGTTTACCATTTCGTTTCAGTTTTGAATTTCATACACATGAACTTAGTCAACCAGGACTTATCACCAGCACTTTTTCCAGTCTGCTAATCTATGCTAGCCAGCCACCATTCCAGATTAATTTCAGGATTGCAGTTTTGAACAGCTGATAGCACTCAGCATGCCTACTGAATTTTATTTTCTTAGATTGTAAGGGAGAGGAATACGGTTGTCATTTATTGATAGCTCACATTTCTGGATCATCCAAATGAATAAATGGCATCAACATATGTTTCTCTCCTTCAGTCTTTAGAAAAAATATATTTAACCAAAATTGTCAAGATCCCTTTTTACAGAGTATATTTTCCCTCAGCTGAGAAATAAAAATGAACTTAAAGTATGTATCTGCCATGGAAGTGTCAGCCAAAACTCACTTGTCTTGTATGGTTTACCATTAAACTGGTCCTTGGCCAACTCCGTCTGCCATTACACATATTCTCTTGCATGATCAACCTTTTTTGCCGTCTCCTTTAGCAAATGTAGTGATGATTTCCAGCACAGTGTGATCACAGATGTCTGTCCTACTCACTCCCATTTTTTTCTAATGCTTGCTTTAAACGTTTTGCACACACACACACACACACACACACCTGTTTATACAAGGTGTGAGAATAGCAAAACCCCAAATATCACTAAAATTTGTCATCTGTGAACTATTTTACTTGACTAAATTTCCAAAATAGCGGCTAGTAAAACAAAATTGAAAAAGAAGACAACACCGTTCCAAAGAAAATAAATTTATTTGTAAATTGAGTGCTTTCAGGTAGCAACTTTTCATAAAACCAGTAATCTGTATTGCAGTGTATTGTAAATGACATTTCAAATAAACTGCAACCAGTCACCACTTGCTAAAATGCAATTTTATGCATCAACTCAAACATTAGTCAAAGCATTAACGTGACTTTCTTGTACCTGATTGGAGTTCCCTCCTTGTTACTTGAAAGACTAAGGTAGGCAAGACTTAGATGGGCATTGAGAACTTTCCTAAGCTACAAAGTCCCTCCCCTTTTACTGATAATATACTGGTAAAGAGCCTTTTCAAGATGTCTTCAGCCATGCTAGTAGTCTCCTCAAGCAAGAAAACAGCCCCATTCTACTAATTTTTCCAGTATGTGTTTTTAAGTATTGTCATACAAAATAGTGGTTTGCATTTGTTTTTATTCTGCTAAGTAATGTATTTCCTCCTCTTCTTTTAAGGTAATTATGTCCCCTTCCGTCTGGCTTAGGTTCATAGGTAGGTACTAGGCTATTGGCCCTAGGGCCTATACAAGCCTAGCCAAAAAGGTACCCTGGCTTTCGCCACCCAAGAAAATTATTTTCCTGTGCCCCTGTCGAGCAGAGCCACAGAAGTGATCCCTGGGGTGAATTTCTTATTACCCATCCAATCATCAAGATTCTTCTTGAAGAGTGCTAATGAGGAGCTCTGCTTGACATAGATAGGTAGTCTGTTCCAGAGTATGGGAAGTCTCTGGGACAGGAATCTATCCCTCCAGCATGTTCTGTTTATTGTGGTGACAAGGTTTAGGTCCCTAGAGTGTGTAGCTCGGAGGGATTGGGATTTCTTTAAGTGGAGCATGTCCAACAGCTCTGGGTTTGACATAGTTGTATGTTAGGCAGAGATCGTCTCTGAGTAGGCAATATGCGATGGAGTAAAGCTGGAGTTTTTTGAGTCGGTCTGCATAGGGCACCTGTTTGAAAGGCCAGTAATCCTCTTTGTGAGTTTTTTTTCTGCGGCCTTTCCAGTTGTTGTAGATGTTTTGTGAGGTACATACCAAAAGGGGCATTGTAGTCTATAATGGGCCTAATGAGAGATGAGTAGAGGGGAACAATGACCTATATTTTTCTGGATGAAAAACCTTTTGTGATTAGGTGTGCCATGTAGAAGGATTTCCTGACCACTGTGGCAATGTGATTATCAAAGGAGAGACTACTGTCCACCTGTGTCCCGAGGTCTCTTATCACACTTTCGGTGTTAAGTAGACTACTGCCTATGTGGTAGTTCATGGGTACAGAGTTTTTACCAAAGGGGATAACAATGCACTATTTGGCATTGAGCTTGAGACCATGGCTTTGACACCAGGCATCTGTCTCAGTGAGGCCCTTTTGTAGGATGTCCACATCATTTGGAGTTTCGATTATGGCTCCTAGTTTGCAGTCATCTGAGAATTTAGTTAACCAAAGACATTCTGTGTTAGCCTGTACTTCAGAGAAGTAGATACCAAACAGGAGAGGACCCAGGACTGAACCCTGTGGTACTCCACTTGTCACAGGTCTGAAGTCTGATTTGGAGTCTGCTACTTTCACAGTGTGGGTTCTGTCAGTAAGCTAGTTGGCAACCCATCTTGTGACATAGGGATTTATACCTAGTTTTGAGAGTTTATCTATAATTCCAGAGTGGGGGATTGTGTCAAACGCCTTGGCGATATCTAGATAGGCTGTGTGAACCACCTTACCCTCATCTATGGCTTTGGTGACTGCTTCAAAGAGGTCTATCAGGTTTAGGAGACATGATCTGCCTTTTACAAACACGAACTGTGTGGGGTCCAGAGTTTGGAGATCTCCAATGTCTTTGTTTATGAGTTCTATGATACGTTCCATGGCCTTGGAGACCAGGCTCATCAGGCTAATGGGGCAGTAGTTCCCGGGGTCTGTTGTGGCTCCCCTTTGTGGAGTGGGATAACCATTGTGGTGCGCTATTCAATGGGCACAAAGCTTGAGGTGAGGCTATGATTAAATATGGTACTTAGGTGGGGTGCCAGTTCATTCTGTAGTTCATGTAGAAGGCAGCCTGGGATGTTGTCAGGTTCCATGGATGCTGTGTTCTTGGCTCTGGAGAGTGAGGTTTTTACCTGTGCAGCCGTGATTACAGGAACTTTGCATTCTTCCATTATAAAGACGGGCCCTTTAGGAGGTGAGAGGGGGGATAAAGTTAGCACTGAACCTATCTGCCAGGATGTTAGCAATATCAGTTGGTTCTGTATATTTAGTGTCATTGTGCTGTAGAGCAGATCTGAGTGTTTCCATTGAGATTCTTGACATAGCTATAGAATGCTTTGTGGTTGTCTTTAGAATCAGCTGCAATTTTGTTTTCATAACTAGCTTTGGAGGATTTTATGAGAGATCTCAGCTTCTTACTGAGGCTGACCAGGAAGTTCCTCCAATCGTGGGATTTTACTCTTTGCAACAGTTTCTTTCTTCTGTTGCAGAGTCTGTTTATGTCAGAAGACTACCAGTTTGGCTTCCTTTTTTTTGGAGGATAGCATCTTGGTTCTGTTAGGGATAGCACGATCCATGCACTCGTGTAAGTGCTTATAAAATGCATTTGTGTAGGATTCAGCAGTCGTACCTCCATTGTCCATCTGCATGGGTGTCGTGAAGTTTGCCACTTCTGTCTTAAGAAGCGTGAAGTTGGCTTTGGAGAAATATTTTACGGTTGTTTTCCTAATGGGGGTAGGAGCAGGATGTGCATGTCTAGGGTGACTAGCTTGTGGTCGGATCTGACCAACGAGGAGATGACCTCAGGTGTGGAACACCGGTCGCCCATGTTAGCGATGACCAGGTCTAGGATATTGCTGCCCCTGGTGGGGGCGTGGATAAGTTAATCCAATGCGTTGGAATTGATGAATTCCAGAAAACGTTGAGCAAAGGAGTTGGTACACGAGTTGTTTTCCCAGTTAATGGTGGGGTAGTTGAAATCACCCATTATTAGGGTGTTGGGTTGTACCTTAATATTTTCCAGTGTATCAAGAAAAGAGGAGTGGGAATCCTGGGGCATGGTGGGGGGTCTGTAGCAAGCTACAATCTGGATTGCAGTTTTGCTCAGTTAGTTGAACTTGGATAATCTTGGATGCATTATGCTGAGCAACTAGCTTGGAGTTGTGGATATCCTTAATGAATATGGACATGCCTCCACCTTTAGTATTTCGGTCTGGGTTTGGTGGCCGAAAGGTGTGGTATGAATTATAGCCTAGTAATGCAGGGGTGCTCTCTGGAGCTTTGAACCAGGTCTCTGTCACTGCACAGATGCTGATGTTCTCCATTTTAAGGAGTACCTCGAGTGAGTGTATTTTGAGGTTTAGACTTCTAGCATTGAGTAGCATTACCCTCAGATTTTTCTTGTTTGTACACGTTACGGTGGTGAATTTGTCATTTGAACCTTGCCTAAAAAAGGCACTATAGTGGTGGCAAGAGCCTTTGCTAGTATCCAGAATCCCAAGGGTGACAGGTGCAGGCCCTCTCTGGCAAAGCAGCATGGTCTGTCGATCATGTCATTCCAGGCAGACAGATACTGGATTCCCTTAGAATGACACCAGAAGCTTAGCAAATTGTGGAAGTCAATCATTTTGTCCTTGTACAGTGGTATCATTCTGGGTGATGGCAGGATGCTACTCAGGGCTAGGGTCATACCTGCCTGGGCTACAAGATGGGAAAGGTCCTCCATGTCTCTTTTTGTGTAGTCCAGGGAGGTATGTCTCAGGTCATTCACACCAACATGGACAATGACAGAGTCATATTTGCACTTGTTGTGGTGTGACCTGAGTGCATGCGTTATGTGGCGGATCCTGGCACCTGACAGGCAGCTGACAGTAACTTGCTGAACATCAGTCTGCCTTACTATAGAGTCACCTATGACTAGAGTGTTGAGTATGTTATGCCTTATGGGCTGTAGTTTTGTGGCACACTATGTGTCATTTAGGTTGTGTTGGGGGGCGGAGGTTGCTTGCATTTCTGCTTTGGAGGTCTTAATTATTTGGGAAGATTTTTATTGAGATCCTCCGTGAATGTAGGTGTGTGTTTTTTGCTTCTGTGTGTGTGTTTTGGTGGTGTAGGTTTTGAGGGACTATGTGATGAGTGCAGTGCGGTGCAAGTGTTTACCTTCTCCTCTTGACTGTCTAGTCCAGTCTTCGGTGAAGAGAGCTTTGCTTCCAGTTTGGCTATATAAGTGCATCTTTCACAGGTCGTAGTGTTGGGTGGTAGGAAGAGAGGGTTGTCTGTGTACATGAGGCAATTGCTGCACTGTCCCAAGATGCCCAGATTCATCAGGTTCAGGAGAAAACACTGAGAGCTGACCTTTAGACATGCCTGGATAGGTGCTTATTTATTAAGTACTAAAAACTGTTTTCCTCTAGATAAGTGAGGAAAGTGGAGTGCTGTAGTAATTTGTAGCTTATTTAGTACTTACAACGAGTTCTGAACAAGTGCTGAGCTCAAATAAACAGATCTGAGTTCTAAAACTAAAAACCTGGCTAGTTGCAAGGGAAAATTTGAAGAGCAGACGTTATGGCGTCAGGAATAGTTTAACCCTAGTTAAGTGGGGAGGGGGGCTCAGGAGCTTACAAACAGTCCTGGATACAGCAAATCTGTATCTGGACAAGACTTGTTGCAGGAAAGGGGGGAAGCAAGCTGAGAATTTTTTTTTCAGTAAAGTGGAAATGGAGAAAGCTGGAACAGACGTTAATTCAAGGTTAAGAATCTGAGTGGGTTGGCCTTCACAAATGTTCTCTATTAGATTGAATAAACTAATGGCACTGGACTGGGAGGAGTGTAACAGATCAAATATACAGTATGGGCGGGCAACTGCAAAGCCACCAAGTATAAGAACACCACAACACTGGGAGTGTGGGTGGGGAAACTATTACAGTTCCTAGCTGTAACCACTAAATGAAAGTTTTAAAACAGATCAAGGAGCAAGCAGACTCTAGAGAAGGCTTTTAACTGTAAACAGACTAGATTAGAACACAGAAACCTCACAAAAAATCAAAAATGCACAGATTAGATTAGACCACAGAAACTCAAAAAATAAAAAATGCACAGAAAAGTTCGGATAGAGCACTCACAAACAGAAAATACAACTCTCAGTATGAAAAAGCAGTTTACAGTTAAGTAATTCAGTAAACATGCAATTAGAGTAATGAAACAGTCTCTAGCAATGAAAAATACAGTTAAAACAGTATAAAACAGTACATAAATGCAACAGTAAAAAAAAGCTTTATAACAGTGCAAAATGTAGTAGACTAACTGTATAGCACAATTATAGGCGTTTCAGAAGTGCAGTTCAGTGAAATAAGTGTAAGAAATAACTTATCCTGCTCTTGGAATCTTAAGGAATTTCTGCTTAGTTTCAGTAATGAAATGCCATCCACAGCCTGATAAAACAAGCACAACCTTTTCAAGACACCAGGTTTATATACCAGTAAGGATGGAAGAGTTAGAAGATCAAATTACTACTCAGTCCCTGTTATTACCCAAGTACTCGTACTACAGAAGGTCAGGGGGCCCTTTTACTCTTAATAATAATGAAGACAGACTATCAGCAGAAAATGGCTGCCAGAAACACAGGAAACCCAAACAAAACTGCCAGGCCTAGAAAACAGTAAGCCTCTATCGATTATGCCACCTAAGCAGGACACAGAAGTCTCACTTTAAAAGCATAGAAAGAACACTCACAAAGAGAAAATACAGCTCTCAGTATGAAAAAGCAGTTTACAATTTAGTAATTAAATAAAAATGCTGTTATAGTAATGCACACTATTACATATTACAGTTCCTAGCTGTAGCCACTAAATGAAAGTTTTAAAACAGATCAAGCAGACTCTAGAGAATGCTTTTAACTGTAAACCGACTAGATTAGAACTCAGAAACCTAAAAAAATCAAAAATGCAACGACTAGATTAGAACACAGAAACCTCAAAAAATCAAAAATGCACAGAAAAGCTCAGATAGAGCACCCACAAACAGAAAATACAACCCTCAGTATGAAAAAGCAGTTTACAGTTAAGTAATTCATTAAACATACAATTAGAGTAATGAAACAGTATCTAGCAATGAAAAATAGTTAAAACAGTACATAAATGCAACAGTAAAAAAAGCTTTATAACAGTGCAAAATGTAGTAGATTAACTGCATAGCACAACTGTAAATGTTTCAGAAGTGCAGTTCAATGAATTAAGTGTAAGAAATACCTTATCCTGCTCTTGGAATCTTAAGGAAGTTCCGCTTAGTTTCAGTAATGAAATGCCCTCCACAGCCTGATAAAGCACCGGTATTTTCACCAGCCAGTTAACCTGCATTTTCTACCTTTCTGTAAAGTTTTTGTGCAGCTTTTGTACTTAATTTGTGGAATTTATGGAGGTTGTTTAGAGGTTTACAGAACAATATACAGTTTTCAGTTGCTGCTGTTGTGCCTTTCTGTAGTATTTTCTCTCAAAATTTGATTGTTAGTTTGCAGTATTGTTGCCATTTGTGTTTGTTGGACTCTTCCTTTTGGTCGCATTGTAGCCCTTAGTTTATTCAACAAATACTTGGTAGTTGTTGTAGTGCATCTAAGGCTGTGGTGCACCAGGGTTTCCCCATTGTGGTGACTCCCACAACAGTCTGATAAGCTCCAGGGAGTATTTTCTGTCTCTGCTTCTGTCTTTAGGGATAATGGTGAGCACTGCAAAGTTTTAGATGATGTCCATGCAGTCCTTTACATTAATTCGATGCAAGATGGACACTTATTTCAAGCATTTCATATGCAGGACAAAATTATCAGTCAATCAGTTAAATATCTGATTCTGTAGAGCCAGTTTATAATGATAGCTTTTTGTCTCAAAGCTCTGGGTCTTATGGCTGCTTCCAGTTACATGGTTCCCAATGTTTGTTCTACACGTGGGGTTATTACAGTGGACTTCTCAGGCAGGATTTTCAAGAATTGCAAGGATCATATCATGTGATGTATTTGCACATCAAGCCTGCTTCCAAGCAGAACCTTCCAAGTTCCCACCCAAGGTGTAATGTCAGCATGGATACCTCTTATTTTAGGGAGCACGCATTGTCAAAAACATACAGAGGCCTTGCTGATCATCACTGCTCTAGAAATGAGGACAGTTTTCCTGACCTTGTGGGTGTTTCAAGACTCCTTTCCAACAGGTTCTGTTGCCCTCCACTGTGTTAGCATGACTCTGGTATGGTATATAAAACAAGCAAGGGACCTCATTCTTATCTCGTATCCCAGATTAAAGTCTGGGAGTGAACTTTTACAATCACTCACAGTCTCACTGCAAGTCACATTGTGAGCTGTTCCAGCCATTACCTGCTGATGTCTCAAGAGTGGTCTCTTAGCCTGTCTGTAGCCACATCTCTGTTTTTGGAATTGGCGTAAACCTTTATACAACCTGTTTTCATCCCCAGCCAATACCAAATGCAGCAATTTTTTTCCTTATTCTGCCCTCTGGATGTTTCAGAGGTGCAATTGTCTAAAAGTGGTCCCTGTGTTGTTTTTTTATGCTTGTCCTTCATTTGCACTTATTTCCGGAGAGGGTCAAGATATGCAAGGCCAAAGTCATTCTAATAACTCCATTTTGGCCTTGACAAGCATGGTTTCCACTGCTATGGCTTCACTTTGACAAGCCTGTCTGAAGCAAAGATGACTGTTACCACTCTCTTCTGGCAAACCTAATTAGGGCCTTCATTCCTCATGCTTAACTGCATGATTTTCCAGTTCTAGTGATGGCCAAGAATCCTTCTTATTCAGAAAAGGTAGTACAGATACTTACATTTTCCTCAGAGATGCATTACCAAAAACAAAAAACAAAAAAACAAAACAAAATAAAAACAACAACACAAAAGTAAATAGATTTGTTTTCTATTTGGACCATGGCCTGGGTTTAGACTGTTTTTTTTACTGTTTTGCTCATCTTTTAGAATAGTTGTCCAAAATATTTGACTCTGGTCAATGTACATTTGTCAGGTATTCCAGATATTAATCAGGGTGACAACCCTTTATAGCTGGCCTCTATAAAGGTATAAATACCTATTCCCAAAGGCATTTTGCTTTTGTTGGCCACTAGTCAAGGATCCTAGTCTTCCTTGGCACTCATATTTTGTGCAGGGAAACCTAGCTTATCTACAATATGCACCCATTGCAAATGTTGATGTCAGATTAGTTTCTTGGAAAGAATATCTTCATAAACAACAAATTCTGCCAGGAAAATTTCTGAGATTCACACCTCATCTATCCACTCTGCTTATTTAGCTTTAAACTAAGTCAGTGCCCATGAAAACAAATTGTCATTTATGCATAACATTGAAACAAAGATGAATTTAAATTGGAACATCCATCTGCCAGTGTATTCTCCAAATCTCAGTACAGGAGAATATTTGATATACTCATGAGTATCCACAGACAGCTCAGATTTAAAGAGAAAATAATGGAGTCAATTAGAAAGGGTGCTCATTTATTTGTTTCATAATTACAAAATAAACTGGGGTATGAAATATTAAAATTAACTGCTTTAAATGGTTCTCATGTTGCAGCAAACTTTGCTATAAAAAGCATAAAACCATAATGACTGAACCTAGACCTCACTCTGTCAGGACCATGGCTGCTTCTCAAGGGATTTGGACTTGCAGGACATTTTCTGCAGAGGCATTTGTCTGCGGGGCATGGCTGAATTTTAGTTCAACTGCAGAGGTTCATGGCTGAGGAAAATGACTGTGAGCACAGAGAAGCATACAGCCAAGTTTCCTCAAGCAAATGTCCATGCAGGGAAGTGTCCCTCACTCTACAGGCCTGAATCCCTTCCCAAGCTTTCTTTATGAAGGCATCCATTGGTGATATTTGTGCAGAGGTTAAATGGGCATCAGTGAATTGTAAGTGGAATGTGACCTCTAGATCCAAATCTTTCTTTGGTGCCACCATTATCCAAGGCATTTTTGCAAAGTATCCACCCATTACAGATACTGTCCCTCAAGTAACAAGGGTGGAGATTCAATTTCTGATATGAAAATTTACATACTTACAATAAAGACATATCTGAATTAGCAGTTCTGTCCTCATTACCATTCCCTCCTCCTTCCCTCAGGCTGGGAAGTTTTTTTTTAGGAATTATTTTATCATTAATTGGAGTTTATTTTCTTGGCTTTTCTACCTTACACTGGCTTCCAGTATCCAGAAAAGAGTCCTCATCACCAGAGCATTATTATCAAAAAAGGGAGCGGCTAGGCATTCTCATTGCTGGGCTGAGAAGAAGTGGTAACTGTTGGTTAGCAATAGCATAAAGATGCTAGTAAAAGGAGTAAAATGTAACACTGTCACAGTTACTAGTAACTTTTGATGAAAAATAATTTTGTACAGCAAACATATAAAATTAAAACAGGCTTACAAATGGGCAAGGATGGACCCCTCTCTATCTAACTGAAAACAAATTGTTGCTTCCATATAGAAAACTACAGCTTCTCAAAGGTTTTACACATCCAATAGCACAAACCAGCAACTATAAGGGGAACAGCAGTGAGTAAGAACTGTGTATCTGTCCTCCGAAAGAAACAAACCTTTTATTACCAAGATCAAAGTATTTGTATTTTGACTTCCAGTCATAATTTAGGAGTCATGTAATTGCAATTTACCAGAAGTGAGAAAGTCACATTTGGTTCTTTTATTTTTTTATTTATTTTTTGTCCTTACCCAGAGGTGCATTGACCCAGCAGTAATATAAATAGAAGCAGGAGGTATGGAGCTTCCACTGACATTTTTTTTTTGCAATTTTGACAGCCTGCAGTTGTGTTGCTCTGAATATTGATAAAGAAGTGCCCTATTTTACTGCAGGCATACTAGTAGGAATCTTGCACAGCTGCATTAACTATACTCTAGTAGTTCAACTCTGGAATGATGCAGCAGCAGAAGGAGTACAAATTAGTTAATTAAATGAATTGTAATCTAGAACCTTTGCAGCATATGCTACAACAATATACTTAATTATGGAATGTTAGCAATTAAAGTGGATTGGACACTCTAAATTGGCCCTAGGTATGAGTGCGTGCATGTGTGTGCCTTCTGTAGAAGGGTGGGTGCCGGGCTGGCAACTCGACACAGTAAAACTCCACTGCCACACATGAGCGGACAGGTGATCTGCTGTGGCGACCCCTAACCCTGAAAAGCCGAAAGAAGAAGAAGCAATTAAAGTCAGTGTAAGTTATAGTACTTAACTATTCCTAACGGTTGCAAGCAAGTTTTATTTTGGTAGAGTGATCAGGCAAAGTAAAGAAGACCAGTTCCAGATGTCATGCTTTGGACTTCCTTACATCAGAACCCTGATCAAAAAAAAAAAAAAAATTGGCTGCTGAAATCTACTGTGTTTTTTACCACAGACAGCAAGCACACTTGAGTGAACCTTAGGAGGGCCCAGGTTTCAGCAAAATTTGTCCGTAGCTAGCAGAAACCTTATCTGCATTAACATATACAATACTTCATGATGGAGGTAAAAATTATGTAATGCTGGACCGAATAATTTCTTTAAACAGTATGGATCCTTTCATGATGCACCACCATGATAGCATTTCTTACATCCCAGTTAACAAGGGAGTCAAATGACTGTGCTCCACAAAAGGAAAAATTACATTTATATCAGGCAGTAAGTAGACGAGAGAGTACAACATGCGGTACATATCCAATAAAAGATTTCTCATGTTTCCTTCAGTCCCCCAACTGTTTGCACATGGGTATCTTAATGTTATACTCCCCTATTAACTAAACTACGTTGAGGATTTATCTCCTTCTGTAGGTTTCAGACTTGCTTGCATATTATATTTCAGTACGCCATGTATCAGAACCCTTAATTAAACATAAAGGAAAGAACGTCCTCTGAGATTCAAAATATTCCTTTGTTGGGTCTATCTCACTGAGCCACACTTACTCATAAACTCACTTTGCTGGTGTCATGAGCTATCTCATGAGATAACTTCACTTTCACAATGCAGGCTTTGATTAGTTATAGGTCTGAGAACAATATTTACTCGAAAAGCTAATTGCATTTATTGTTTTAGAATACTTCCTTTTCTCGCAATATACTTAGTAGACCATCTTTCACCAAAATGTTACTTTTAGTTATGTAAAAATAAGAGCTTCTAATAGGGTTTTTACAGCATGGGATACTGAGGTAGTTCTGTAAATTTTTTTATAACTTGTACAGAGTTGAATTTTTTGCTTTTTTTCACTCTAATTCTGCCACTCAGAAGTTCTTTATGAGTAAACCTTAGGCAAGCAGAAATTCATGTGCCCACTCAGAATTCTTTGTC